>NC_041393.1:626268671-626394355 GCF_002162155.2 Triticum dicoccoides | reverse complement strand
TTCACTATTATTATATGATAACCTACATGAAAATACTTTCATTATATCTGCGTTGTCATTTGCCACTTCACACATACTTCTTATTATTTCATTTCACTTGAAAAACTTCAAGAGAAGTGCACATATTTATTAAAAGAACACCCAGAAAAACACAGTGTGTAAAATCACACACACGTAGAACAACTCTCTTAGATCATCTGCAGTTGCCGTAAACCAAATTAAGGCATCACACGGTCTGCTTCGTAAGGACGGGAAACATGGTGCTCACTCACATTGATGAAAACTCTAGCATTTTGCCTGTTTGAAATCTCTCAATAGACAAGGATCACCTGGGTTGCAAGAGTGTTCTTATGATTTCCGTTGTTAGGTATCGCGCTTGAGCAGTTGCATAGACGTGATGGCAACTAGTTTAGTTCAAAATAACGATTTCTCAAATGGCACAGGTATAGAATTCATAGTTGTTGTTAATGCTTTGGCTAGCATTGCTAATCTGAAGGAAATTCATTGCTAGAATCTCAATTTAGGGTTCCCGCAGAAAAAAAGAATCTCAATTTAGGGACTGAAGAATAAAATTCCATCTAAGTACAAATTGTGAACATAGCTCAACAACACGTGGGACGTTGAGCCCAGTAACAAAGGCTGGCGCCCCAACACGTCGACGACAGTCAATAAGCACCTAGCCAGTTGGGGATTGTCTCAAAAAAAAGCCAGTTGGGGATTAAGAACACTTGTCCTCGTCAACCTTGACCTTTCCATGGCGTGTTCAATAAATGTTGCATTCCATCGAACAACTGCTGCCTGTTGCGGGTTTATTGGATCTGCATCTCCGGGAAAGCTGTGAAGGACAGCGACGTCACAACCAACTGAAATCTCTCTCAAAAGCTAATGACGGACGCAGCTGCTGTCTGTTTTTGCTCGGATGTACATTCATCAACGTCATGTGTATAACTAATACACATACCACCAATGGATGCTTACGACATACACATATATTGATTGACACATACGTATGTATGACATACTGAACGAACACATATTACTATTGACACGCCTATGTAACCGGTAAACACATATTACTACGGTTGTGTACGAGAGTTTCAGCCGAACAGTTGTGATGCACAAGCGCGTGTGTGGACGGACGCCTTCTCTTTCCAGTGATGTTGCAGTTTGGATGGATGAGGCCTCTTGAGCAATCACTCGGGCACTTTAATTTATTTTTTATTTCTTTGCGAACACTCGGGCACTTCTATTTGCACACCCCTCTTGAGTTGTATTCTTGGTCACAAGCATGCTCATGCATCCAACGACTAATTTGTTCTATATCCATCCAAAAAGAAAGGTATAATGTACTACAGTGGTTGAAAGACCAGATGATCTTCCCATGTTTAACTGGTCACTGATACTAATGCATCTACGCTTAGCACATTTCTGACTATGCTTACTAAAAGTGACAGGTGTAACTAACAACCTGTAGAAATTGTAGGATGGATGAATATTGTTGTTTCTGTTGTATTGATTCGACCCTCATATAGGGTATATATAGAATACATTGTGAGGGAGAGAGACTTGGAGTAGAGGGCAAGTCATACATGTTAAACCTATTCTATCTCTAACTCCTACCTCTATCTTCAACTCAATTATATTCTAACATTCCTCCTCAGTTGTAGCGGGAGTGAAGCGGACGATTGCGACCGAATTTGTAGTCTTGCGCTTTCGTCGTCTTCTTCACTGTGCCATCATTAACTGCGTCTCTGATGGGTCGACACCTAGGGCGGTGACTGCGCCCCCTTCTGGTGCCTTCCTTGTCTCTCCTCTCTTCCCTCCCGCAGTCACAGCGGAAGTGGCGTGGACGCTAGTGACGACGCGGACACTGTTGACTGGAATTGTCGCTGATGAGTTGCTGTAGACGTAGCCGTTAATGTTGATGTCGAGGTAGCCGATCATTGCAATATAGCCGTGGTCGAGGTAGTCATGGTCGATGGTGTAGTCGTCGTGGATGATGAAACCGCACAAAGACGGAGGCGCAAAAAAATGCGTTATGACGGAGCTGCAGACGTGGACGATGCACCTTGCGGATGTCAGAGGGTGCCGTCGGCGATGAGTCCATCAGTTTTGCCAGGACTGAAGGAAACCCATCGAGCACACATCGGTTTTGCCGGAACCGTGTGTCCGTGTTGGGATCGTCACTGTAGTGACGCCTTGTCGATGCAGTCGCGCCGTCGTGGATGACGCGGTTGATGTCGTTGTCGTGACGCGGTCATTGCCGTCGTCGAGGTCGCGTCTTGCAGAAAAATCTGTCAGAGGGCAGCGGCGGTGTGTTAATGAGGTTGTTGATGAAAACTACACTCATGTAGACCTTGGCGATGAAGTGTCGGCGATGGTGTTGCAACGGCATGTCGACGATGATGCGTCACTTGGAGGCGTTCCTCGTGACGACGAAGTGTCGATGCCGTGCCAAAGAAGCCGACGAAGAGTCGCATCTCTTTCCACACCGACCTGACGTGTGGATGGTGCGTGTTGATGTCGCTTCTCGAAGTATGCTTGACGAAGATCTGACTCATAGTCAGCTTGATGAAGTGTTTCGGCACGCCGCAGGGCTAGTCGTACAGTTTGATGTAGATGGCATGTCGGCGCGCAGGAGGTTGATGAGTCGGCCTGGTGGAGATCGCGTCCGTGCGCGTGCAGTGTAGTCGATGCAGATCGGGGCTCGGTGTAGTTGGTTAGATCGCTCGGTGCAGTTTGCCGGCGCGTTGGAGATCGTTGTTGGTGTAGTCCCAAAGCAGAAGAACTCGATGTAGAGACGATCCATGTACGACCGGAGGCAAGGCCGACGATCAGAGATCCGATTGATCGAAGCCGCGTACGCGCGGACGTGACTGAAGTCTCATCTGAGTGCATGCACAGGTACCAGGGCTGCTGGTTGCTTCGAGTTTCGCCGCATGGATGCTGATGGAGCCGGGAGTTGTGGTTGGTTCGGTGCGTATCAGCCGGGCAGAGATCCATCGGGTTGGATCCGGCCACCGCTCCTCCGAACGTGCTGTGCAGCCATGCGTTTGCTGTCGATGTACATCCGATCGCAGGGAGCCACACCTGGCGGCGTCAGGTCTACGTGATAATGCATCGGCTGATGGTCATATGACTCCATGCAGCGCTGCGTGGGATATGCTCCTGCCGAGAGATCGCGTGCATGGGAGTATCACCCTCCCGTGATCAGCGAGAGGCGCGATTCTGGACCATGGTTCAGCCGAACCTATGGTCCACGCCATCCGATTCACCATCCCTTTGCATGTGGATCCGTGTCCTTTTTGGATTCAAATATTTTGGTCAAGTCTTAAAGAGTTTTAGGTCCACGTTAAGCACTTCCCCTAGGCCTGGGCTAGCACGTATCACTAGGCACACTGTAGCATTTGTGTCAGGCCTAAGGAATAAAAGACTTGTCATTACTGCCAGGCATTAGATATTTTTGCCAGTATATTTTCTTATCTTTCTTTTACGGGCAATATTTTTTTATCTGTTAATTCAGACCAGCTAAGAAACGCCAATGATACGTATAGATATGATGTGTCATTCATTTAGAAAAAAAAGTATGGATCATCTTCAGAATATAAAGAATAGGCTGAGCGGAAATCCGTTGGTGCTCCTGGGAGCGCGCACTCCTGCACGCGATTTTTTTTTTCAAAGTGTGAAAAAATTACAAAAAAAAATTTGGCGTATACATCTCGACATTATATGTGTGCACATCAAGTTTCCGAGAAAACTGGTATTTTTTGTGGCCTGTGTAAAAAGGACAAACGGATGTCTTGTGAAAAACATTTTTTAACACTGGATTTTGACTTTTTCACACGCGACACATAAGTGTCCTTTTCATGAAACGACTTTGTGAGCATGTATAATATCGAGATGTACGCGCCAAGTTTTTGTTTGGAATTGTTTGACATTTAAAAAAAAAATATCAGATGTATTGTTGTAAACTCATTGTTAGCCTATAATGTATACAATGCCTATCTAGTGCAGAATAGAGATAAATTTTCCATGACCATGAATAGAACCACATGCGCCAGCAAGGAAATATTAAGGTTTAGCATATTTTTCTAGTACTGTACCAAATGCAAATACTACATGCTGAATTTAATGTCTCAACTCCATGCATGTAGTTGTTACCCATACCAAGGCAATAAAAAAGTAAACAGTGTTTTGTGTGTGGTCCCCATTCAAGATGTCCAATGCAACATCACTATTTTATTGTCTATGATGTGAGCATCATATATGGTTATTTAGCAGGGTAGGGGCTCGTAATTATCACTAAACTACTTGGGCCATGCATGACTACTCCCACCATCTTCCCCAAACAGTTGGCGCCATGCATTTTTTAATACATTGTACACAGATCCTCATGAATGATGTCCATAGATCAATGGTGTTGAGTGTAGGTTCGGGTGAACCATGGTCCCGTTCAACATTCTTGCGTGATCAGCGCGTACACGTCTTTGTTGGAGAAGATGGCTATGGCTAATCAGAGTGGCGCCGGCTGTGTGTAGTGTTAGAATATATAACCGTATTGTTTTGTATAGTTATACGGTTGTATATGTGTAGTCCTTGTATAGGTGTCCGTATATTGTATGATACGAACTCTGCCTTGTAATCTATATATATAGATCAATACAAGGCACCACAATGTGTGGTTTCCCCAATCTTACATGGTATAGAGCCTAAAAACCTAACCCTAGCCTGTGCCGCCCTTCTCCTCCTTCCGCTGCCGCCAAAAGCACCACCTCTCTCACCGCCGCGCCCACACCGCCGCATCCATGTCGCAACCCGACGCTGAAGCGACGAACCAGGCGCTGGCCGCCGCCAAGGAGCGCCAGGACGCCGAGGCTGCCGAAGCCGCCAAGGCAAAGCTGCCTCTCGCGACCGCTGCCGATGGATACGGGACGAGTGCCGGGTCTTTCTCATTGACCTCGCTGCACGCCCAAGCCGTCGGTCTCCACTCCATCAAAGGCCACGTTACCGATGCGCCGAACCCGGAGTGGTTTCTCCTCGATGCCACCGTCGTCTCTTGGCTCTATGGGTCTGTCTCGCTCAGTATCCTCGACGCTGTCATGACGCCCGGCGACGATTCCCTCGCCGTCGATCTCTGGAACAACATCAACGGTCTCTTCAACGACCACAAGATCAATCGCCAACTCCACCTCACGGCCGAGCTCGGCGATGTCAAGATGGGAGAGATGAGTATGGCCGACTATCTCCAGAAGGTCAAGTCCCTCTCCGACGGGCTTGCGGATCTTGGTGCCCCTGTTGATGATGCCGAGATGGTGGTCCACTGCCTCAACGGCCTCTCCGAGCAATAAGAGTCCGCCGCCGATCTCATCACCCTCATGCCCGATATGACCTTTGCGCAATGCCGCTCGTTGCTTGCGCTCCAAGACATGAAGCGCAAAAACCGCTGCGCCCGGAACTCGGACACGACCCTCTTCACCAACACCGGCAACCCTGGCAAGGCTTCTGGAAAACGAAAAAAGAAGAAGAAGGCCACCGCTAGAGTCACCAAGGAGACCCCGGCGCACGCGACCCCGCAGGCTGCCACTCCTTCCTGGACCTCTCCGCAGCATCCCTGGAACGGCGCCATCCAGATGTGGCCCTATGGCCAAGGGGGCTGCTCGGTCGCGCTCCGCCCGGCTACGCCCCTGCTCCCGGCTACGCGCCCCGGCACACCCCGTCGCCGCATGCGTTCTACGCCCAGAAGCCGTACGTCGTTGCTCCCTATGGATACGGCTACGCCCCTGGACAGCTTTCCTACGGTCTCCCCGACACGGCTCCATCATCACCGGCATCATCTTCGGCTTCATGGGACCAGGCCGCGCTCATGCATCAGTTCCAAACCATGGGGCTGCAAGCACCCTCCAGGGAGTGGGTGATGGACACCGGCGCCTCCTCCCACTTTGCGTCCGATCCCGGTATGCTCACCTCCGTGTCCCCCCCCCCCTCCTCCTCTCGTCGTGCTGTCGTTGTCGGTAACGGTTCCACTCTTCCAATCACCGGTACCGCGCATGCACGTCTTCCTATTTCCACCACCTCTCGCCCTCTTTACCTTCGTAATGTCTTAGTAGTTCCTAACATGGTTAAAAATCTTTTGTCTGTTCTTCAGTTCACCATTGATAATCCTGTATCCGTCGAATTTGACCCTCTTGGTTTTTCTGTGAAGGATCTTCTATCCAGGACCGAGATTCTCAGATGCAATAGCTTCGGAGCTCTCTACTCCATCCGCCCTTCCTCTACTAGCCAGCCACACACCTTCCTCGTCGTCGATGCAGCACTCTGGCACCGTCGGCTTGGGCATCCTGGGCGGCCCGTCATGGAATCATTAGCTCGTTCTTCGGATGTCTATATTACCCCAACACCACAGCCGTCACTCCGCACAAACTTGTGCCTTGCTCCGTGCCGTGCGTGTTTCTAGGGTACCCATCACGGCATCATGGCTATCGTTGCCTTGATCGTTCCACCCAAAAGATCCTCATCTCTCGTCATGTAGTGTTCGATGAGTCAACCTTTCCCTTCGCCTCCCCTCCATCTTCGTCAACTCCTACTCCTTCCCTGCACACTTATGATTTTTTGCAGGGTGCTGAGCAGCCGGTTTCGTTGATGCCATTCACCGTGCCAGGCACGGTGACCCCAGACGCGACTCCACCATCGCCGCGACGGTCCCCTCCACGGTCGCTTCCACCGACTTCGCCTCGATCGCCGCCACCGACCTCGCCCCGGTCGCCTGGGGCACGGGCTACTGCCGAGCACCCTTCTGGGAGCTCCGATAGCGGCCCTACTGGGAGTCCTTCTCCTACTGCAGCCGCGTCACCACTGGCAACGCCGTCGCCAGCTCCTGTTGCCGTGGATCCACCCCGGACCCGCCGGCCACGGGCCCCTCCACCGCCACCATCTCACGCCATGGCCACTCGTGCTAAACAGGGCATTGTGTAGCCGAAAAAGATATTTGATCTTCATGTTGAGGGTTTATCTCCCATACCGAAGACTTATCTTGGTGCTCTCAAGGATCCAAATTGGCATTCCGCTATGGTTGAGGAGTATGGTGCTCTTCACTCCAACAACACTTGGGTCCTCGTTGATCCACCTCGCAATGCTAACATTGTTACTGGTAAGTGGATCTCCCGTCACATGATGAAGTATGATGGTTCTTTGGATTGCTACAAGGCTCGTTGGGTGCTTCGTGGATTTACTCAGCGTGAAGGTATCGATTTTGATGAAACTTTCAGCCCGGTCGTCAAGCCAGCCACTATTGGAACGGTGCTCTCTCTTACTCTCTCTAGTGACTGGTCCATCCATCAGCTTGATGTCAAGAATGCGTTCCTCAATGGAACTCTCATCGAGACTGTTTATGCTTGTCAGCCTTCTGGGTTCACTGATCCTCATTTCTGTGATAAGGTTTGTTGTCTCAACAAATCACTCTATGGTGTTTGAAACAGGCGCCTCGTGCATGGTTTCAGCGGTTTGCTTCGTTCATTGCATCGGTTGGTTTCATTGGCTCCAAGTCCGACAGCTCGTTGTTCGTCTATCGGCGTGGTGCTGACATGGCCTATCTCCTTCTCTATGTGGATGACATTATCTTGACTGCATCGTCCTCGACATTGTTGCATAGTTTGATTGCCTCTCTTCGTACCGAATTCAGTATGACGGATATGGGTGATCTTCATTATTTTCTGGGCATCTCTGTCACACGCAGCAAGGACAGTCTGTTCCTCTCACCGGAGAAGTATGCATTGGATCTTCTTGACAGAGCTGGCATGTTGCAGTGCAAACCCATCTCTACTCCTGTTGATACTACCTCCAAACTTTCAACCAAGTCCAGTGATCCAGTTGCAGATCCCACCGAGTATCATAGTATTGCAGGCGGTCTTCAGTACCTCACATTCACTCGGCTAGACATCTCTTATGCTGTGCAGCAGATTTGTCTTCATATGCATGATCCTCGGGCTAATCATTTGCTCCTTGTGAAGCGTGTGCTTCGCTATATCCGCAGCACCACCGGCCATGGCCTCACTTTGTTTCGATGCAGCTCCAACAAATTGCTGGCCTATTCTGACGCTGATTGGGCAGGTTGCCCTGACACTCGCCGGTCTACCTCAGGTTATTGTGTCTTCCTTGGCACTAACCTGATGTCGTGGTCTGCTAAGCAGCAGCACACGGTCTCTCGCTCCAGCGACGAGGCCGAATACAGGGCAGTTGCAAATGTCGTGGCTGAAACATGTTGGTTACGACAACTTCTTCAGGAGCTTCATCTACCGGTGACTAGTGCCACTGTGGTGTTTTGTGACAATGTGAGCTCTGTTTACATGACACATAATCCCGTTCATCATCAGCGCACCGAGCATGTGGAGATTGATTTACACTTTGTGCGAGACCGTGTCACCACAGGCGAGGTCCGGGTTCTTCACGTTCCGAGTTCTTCTCAATTTGCGGACATTTTCACCAAAGGATTGCCATGTCCTCTCTTTTTGGATTTTCAGGACAATCTTAACATTCGTCGACGCCCGTTTACGACTGAGGGAGGGTGTTAGAATATATAACCGTATTATTTTGTATAGTTATACGGTTGTATATGTGTAGTCCTTGTATAGGTGTCCGTATATTGTACGATACGAACTCTGCCTTGTAACCTATGTATATATATATATATATATATATATATATATATATATATATATAGATCAATACAAGGCACCACAACGTGTGGTTTCCCCAATCTTACATGTAGATGTAGATCCGCTAGAGGCGCAGGATGGATCTCGCACTGATTATCACCGGATTTGAAGATCGTTGGCTTATTTGGTGGCTAAGAAAAATCAATCTACTAAAAAATTTGGAGTTTTTTTAAATCTAATATATGGAACCGATTCAATCTTTGATCAATCGGGTGCTGCACCTCCGGGGAGAGGAGATTAATCTCCCCGAGGTCGGAGCGCTGCCGAAGTGATGGAAGGATCAAGGATCAAGCTACGTTGGTCTAATGGCTCTTATACCATGTAGAAATTGTAGGATGGATGAATATTGTTGTTTCTGTTGTACCGATTTGACCCTCATATAGGGTATATATAGAATATATTGTGAGGGAGAGAGACTTGAAGTAGAGGGCAAGTCGTACATGTTAAACCTATTCTATCTCTAACTCCTACCTGTATCTTCAACTCAATTATATTCTAACACAACCTACTTCTGATCCCGCAAAAAAAAAATACTTCTGAAAGGGATGTACAGATGGTCATTTCCAAGGATATGCCCATAAACAGGGCATGTTACTTTCGGTCCTACTGATTTGCAGTTACCGTCAGTCGGAAGTAATGACTGTCCCTGCTTTTCCTTCATCTGAACCATCTTGCTACTAGACACGAAAGGGACATGGGCTGCTGACGTACAATCAAGTATGAAGCAGAGTGACATCTTGCAAGCTTCTACCAAAGTGAGCTTAGAATAGAGGCGATGAGCATGAAAAACAGGCTACAAGCTGAGAGGATGTGATGGAGTGTGATGTTAAGCTAAGAAATTGACCTCTCCCACAAGCTGATAATTCTAGTGTCCAACACAAATTTTAAAGATAATCAGTTCTAAACAAGATTTCAATTCTTATTTCCTTCCAGTTACCTTTACATCTTAACATGTTTGACCATGTCAGCCTACCAGGCATTCAAGATTAACATATCACTATGAGCTGGCGCATTTTTCTAACCTTAGTTAGGTAACTTGTCATGTTCATGCGGTCATGTTCGGCGAAATGTAATTCTACAAAGGTGTGCTACAGTGCTAGGAAGAGAAAATTTTGAACTTCCACTAGACTTCTCTGATTGGAATCTGGATGTGTACCCAATGAGATGTTAAGAAGTTAGCTCCTTTACAGAAGATATACAGAGTGAGGCCAAATACTGGAGATTTTAGCCAACCTGTACGAAAGAAAATACCACATGCGGCCCGCATCCCGTAGCGAAGCAGTGGCTGCCGATTCCATGAGCAAGCGCGCTCGTCCGCTCCTTTGAGTTTTCGCATGTATTTGGATATTGTTTGCCCGTATTAAGGACGGGCTGCATGCACGTTTCTAAACATCAGAAGACCATTTACTCAATGCAAAGTACAGGCATTATTGGTCGACGGTGTGGTATCTCCAATATACAAAAGATCTTTTTCTATAATTAGTGTGCATTTCATCTTGTTTTCTTGTGAACATTTCATCCTGTTGTTATACACATCATAGGTTGTACTATTGTCTAGCAACCCGTATGGAGATTGATAACGACAACGAAGACCTCGCTAAGCGAAACATTGGTCAGTCCTAATTATGCCGTCCTTGGCAACCCCAGCTGGTGCCATGGTTGCATCAGTCATTAGTTAAAACTATGGTGCACTGATGCGAATGATGGGCATGCACACATCACTCCATCATGGTCCATGCATATGGGCTAGTACTAAATACTAATTGCACTAATGTGGTGGTTGCATCAGCCATTAGTACTAAATACTAATGTCACGAACATTTTTTTCCAAATTCATCGTTCGTGAACATATTTTTTTTCATATCGGCAAACAATATTTGTGGTTCGCGAACATATTTTCAAATTTATTGTTTTTGAACTTTTTTTGAATCCCAAACATTTTTTCATATTCGCGAACATTTTTATTCGATTTCTGTTCATCGGCGCACTGTTCGTGCCCGTACGGGAAAATTGGCCGCTGGTGCACTTTTATTTCGTTGGGAATATTTTTATTTTACTTTTCACAGTGCACTGTTCATCACGTGCGTGTCACGGTCAATAGCGCCAGCTGGCCAGTCAGATGGGGTTAGGCAGATTATGGACCTGGATGACGATTTTCATAGTTCGATGACCTATGTGACACCCCTGAAATAGTTTGAGGACCAACAGTGCACTTCACTCAGTACTACTCGTATAAGGTTCTACGAGTAGGGCGTTTCGGTGCCCAGGCTCATCTGCACTCGGTTAGAAAAAAATTTATAAAAAAAATACAAAACAAATTAAAAAAATTCAAATTTTTTTGTGTGGTAGAAAATTTGATGCGTGAGACCCGCTCCAAATTTCAAGTCATTTGGACATCTGAGCAACTCTCAGCAAAAAAGACAAATCGGGTCAAAACAATACATGAACTGTAAACATTTCTACAGACCTTCAATTTGTCTTTTTTGCCGAGACCTGCTTATATATCCAAATGACTTGAAAGTTGGCGCGGGTCTCACGCAACAAATTGTCTACCACACAAAAAAATTGGATTTGTTTGAATTTTTCTAGTATTTGTTTTGATTTTTTTCATCAGCGTGGGTGCAGATGAGCTCGGGTGCAGAGATGGATTTTCGAGGTTCTACCCATTATTAACATAGACTAGATAAAACTTTTGTAATTATTTATATAATTTGGTTAATTTTCAGTGTCTCAAGAATATCTTATTTCTCGGACAATGCGAAGAACCGTCAATTCAACGTTTAGATCTGTGCAAGATTCTAAAACTACGGTGAAGTGAACATTTTATGGGATTTGTATGAATAAATATGTAAAGTGGAACGAGGAATAAGATTTTCAAAATCGAATAAGACAATACTATTTTGCTTTTACAGCCTATTCACACATTGTTACAACTTGGTGAATACGATTTTCAAAAAAGTATGTTGCATGTCATCAGCCAGAAAACTAGTGATGGACACAGCTGCCGTCAAGTCAAAATATTGGATGCATGGACACGGCTGCTGTCATGTTTTGCGCCGGTGTTCATTCGTCGATCAGCGTCATGTGTAACCAATGGAGCTACCACCAGTGTATGCTTACACGCAGACACATACATATGACATACTGAACGAACAAACACAACACGAGACACCTACACATTGACGCATGTTATTATATTGAAAAAGGCTTTTGCCCCGCTTTATATATAAAGCAATAACTGCCAACAAACGGAACCAATACAAATGACAACACACCACACCAGACCACACTCACCCAGGGCAAGATACGAAGGTGCCAAAGGGTCACAACAACAACACACCGAAAGACTCGACGTAGACTACAACAACAACACATATTGAACGAACAAACACAACATGACGTGTACACATTCACGCATGTTACTATGGCCGATAAAGATCGGAGAAACTATTATAGTTGTGTGTACTAGAGTTAATTTTCAGTTCAGCAGCCCGCAAAAAAAAAAAATTCAGTTCAGCAGCCCGCAAGAAAAGTGAGTTTCAATTCAGCAGTCGTCAGGCACAAGCGCGCGTGTGGACGTGCGCATGTGTTACCTTTTGAGCCGTTCCTGAGAGCGACATTTTTGCTGGTAATGTTATAGTTGGATGGATGAGGTCTCTTCAGCCATCACTTCAACACTTCAATTTACATATCCTTCTTGAGTTGCATTATTATTTGTCACAAGCATGCTCATGAATCCAACGACTACTTTTTCTTGTATCCAACCCAAAAGAAATGTAGTATAACGACAGGGAATCTTTGGATTAACTGCAAGGTTAAAGGACCAGAGAATCTTCACATAGCTAACTTGTCACATCTAGTACTACATCCTTACTTAGCACATTTCTGACTGTGCTAATGGAAAGTTCGAGGTGTAACTGATAACCTATCTCTGAAGGAGTCGAGGGAACGAAATATGAAGGCCATTTTTTGGATTTGCCCCAGGGCCGACTTACTACTTCCGGTCCTACTGATCTTGGTTAGTACATTTACTCCAAAGTTGTGACAGTCCCATCATTTCCTTTGTCCGAGCTAGCTTTTGTTTGTATTCTGCAAGATCCTTCGTGCAAGCATCATATCACATGTAATCTATGCGAATGTCAATCTTTCATAGCTAACTACCGTCCAAAGTTAATCCCTCATCTCACATTGCGACTTTGCTAAAGGTCTAGTTCTACAACATCTTGCATCCCGATACCTCTCATGCCTAGCTAATGAACTAACAATCGATCGAATATGGCAATTTGCTCAATGTGTTGAAGAAAAATAGGAACCGGCAGCCCATAAACCTCAGTTGATTCATCATCTATTAGGATGGTAAGTGATGTATATATAGGCGGTGGTCTGGGTAGAGAGATCCGGCAGGGTGCTACAGGTATTCGCATCAGTTTATTCAGAAAAGAGAACAAAATGATGGGCTACGGTAAAGGAGAGGTTGGCAACCTACGAACAACAAAAGTAAACAGAGAAGCAATAACAATTCTTAAATGCCCATCTTTTATCATCCCTCTCTAGTACCAAATGAGGTCTTCAAAAGAAAATATTTGGGTGCTTCTCAATTTGATGTTTTGTCATCTTATAGAAATTAACACAAAAATATTAACCATGTGACCGTACACCATTAAGGTAGTAGATTTCTATTAACGTGATGATACGTTTTTTAATATGGATATTTTATTAATGCATTAAGTTGAGACAAATAAGTAAACTCGGCCTCTACAACTACATGATGACAAAGCATCAAAAGGCACATAGTCAACATACCAACCAACACAAAAGCTAAAAATAAAAGACATTCCAAGGAAAGTAATGCCCACCTAGTTACTTGAGGGTCAAACTGCCCCCCTTCCAGCCTATGAAGGAATATGAGTATCCCTCGGTTATTGGGCCATAAACACAACAAAGGCCGGCCCAAAGCTCTTACTTTCACCATCCTTATAGTACATTATCCCACCAAGGATTTGGCCCAAGCTTTGCTATTACAACAAGTTCTTGTTTTCTCCATACGACACTATAAAATTTCTTAACCCATGGAATGAGTGTCAACTGAGATCATGTTGCAAAGAAATCCATTGAATCATGATGACTAGAAGTCCAAAATGAATTCTCTCCAACTGCAAAAAGGCAGATGATGACACAAATGCACCCTTCCCCTCCTCCAAACTCATTGTTGTCCACAAAGGTGGAGCACTCTAGATCCGATCTTGCAACCATCCAAATGCGGTCCACCACATCACCCATAAGGCATTGCTAGCGAGGGCTGCGGAACCAAACGAGGGGAATCGCGCAGAGGCACTAGGGGTTGCAGACACTGGTTTATTGAATGATTTATACATGTTTTTTTTGCAAAAGTACAAAGGAAATGTAACTGAAAATGCATAGGAAACTAAAATGAAATAAAATAACAAAATGGTGAAAGGAATTTTTTTTTCTTAAATGATAACATGAAAGAAGATTCAATCCACCCTAGAATGGGCCACGCCCAAAATAAAAAAGTTATAAGTGGAGTGTTCACTTTTCCCCACGGTAAACAGAGGACACAAACTCTTTGTATTGAGGCAACTCTTTCTCTTCTCTAGTTTCTATTAGACGCATCATTTTTTCTGCATGAAACAGAGTAATAACATGTCCTTATTCTCCTTTGTTTTATCAGTTTTCTTTTCTCTTTCTTTTTGTTTTTGTGTCTTATTTATTTGAATATAAATGTAGATTTTTTTGACAAGTACTCTAACATTTAAGAAATATGTAAATAATTTTAAAATTACAGGAACATTTCTATAGTCGTGACCCTATTTAATAATTAATGACAATTTTTCCTAAATATTTAAACACTTTTTCCAACTACATAAACAGTTTAAACTACATAAACACTATTAGCATACACCGCATGCGTACGCTCTATAAGTCACCGTTGCCATCTTCCGCGAACCCATCTTCGGTGCAGGGATCAATAAAATAACCTTTTTAGGCCTGTCGTGGATGCCACCACGACGACAGACAACACCACTACTCTGCGCTCGTCCATCCTCAAGAGCCTTTTACCGAGACTCGGCTACACCACGCCGTTGAAACTCGCTGACTTCGACTGGGAAGACCACGCCATTCCACCTTGGGATTCCTCCAGCCAGCACAAGCTCCAAAAAAACGATGCCCCCAACTACAAGAAATATGTCAACTTGTGACCTTCTGTCAGTGACCCTGGAAGAATTGGTCATAAATTTATGACCATTTTACACCAATTGGTCAAAAGCTGTTCGGGGGGCTCTAAACCCTAACCCATAACAACCATTCTGTTCAGAAAGGTCGTAATTTCATTAGAGGAAATGGTCGTAAATAAGACAGCCCTTGTTCGTGCCTCATTTCTAGCAAATTACGACCAATATGAATGGTCGTTACACTTGAGTTTTAATGCTGTTGTATGATTAGGCGGCCACCTCAACAGTCTCGCCTATGTGGAGTGCTTAGTTGTTATTTTCTCTTACATGTGTATATTCAACGAGAGCTCGTTTACAGGAGGGACCCACTTGACAGGCCATAAATTTGTTAGTAAAAAGATGCGCGAGGGGGGACTCGAACCCACGACCTCACGTTGTTTAACTTGTTCGCTACCACTGGGATAGAGAGGGATTGCTGACCATCTAGCGGAATGGCTCTGTATATTATATAAAACAACGGTTGTCTCTTGCCAAATCTAAGTCATTGACAAGTAGGACCTATTCCCAGGATCGGACAGAGCCAACACTTAGCCAATAATTTCTAGGTCTTCCGACCAGGTGGCGGCGGGCTGCGGGCAGGGGCGTGGTCGGCGGACAAGGAAGGGGCCGGCGGCCGAAGCGACAAGCAGGGGCGGGGGAGACCGGTGGTGGGGGCAGGAACGGCGTCGCTGCAGTTGACCTTGCCCACGGCCTCCCCGTGGGTGACCTTGCCCACGGCCTCACCGCTCGCCTTGTCCACGATAGGAAATCGGCGGGGGCGGGGGCGGGGCCGGCAGCGGAAGCAACCGGCGGGGGTGGAGGCGGGGCTGGTTGCCGAAGTGACAAGCAGGGGTGTGGGCGACTTGCGATGGTGGGGGCGGGCGTAGGAACGACGCCCATTCAAGGAGAGGCTCGCCGAGCATGGGGGACTCGCCGCCGCTGCAAGCAGACCTCACCCATGTATGCATTCCTCTCCTCCCTCCTCTCCTCTCCCTCTCTCCTCTCTGTTGATGTCATTGATTTGATGTAGATCTGTTAGGAGAATGTCCACACACACACACTGATTTGATGTAGGTTTGTTGTAATCTTGGAAAAATCTCTTGGAAATGGCATTGATGAATTTGCTAGAAATTATGAAGAGAATTTCTGTTGATGAAATTTTTAGGAGAATTGCTATTGATGAAATTGTTAAGAATTCTTTTTTAATTTAGTCAATTCATAGTGGTAAATTATGTTGTTAGCTATCAATAGAACAGAGCTCTCTGTTCTATTTTGTCCAAGAGTAAATTGCGTTGATGAAATTGATGTTGTTCTTTCCCTGAAACATGATCCTGAAATTGCTGTTGCTCTCTGTTCTAAATTCCTGATTTATTTTTTCCATGAGTAAATAATGAATGCTGAGTAAATAGGATGATGATCCATTTGACTGATTCATGCCATGAGTAAATATTGAATGCTGAATTATTTTGTCCACCAAGTTGGACTAAAATAGTGAGAAATTGGAAATAGTTGAATGTTGTGGTTAGGCAGTTAGCATATAAAGTTGGGTGCCATTACTTCCATCCATTTTCATTAATTAATGTTGATGCACTTATATTGATTTGCTAAGTTGCAACAATTTGTTGTCTTTGGCAGATGGACAGAAGCTGGATTAGAAAAGGAGTTAGAAAGTTTTCGAAAGAACATATGAAAGGAGTTGATGATTTCATGGCATTTATTCGGGCAAATTTTGCCAATGATGCTCACATTCTTTGCCCATGCTGCGCATGCCTCAACCGTTCAAGAATGGCTCAAGGAAGAGTGGAAGATCATCTGCTTCTTAATGGGATGTCCAGCACATATGATAGATGGATATATCATGGAGAACCTTTAGACAGACAACCTCAACATTTTGAAGCTGATACAGAGGCCCCTCATATGATGGGTGGTGGTGATGCTAGCATTGATTTCATGGAAAAGGTTTTGCGAGATAATGCTGTTTTGGAGGAAGAGGATGGGCATGAAGATGATATGATTCCTGACCTATTGAAGGATTTGTACGATGCTGAAGATCGTGCTGATGGATAGAAGTCGTTGTTTGCTGAGGTGTTAGAGGAGGCGAAGCGCGCAGCTCATGAAGGGGGTAAATTTTCAAGATTTACCTTCACGGTGAAGTTACTCCACATCAAGTCTTTCTACCGGATTAAATGCCGCATTCAACGCAATACTCCGTCTTTTGAGCTTGCAATTCCCTGGTAGTTGTGTTCCTAGATCTTATGATGAAGCATTGAGCATAATCCGCAGGCTGGGGTTAGGTTATGTGTCAATACATGTGTGCCCAAATAACTGTGTCTTGTTTTGGAAGGATTTAGCAAAGCATGACAACTGTCCAAAATGCAATGCCTCGAGGTGGAAAGATGCTGATGGGAAGAAGTCAATACCGGAGAAGGTACTGAGGCACTTTCCCTTGATACCATGGCTGTAGCGGATGTTCATCTCGCAGAAATCATCGCGTGAGGTATAGTGGCCAAGCTGAAGCGGCAACCTGTGGACAATGAGCTGAGCCATCTAGCGGACAGAGAGGCATGGAAAGAGTTTGAACGTATACATTTAGATTTTGCTGCAGATCCAAGAAACATAAAACTTGGCATTGCCACAGATGGGTTTAATCCATTTGGGAACATGAGCACGTCTTATAGCATGTGGCCAGTTTTTGTGGTGCCATACAACCTGCCACCATGGGCATGCATGGATCAGTCCAACTTCATGATGTCATTGCTTATCCAGGGTCCAGAGTCTCCATGAAAGGATTTTGATGTCTTTATGGAGCCCCTCGTAGAAGAACTGCTCCAGCTCTGGACTGGTGTACCTACATACGATGCCTTGAGTCTGGAAGAAAAGTTCAATCTACGTGCTGCAATCATATGGTCCATCCATGATTTCCCGACTCTGCACACTCTATCTAGGAGCATCACAGCGGGTCATCAGGCTTGTGTCCATTGTGACAAAGACCCTTGCTCAAAGAGAATAAGGAGCAAGATCTGCTATATTGGGCACCGCCGGTTTCTTCCCCGAAACCATCGCTGGCGAAGAAGCAAAGATTTTAA
This sequence comes from Triticum dicoccoides, assembly GCF_002162155.2. NCBI lineage: Eukaryota > Viridiplantae > Streptophyta > Magnoliopsida > Poales > Poaceae > Triticum > Triticum dicoccoides. Next base: position 626,376,325 of record NC_041393.1, on the reverse strand, counting down.
TGGTGAGAATGAAACCCGTGACAAGCCAGCTGAATTCACTAAAGAAGAGCTGGAGCAGCAACTTGAAAAGGTGAAAGATGTGAGACCAGGAAAGCTGGCGAAGAAAAGAAAGCGTGAGGAAGGTCAATGTTGGGACCGGAGGTCTTGTTTGTGGGACCTGCCATACTGGGCTGATATGAAATTAAGGCATAATCTCGATGTAATGCACATTGAGAAAAACATATGCGAGAATCTGCAAGGGACGTTTCTAAACACTGAAGGGAAGACAAAGGACACGGTTAGTTCTAGGCTTGATTTGGAGGACATGGGCATAAGAGAAGATTTACATCTACAACACAATGAAGATGAAGATTCATTTGAAATGCCACGAGCATGGTATACAATGAGTAAAGAACAAAAGCTTGCATTGTGTGAATTCCTAAGAGCAGTGAAATTTCCAGATGGTTATGCTGCTAACCTAGCAAAGTGTGTTACTTCTGATGGATTCAAGCTTTCAGGACTGAAAACCCATGATTGTCACATCCTCCTCCAAAGGATTTTACCGGCGGGCCTCAGAGGAATCATGGACAAGGATATATATGAAGCGGTTGCTGAGCTGGGAAATTTCTTTAGAGAACTATGCTGCAAAACACTCAAGTTAACTGTCCTGGAAACACTTGAAAAAGAAATCCCAATTATTCTTTGCAAGATCGAGAAGATTTTCCCTCCAGCTTTCTTCACCGTGATGGTCCATTTGGTGGTGCACTTACCAAAAGAGACAATGCTTAGGGCCCTGTGCAATACGGTTGGATGTACCCAATCGAAAGAAGGCTGCTTACTTGTAAGCATTATGTGCGAAACATGGCAAGACCTGAAGGTTCTATTGCTGAAGCATATGTCGTTGACAAGTGCTTGAATTTTTTCTGTAGATACTTTGGCAATGTGGAAACAAGATGGAACCGGCCAGGCAGAAATAGAGAGCGGTCTGATTCGCAAAGTGGTGATGTCTATGTTTTCAACCATGGTGTGAACTTTCTTGGAGCCTCACAATACTTGGAGGCTGGTGATGAGTATGACAAGATGGTTTGGTATGTGCTCAGCAATTGCACCGAGGTTCTACCATATATCGAGTACGTTGTATCTTGTGCACTCATTATATATATTTTTTGCTTGGGTTGGCACCAGCCTAATGTTTTAATTCACATGTTTTGTTGGCATTGCAGGAAATGCAAGGAAGAGTTAAATCAGGAAGAAAGCAATATCCATGTTGATAAAAGGGTTGCCAAGGGGTTTGCTAAGTGGTTTAAGAATCATGTGAGATCTTTAGCCACATGTTTTATGTTTCCTGTGTTATTCACCAATTGTTAAATACCATTGTTTGCTAAATGATTTATTTATGCAGATTGGAAAGTTGCATGAGGAGAAGAAGGTTAGTGATGATCTATTTGCTTTGGCATGCTTACCGGATAAGCGAGTGAGAGTGTATTCAGCATGCATTGCTGACGGTGTCCGGTACCACACCGTTGACCGCGAGGAAAAAAGGAAGACACAGAATAGTGGAATCGTCACTGAGGGGTCACATGATCATGAGATCATTGACTTCTATGGTCAGTTGAGAAGCATCGTAGAGTTGCAGTACAACTCTAGTGGAGGCATCCATCGCTCGGTTGTCTTATTTCGCTGTGACTGGTTCGAGCTTGGTAGCAAGAAGAAGAGAGACTCTTTTGTCAAATATGACACTACTAGAAAAAGGGCTATAGATGATATGGACACTAATTAATGGCGCAGCAGACATGTGGTGCACCACTACTATATACTAATGGTGCACCATGTGTTGGTGCGCCATTAGTGTCCAAATACTAATGGCGCACCACATCCACGGTGCGCCACTAGTAACAAATTTTTTTATTTTTTTTCAAAACTAGTAATGGCGCACCAGGGGATAGTGCGCCTTTACTAGTTAAACTAGTAATGGCGCACCACATCCACGGTGCGCCACTAGAATTTTTTCAATTTTTTTTTCAAAACTAGTAATGGCGCACCAGAGGATAGTGTGCCATTACTAGTTAAACTAGTAATGGCGCAACACATCCACGTGCGCCACTAGTAATTTTTTTTCAAAAAAAAATTCAATTTTTTTTTCAAAACTAGTAATGGTGCACCGTGTGTGTGGTGCGCCATTACTAGTTGAACTAGTAATGGTGCACCACTCCCGCGGCGCGCCATTACTAACTTGGCCCAAAAATTCCACCGAATGCACCCCTCTTGGACCGCTTTTTCAGTTTTTTAAAAAATAAAATAAAATGATGGAAATGTCAAAAAATAAAAGAAAATAAGTTTCCCATGTGATATGTGGTCTATTTGTTGGGAAAATTTACAAATATGAATTTCGACTTTATTTGCAAAATCTCTCTGGAATATGTAAAATGGGCATAACTTTTGCATACGAACTCGAATTAAAAAGTTTTTATATGAAAAATCATCTACTCGAAAAGTTACATCCGAATTTAACCGGGGAACCCGGTTAAACATTTTCAAAATCCTCAAAAACCTAACAAAAAAAAGTGTTACGGGGCTTTCAAGATCTAGAGGCAAAAAAATTCAAAAAAATTCAAACTTACTAGTGGCGCACCGTTTGCTAGGTGCGCCACTAGTAACTGAAAAAAAATTGGTTTAAAATTTTTTTTTGATTTTTTTTCAAAAAATGATACTTAATATGACCAGGAAGTTTGAAATATTTTTTAAAATTTCATCATACTCATGAACATGAACAAAGTCCTAGACATCAACAAGGTTTAATAGGATTGTTATGATAGATATATCAACAAGTGTCTGTTAAGTGAGGTGGTGCTGGGGTTGGATAGAACTGCGAAGTTAAGCATGATCGGGCTGGAGTAGTGTGAGGATGGGTGACCTTCTGGGAAGTTTGACCACTTAGTGCGATTTGACTTGAGATTAAGCTTATTGACCCGAGATTAAGCCATAGTGACCTGAGATTAAGAAAAAAAACGAAAAAAAAATTGAAAAAAAAATTAAAAAAAATCTGAAAAAATATTTGAAAAAAATTGTTAGTAATGGCGCACCACATAGAAGTGCGCAATTACTAAGTCAGATAGTAATGGCGCACCGTGGCCTATACTAATGGCGCACTGCCTGGTGCTAGTGGCGCACCTGTAGTGCGCCATTAGTAGGCAAAACAGGTGCGCCACTAGCAGGCCTTTTCCTAGTAGTGTGATGGCCACTTCAAAAGCATCAACACTACAAGGCGCTGGTATAAGAGTGATCCATTTATTCTAACAACACAAGCAACAATGGTGTTTTATCTGCAAGACACTCTTTTGCACGGAAAATGGCAAGTTGTGCAAAACTTTGAGCACAGACACTTGTGGAGTGTTACTTAAACTGAAGTGGAAAAGGGCCCCGGTGATGGTGGACTAACATACCAAGATGATGACTCTACAGAAGTTCCGTTGCAAGCTGATGATGACTCTATGGAAATTCCGGTGCAAAGCAGAGTGTGAAGGGACCGTGAACGTGTGATCGTTGGTGCTGCAATAGTTGAAGGCATCAAGAAAAGAAGAAAGGTGGTAGCGGATGGACATGAGAGCGAGGATGAGGAAAACCAGACTGATCATACTATGCTGCAATATTGTAGTGATGATGAGGAAAAGAGGAGTGGGCATAGAGTGCCTTGTTTTCTTATCGACGGCGACGAGTAGCGAATGGACATGAAGGTAAATACTATTACTTCATGTCCTTTGTTTTGGTATATATGGGACTGGTGACCTGATGTGATCAATCTTCTCTCCAAGTAGAAAAATGCTTGAAGATTCTAGGAGCAAAATGATGTGATCCTGATGGTTGTAGCAAAATGATGATCCTAATGGCTGTAGCAATAGTGATGTAGTTATCCTGATTCACAGTGCTTTAAGATTTCAGCAGCAAAATGTAGTTTTTGTAATATGGAGCAAAATTTAGTTTTTGTTGTAGCTGTTATGCTTGCTATTTTGAACTGAATTGAGATGTTATGTTTCATACAAGTTTTGTAGCTATAGATGGCATGGAGCTCATGGAAAAATGAAGTTTTGTACTGATGGAGATTCAAATTTTGGTGATCTACAAGTTGTGTTCTGATGGCATGGACCTGTTGTGCTCAGAATATTGTCAAAATGTTGTCTTGTAATGCAAAAGATTGCAAAATGATCATACAGAAGATTTTTTGAACATCTTTAGTTCAAGTTTTGGTGATCATTTAGTTCATGTTTTGGTCAGATCATACAGAATGTTGTCTAGTAGTTTTTGTGATCATTTAGTGGTTTTTTGAAACTGAAGATGCTATGTTAACTGAATTTTGCTTCAACTGAACCCATTTCATTGTGAGGAAAAAAATATGCGCCAGCGGGGACTCGAACCCACGACCATGCGCTTGTTTCAACATGTTTCTACCACTGGGCTAGGAAGAGACTACTAGTCTTCCACTCTATGCCATCCCTTTTAAATATATGAAACTAGTCAAGTATCAAGCACACACCTCACTGACAAGTGGGCCACTCGACCCACTCACTGACAAGTGGGCCATTTTTCTATTGTACCCAAGCTACCAAAAATATGCGCGCGACCAAAAAATATGCGCGCGCGGGGGCTCGAACCCACGACCTGGCGCTTATTTCACTGTGTTTCAACCACTGGGCTAGGAAGAGGCTATTGGTTTTGTAATCTATGCCCACCCTTTTCAATATATCAAACCAGTCACATAGCAAACACATAACTCGCCGATAAGTGGACCCGCTCCCTCTCTTTTCCCCACTTCTCCTCACCACTCGACCCGCTCCTCCTCTCCATCGACGGCGCTGCCCATCGCCGCCGGCTCCTTCCTCTCCCACCGCCAGCCTCCCCACCGCCGCCGGCTCCTTCCTCTCCCACCGCTGCCGACTCCTTCCTCTCCCACCGCCGCCGACTCCTTCCTCTCTCTCCCGAGGTATGAATCCTTCCTCTCTCGCTCCTTCTTGGTTGGATTAGTTTTCTGCTACTGGTTAGATTAGGGTTCTTGTCGTCGCCTAGATTGGATTAGATTAGATAGGGATTGGATTAGATTAGGGTTTGATTTGGTTAGGGTTTGATTGGGACTGCATTAGATTAGATTAGGGTTTGATTAGTGGGAATTGATTCAGTTAAGGATTATGCTATCAAGTATGCTTTGTGCCTTTTGATAAGAGTGGGAAGTATGCTGTCAAGGATTATTCAGTTAAGGATTATTCAGTTAAGGGTTCTTGTCAAGTATTCAGTTAAGGAATTAGATAAGTACAGATATATGAGACACTTGGTATGAGCTATAGAATGTTTTGTGCCATTTGATATGCAACAAGTATGAGCACTATGAGGCAGTGAGACACTAGTGTGTTCTAATTTGTTTTTCTTTTTGTAATGTTTTACCCGAGTGGCTAAGCACTGCTATGTAGGTGTACAAATACAATGTGATCATGCTAAGCACTGCTATGTTGGTGCTTATGTTCTGATGTGTACAAATACAATTCTATCTAGGTGTTTGCACTGCTAAGATTTTCTTGGTCTCTTGTTTTTTCTGTTTTGATGTTGTATTCATAGAAGTTTGCATATGTGTGCATCATGTAATGTGATCATGCTAGCTCAAAAGGTTGAGAAAGGCCAGTGTCAGAAATTATCATAATCTCTTGATGATGCATGAAGTATTTCCTGCTATAATTTTCTTCAGTCACACTGTTGTTTTGTTGTGCTTGATAAACCTGAGACTTCTTTCTATTGTAATATTGAAACTGTTGTTTTGCTGTACACTATTGGTCCATTTATAGTAGATATGGTTCTTGTCAATTTGTAGTAGATATGGTTCTGGTCAATTTATATTGTTGTGTTTTATAGTAGATTTTAGTGTTGTTTCTGTTGGTGGTCACCTAATGATGTTGATGTTGATGTGTTAGTTTACTATGCTATTGATGTTGATGTGCTTGTTTATAGTGGGAGGAAATTGAGGCCATTGCCATTTATAGTAGTATTCCAAATTGAGGCCCTGGCAAACACATGTAGTAATTATTCTACTTTTTTGAAGTGCTTGTTTCTGTCCAGTCCTATTGTTTAATTTACAATGCTGCTTTTGAGAGAAGTGAGATGGCTAGCTTGGAAGGTTTCGAGTTCTTCGAGATCGTAATTGAGAAATCTTGCATTAGGCAGGTATATTTATCATCACTCATTTCTTTATCATCACTCTACTGTCTAGTGCTTGATTACCACAATTAACCACTGCTTGACCCTCGCTGCGGAGGCTACCTGACAAGTTTGCGAAGATGCTCGCCGGCTGTGAGCCCCACAAAGTGAAGCTGCGGGAGGCCGGCAGCGGGCTTCAAAGGCTGTGGGACATGTTGGTGGTGTTCGATGGTGAAGGCCACATGTACCTAGGGCCTGGCTTGGAGCATTTCGCCCGCGCCCATGAGCTACAGCTCGGGTACTTCCTTGTCTTCCGCTACGACGGCGACGCCACACCGTGAAGATGTTCGACAACACCATGTGCCGCATGTACTACCAGCACGACAACGATGCCAGTAAGCTCTCTGCCTCTCTTCTTCCTGTCCTTTTGGCTTCCTCTACCTGCACGACGACAACACCATGTTCACACTTTGTTGCATTTGACCAGGCAATGGGAGCAGCAGCAGGGATGATGAGGAGAAGAGCGGGGATGACGACGAGAAGCCTATTCTGGTTGACGACGACCATGCTATGATGGTGGCTGACGACGACCCTGCTATAGTGGTGGCGGATGACGACCTTGCTATGGTGGTGGTGGACGACGACCTTGCTATGGTGGTGGCGGATGACGACCTTGCTATGGTGGTGGCGGACAACGACCTCGCGATGGTGGTGGCACCTGCAATCCCATAACTTGGCGACAGGACCATGCCAATTGTGGTAGAGGAGTACATTTGCGTTGGGATTGGCCGCTCTAAGCGTATCAGGTTGATGAAGGAGAAGAAGGAGGAGTGAAGATGTTAAGAAAATGAAGTGGCAATGTTAAGCATGTTAGGTTTAAGCTTGTTAGTGTAATCTGAACATGTCAATGTTAAGTATGTCAGGTTAAATTTTGTGCATGCTCATGGATGTTGTATGACAGTGTCATCTAAACATGTCAATTTCTTAACAATGAATATTCAGTTTGGTAATTGATGGGAATTGAAATTTTTTATGCATGCTCATGGATGAAAGATAAAATTATGTGTTTTTGTGCATGCTCATGTATGAAACAATATAAGTTTCATTTTTTGAATGCTAAAAACATGAATCAAACCCTAGCCACAGACGACCGTCGTGACAAAATCTGCCGGTTTTTGAAAACAACATAAAAAATTCAAAAACCATTTTTCATTTTTTGAACGCTAAAGACATGCGTTTTTCGTGAAGCGGCTACAAGGAGGGTCACCCTAAATGGGCGCCATTCCATGTCTATCTCAAAGTAGACCCTATTTTACGGACGGTCGCCAAAAAGCATGCATTTCCGACCCTCGTAGCTACTCCCGGCAATTCAGACCACCTTCGGCTGATTCAGCTGGAACCGGCTGGAATTTGAACTGCGGGTCCTCCATAGCTTGCCGTTATTTTCACTAAAAATGCTTTTTAGCTTCACAGGTAGGTATTTCATCACAAAATTGACAACAGATTTGCACTGCTCAAATCCTAGCCACGGACGGCCGCCGTGATGAAATCGGCCGGTTTTTGAAAACACCGTAAAAAATTAAAAAAAAATCAAAAAAATGGGAGACCTCCGCGTCACATCATCAAATGTGGCCTACCAACTAGCAAAAATACTAAACTTGCAATACCGGCATTTTCTTGAAAAAGTATTCTAAAAAACGACCTACCATGAATGAAGATTCATGGCTTTCAAGCCAAACTAGCAATGATATGGCCACATCCGTTGAATAGTTTCTGATAATGTGCCCATATTCGGCGCATGCCTCCATCTTGTGATGGCAAACAATGTTGCCAAAGAGAGGTTCCAACTCGTTTAACAAAAAAATCATTTTTCATTTTTTGAAAGACATGCATTTTTCGTGAATTGGCTACAAGGAGGGTCACCCCAAACGGCGCCATTCCTTGTCTATCTCAAAGTAGTCCCTATTTTACGGATGGTCGCCAAAAAGCATGCATTTCCGACCCTCGTAGCTACGACCATTTTTTTAATCGGTACTATAGTAGCTCTTTGGTTAGGTGTTGGAGCAACATTACCCATTGATAAATCATTAACTTTAGGTCTTTTCTAGATAATTTTTGATTCATTCAACCGTGGAGTACCATAGGTATCTAGGAACTCCCGGCAATTCAGACCACCTTCGGGCGATTCAGTTGGAACCGGCTGGAACTTGAACTGCGGGTCCTCCATAGCTTGCCCGTTATTTTCACTAAAAATGCTTTTTAGCTTCACAGGTAGGCATTTTATCACAGAATCGACAACAGATTTGCACGGCTCAAACCCTAGCCACGGACGGCCGCCGCGACGAAAGCGGCCGGTATTTGAAAACACCATAAAAAATTCAAAAAAATGGGAGACCTCCGCGTCACATCATCAAATGTGGCCTACCAACTAGCAAAAATACGAAACTTGCAATACCGGCATTTTCTTGAAAAAGTGTTCTCAGAAACGACCTACCATGAACGAAGATTCATGGCTTTCAAGCCAAACTAGCAATGATATGGCCGCATCCGTTGAATAGTTTCTGATAATATGCCCAAATTCGGCGCATGCCTCTGTCTTGTGATGGCAAACAATGTTGCCAAAGGAGAGGTTCCAACTTGTTAAACAAAAAAAACCGTTTTTCATTTTTTTGAATGTTAAAGACATGCGTTTTTCGTGAAGCGGCTACAAGGAGGGTCACCCCAAACGGCGCCATGCCATGTCTATCTCAAAGTAGACCCTATTTTATGGACGGTCGCCAAAAATCATGCATTTCCGACCCTTGTAGCTACTCCCGGCAATTCAGACCACCTTCAGCCGATTCAGCTGGAACCGGCTGGAATTTGAACTGCGGGTCCTCCATAGCTTGCAAGTTATTTTCACTGAAAATGCATTTTAGCTTCACAGGTAGGCATTTCATCACAGAATCGACAACAGATTTGCACGGCTCAAACCCTAGCCACGGACGGCCGCCGCGACGAAATCAGCCGGTTTTTGAAAACACCGTAAAAAATTCAAAAAAATGGGAGACCTCTGCGTCACATCATCAAATGTGGCCTACCAACTAGCAAAAATACTAAACTTGCAATACCGGCGTTTTCTTGAAAACCTGTTCTAAAAAACGACCTACCATGAACGAAGATTGATGGCTTTTAAGCCAAACTAGCAATGATATGGCCGCATCCCTTGAATAGTTTCTGATAATATGCCCATATTCGGCGCATACCTCCATCTTGTGATGGCAAACAATGTTGCCAATGAGAGGTTCCAACTTGTTTAAAAAAAACCATTTTTCATTTTTTGAATGCTAAATACATGCGTTTTTCGTGAAGCGGCTACAAGGAGGGTCACCCTAAACGGAGCCATTCCATGTCTATTTCAAAGTAGACCCTATTTTATGGACGGTCGCGAAAAAGCATGCATTTCTGACCCTCATAGCTATGACCGTTTTTTAATCGGTACTGTAGTAGCTCTTTGGTTAGGTATTGGAGCAACATTACCCATATATAAATCATTAACTTTAGGTCTTTTTTAGATAATTTTTGATTCATTCAACCGTGAAGTACCATAGGTATCTAGGAACTCCTTGCAATTCTGACCACCTTCGGGCAATTCAGTCGGAACCGGATGGAATTTGAAATGTGGGTCCTCCATAGCTTGCCCGTTATTTTCACTAAAATGCATTTTAGCTTCACAGGTAGGCATTTTATCACAGAATCGACAACAGATTTGCACGGCTCAAACCCTAGCTACGGATGGCCGCCGCGACGAAATCGGCCGGTTTTTGAAAACACCGTAAAAATTCAAAAAAATGGGAGACATCCGCGTCACATCATCAAATGTGGCCTACCAAGTAGCAAAAATACTAAACTTGCAATACCGGCGTTTTCTTGAAAAAGCGTTCTAAAAAACGACCTACCATGAACGAAGATTCGTGGCTTTCAAGCCAAACTAGCAATGATATGGCCGCATCCATTGAATAGTTTATGATAATATGCCCAAATTCGGCGCATGCCTCCGTCTTGTGATGGCAAACAATGTTGCCAAAGCATGCATTTCTGACCCTCGTAGCTACTCCCGGCAATTCAGACCACCTTCGGCCGATTCAGCTGGAACCGGCTGGAATTTGAACTGCGGGTCCTTCATAGCTTGCCCGTTATTTTCACTAAAAAAGCTTTTTAGCTTCATAGGTAGGCATTTCATCACAGAATCGACAACAGATTTGCACGGCTCAAACCCTAGCCACGGACGGCCACCGCAAAGAAATCGGCCGCTTTTTAAAACACCGTAAAATTTCAAAAAAAAATCAAAAAAAGGGGAGACCTCCGTGTCACATCATCAAATGTGGCCTACCAACTAGCAAAAATACTAAACTTGCAATACCGGTGTTTTCTTGAAAAAGTGTTCTAAAAAATGACCTACCATGAACGAAGATTCATGGCTTTCAAGCCAAACTAGCAATGATATGGCCGCATCCGTTGAATAGTTTCTGATAATATGCCCAAATTCAGCGCATGCCTCCGTCTTGTGATGGCAAACAATGTTGCTAAAGCAAGGTTCCAACTTGTTTAACAAAAAAAACCATTTTTCATTTTTTGAATGCTAAAGACATGCATTTTTCGTGAAGCGGCTACAAGGAGGGTCACCCCAAACGGCACCATTCCATGTCTATCTCAAAGTAGACACTATTTTATGGACGATCGCCAAAAATCATGCATTTCCGACCCTCGTAGCTACTCCCGGCAATTCAGACCACCTTCAGCCGATTCAGCTGGAACCGGCTGGAATTTGAACTGTGGGTCCTCCATAGCTTGCCCGTTATTTTCACTAAAAATGCTTTTTAGCTTCACAGGTAGGCATTTCATCACAGAATCGGCAACAGATTTGCACGGCTCAAACCCTAACCACGGACGGCCGCCGCGACGAAATCGGTCAGTTTTTTAAAACACTGTAAAAAAATCAAAAAAATGAAAAAAAATGGGAGACCTCCGCGTCGCATCATCAAATGTGGCCTACCAACTAGCAAAAATACTAAACTTGCAATACCAGCGTTTTTTTTGAAAAAGTGTTCTAAAAAACGACCTACCATGAACGAAGATTCATGGCTTTCAAGCAAAACTAGCAATGATATGGCCGCATTCGTTGAATAGTTTCTGATAATATGCCCAAATTCGGTGCATGCCTCCGTCTTGTGATGGCAAAGAATGTTGCCAAAGCGAGGTTCCAACTTGTTTAACAAAAAAATCGTTTTTCATTTTTTGAATGCTAAAGACATGTGTTTTTCGTGAAGCGGCTACAAGGAGGGTCACCCCAAACGGCGCCATTCCATGTCTATCTCAAAGTAGACCCTATTTTACGAACGGTCGCCAAAAAGCATGCATTTCTAACCCTCATAGCTACTCCCGGCAATTCAGACCACCTTCGGCCGATTCAACTGGAACCGGCTGGAATTTGAACTGCGGGTCCTCCATAGCTTGCCCGTTATTTTCACTAAAAATGATTTTTAGCTTCATAGGTAGGCATTTCATCACAGAATCAACAACAAATTTGCACGACTCAAACCCTAGCCACGGACGGCTACCGCGACGAAATCGACCGGTTTTTGTAAACACCGCAAAAAATTCAAAAAAAATCAAAAAAATGGGAGACCTCCGCGTCACGTCATCAAATGTGGCCTACCAACTAGCAAAAATACTAAACTTGCAATACCGGCATTTTCTTGAAAAAGTGTTCTAAAAACGACCTACCATGAACGAAGATTCATGGCTTTCAAGCCAAACTAGCAATGATATGGCCGCATCCGTTGAATAGTTTTTGTTAATATGCTCAAATTCGGCGCATGCCTCCATCTTGTGATGGCAAACAATGTTGCCAAAGCGAGGTTCCAACTTGTTTAACAAAAAAATCGTTTTTCATTTTTTGAATGCTAAAGACATGTGTTTTTCGTGAAGCGGCTACAAGGAGGGTCACCCCAAACGGCGCCATTCCATGTCTATCTCAAAGTAGACCCTATTTTACGGACGGTCGCTAAAAAGCATGCATTTCCGACCCTCGTAGCTACTCCCGGCAATTCAGACCACCTTCGGTCGATTCAGCTGGAACCAGCTGGAATTTGAACTGCGGGTCCTCCATAGCTTGCCCGTTATTTTCACTGAAAATGCTTTTTAGCTTCACTGGTAGACATTTCATCACAGAATCGACAACAGATTTGCACGGCTCAAACCCTAGCCACGGACGGGCGCCGCGACGAAATTGGCCGGTTTTTGAAAACACCGTAAAAAATCAAAAAAAATGGGAGACCTCCGCATCACATCGTCAAATGTGGCCTACCAACTAGCAAAAATACTAAACTTGCAATACCGGCGTTTTCTTGAGCTACTCGGTATGATTTTAACCATGATTTCTACAAAGTTTAAAAAACCTATTTTTTTCTATCCCCAAACCCAAAAGAATTTCCCTCCCACACCAAAATTTCCCCTCCACCAAAATTTCCCTCTCCCAAAATTTCCCTCCACTCCCTCTCCCACTACCAGGCGGGACCCACCACTCCCTCTCCCACTAACACGCGGGATCCCCTCCCCTCCCCTCCCAAAATTTCCCCTCCCTTCCCCATTCCCCACCCCGCAACCCTAGCGTCGCCCCTCCTCTGCTCCACCCCGACAAACCCTGCTCCACGCCGCCCCGCTCCCACTCCCTTCCCTGCTCCATGCCGCCCCGCCACGCCACTGTGTTGCCCCTCCCTGCTCCGAGCCACCCCGCTCCCACTCCTTCCCCTGCTCCGTGCCGCCCCGCCATGCCGCTGCGCCGCCCCGCCGCGCCGTGGTGCGCCGCCCACCCCGACGATGAATCCACCCTTCTCTCTCCCCTCGATGACGGTGGCTACATCGACGACTACATCGACCGCCCGGGCTATGACTACATCAATGATAGTGAGTACATTAGCGACGGTGGCTACATCATCCACATCATCAATGATTGGCGACGGAAACAGGTACCCCTCTCCTCTCCCCTCTCCCCTTGATCTTCTAGGGTTCGGTAGATCCCCCTCCTGGTCGACCTAGGGTTAGGATTTGGTCGATCTAGGGTTAGGATTCGGTCGATCTAGGATTCGGTTGATCTACGAGCTCCTGGTGGTTCTTGTTCATGTTCATCTAGGAGCTCCTGGTGGTTTATTTGATCCCCCTCATGGTTTAGGGTTCATGTTGATTTTAGGGGATGGGGACGGATGAGGAAGTGGATGAGGTTTGAGGAAGACCTCCCTCTGGTTCATGTTGCTTGTGTATGATTTAATTACTTAGCTTGTATTAGTAGCACTTGGAGAAGGTGCCCCTCAGGGCCTCTCGTGCTGCCCATTCCTATTGTTTTGAGGTTATGGGTGGGTTTGCTATGCGTTTGGTTATATTGTGCTTGTGCGTTGGTCTTGTTCGTGGCATGTTTACCGCTCTTGTGAGTGGGGCGCTGTGTCACTGATGTTTCTGAACCTAATGTTTATGCCATATCTCTCTGATGAGATGTATGGCCAAGTGAATGTTGTCATCATCACGATTCACCCCTATGAAACCAGAAGTTTATTTCCCTTTGATTTCATCGAAACTGATGCCTTGTGCTGGCCCAAGATGTTGTAATATCGTTCTATGGCTGCCCATGATCTGGCCTTTTTTTGCGGGTATGGCATTCTTTCTGTACTCAAACACAAAAGCAATATGTGTTAAGTAGACGGTGTTGTGTTCAGTCACCAAGCTATAGTGGAATTACATGATTCAGATGAGCATTTCTTTATCAGCATAGAGGCCGTCCCATGTGGCCCTCTCGCCTTTTTTTGTTGTTGTTGTTGCAAAGACCGGGAACTTTATTGAGCAGTTGAGAATAATTTTTTCATCTGCTTTTGTACTTCTGCAAGTACTGATGTTTCATGCTCTACTAGTGGAAACATATAGTTGTTTTGAAGGTCCTCATGATATACTCGTCTAGCTTGCTGTCAGACTATCTAAGCATGTGTACATGAAACCAATTCACTAGTTCATGTTGCTTGCTTGCTAACATACATGTTGCTTGCAAGCATACATGCTTAATTAGGGTTTCCATCAGCAGTACTTGCTTGTATCTGTAGCACATGAAGAACAAGCTACTTGCTTGCTTATTAATTAGGGTTTGTATCAATAGTATTTGCTTGCTTCTTTTCAATTTCCTTCATTGCTTGCTTGTTTCTATCTGTAGCACTTTGCTTGCTTGCTTGTTTAGTGTACATATATTTCCATTGTACATGCATGCTTGTTTAGTGCACTTACATGTTTGCTTAATTAATAACAATACATCACTTTATGTGCATGATGGTCCAAATGCTTTCCTTTATTGATACAAGTGCATCATTTTACTTTATCCCTGTTGTATCTGATTGTTGTTTATTCTATTTTGCAAGCACCACCTCAAGATCATCCATGGCAAGGATGACAAGGTCAAACATGAGGCCAACCGCTGGTATGCAACTTGCTCCTTGTGGTTATACTGTCAGTTTCATAAAATATGTGTCTTAATATGCTAAGTGAAATGTATTGCTGCAATCTGAATAAGCTGGCTTAATTGTGCATGTGTGCTGTTAGTCTTCCTTACCTGAATAACTAGGATTAAATGATAATAAATTTCATAAGATATGTTTGGCTGTCTGTCCATGCATTCCAAACATTCACCTAATAGTTACGTTTCCTTTATCATGCAAAGGAGAGACTCTCACCGAGTACGAGAAGGTTAGGGCTAGAAATATCATGAGGAACAATCAGATGTTCCAGTCCCTTGGCATCGGTGCAATAGCGTCGATGATTAGGAAAACAAATGGTGTACAAGAAGGTAGAGGTGATGAGGTTGAAGGTAGTGGAGTTATCAATGATGACCCAGAGTACAATCCTAAGGAGGATGAAGTTATTGATGGAGAGGAAGTGGATGATGTTGTAGTGAATAAGACTGTTAAGGTGCAAACTCTGTCTTGCTTGGAGGGTTGGGGTTCTTCTATGCTATGTTATTCCTTGTGCTCACATATTTCTCTTGTGATCTAATGCTTTTTTTCGTGCTGTTTATATGAGGCACTGAAGGAATCTAGGACGAAGAGGTCTGGTGTTAAGAAGATAGTCAGCAAGAAGAAGAAGAGCTCAGAAACATCTGCTGCAATGCCTCCAGGAAGGGTGATGGCCCCAGCTCCAGGAAAAAAAAAGAGGATCCTGGAACTTGATGAACCTGCGCTTGATAGAGTCACAAGGCAGAAAGCAAAGATGGCGACTGCAACGGACCATCAGGAAAGTCTGCTGCGCATGGACTCCGAGACCTCGGTGCAAATGGGTGATGAGTTGCCGCCCATGGATGAAGGAATGACTCTCAGCATGGATGGAAGTGGCACTATCTGCCTAGATGAAGGAGGAACGATCTGCATTGATGAAGCAGGCACTGTCCACACAGACCGCAGCCCTGTTGCACCTTCTATTGACAGGAATGATGTCATCAATGAAGAAGAACAGCAGCTTGTGCTTCAATCAGGCAAGTTGACCTTTGCAATGCTATCTTTTACTAGTGCATTTTCCAAATGGATTGATCATGTATGCTTTTGTCGATTCCTGCATTTGTCGATTTCTATTATAATTTATGAGTTCAATTTCATTTTCAGATGCAATGACTACCAAGACTATACTTAGAAAGGGCAAAGGGCTAGAGAGGATCACCAAGTCGCTTGGTAGTAAGGTGCCTATCCAAATTGCCGAAGGGATGAAGCGTCCAGAGAAGCCTCTGCAGGCAGCAAAGCTTGCTTCTGAGAGTGGACTCGTTGCAAGAAGCCATCTTCCGGTTCTTCCTCACTTTAAGCTACACAAAAAAATGCTAGTCTATTAGAGAACTACATTGGGAAAGTTGCTGTAAGCTACTTGTTTCATAGTTAATGTGCTATCTATTTTCTGTTACACCTATGCATGATCACTAATATTGTTCCTACCTTGTTTGCTGTCTTGGTAGGAGAATTTTGAGATGAACACGGACTCGGAGACCATCAAGACCGCATGCAAAGATATTCTGCAGAAAAATTCAAAGAAAAGACGCCATCAGATAAAGAACAAGTATTTTGATACCGTAGCCGCAAATAAAGTCAGCATTAAGTCTCCGGTGCTTGATCTGACGGATGGTGAATGGCAAGCTCTGGTGGAGATGTGGTCTACCCCAAGACACAAGGTTTGTCTCTTCTTTGTTTGATGCTTTATGTTCTGCACATGACCATGCTGACAGTATGCTTTTTTGTAGGAAACCTGTGTGTCGAACAAGATGAATCGAGAAAAAGTCATGTACAATTAGAGAACTGGTTCCACGCAGTACACAACACACATTTTTGCCACTGTGAGAACTTTTCTCTAGAGACCTTACCGTTTGATCCTCGTTGAATAACATTTCTGATTATTGCTGAATAACATTTTGATTTTTGTTGAAAAACATTTCAGAAAGAAGAGCGCAAGGGTGAGGAGTTGTCTGCGATTGACTTGTTTAAGGCCACCCACAACAGCAAGAAGCATGGATTTTCGGAGCCAGTCAAGACTACTATAGTAAGTAACTCCATGCTTTGTCCATGCCCTGTTTGATTCACAGCCAGTTTGATGCTGTTTGATGCTTTGATGATTTGATGTTGTTTGATTCAGAGCCAGTCAAGAACACACGCTATGTTCCATGCTTTGATGTTGTTTGATAGTTCAACAAAGATATCAGAACTTGCTGTAGCTATTTGTTGCATTTTTTATGATATGATGAAATTTGATCTGAATGTTAGTCGGGAAGCCATCTTATATAGAACCACCATTCTACGCTTAATGAAGCGATCATATTGTTTCAATTGCATGTCTCCAGGTCACTAGTCATCATCTTCTTGTATAGATTTTGTGTGCTGGTTTGGTTACTTCAAATAATCCATTTGTGTGCTGGTTTGGTTTCTCCACTAATGCCTATCATTTTCCTCCATATGCTAGCTTGAGATGGAAAAAAATGAAGGACGCGCCGGTACCAGAAGGTGAAGAGCCAAAGTCTGCTGTTGAAATTGTCGAAGAAGTGTTGTTGAAATCTGTCAAGCAAAGCACATTCCTCACGAATGTTGGGCTCTAGTCATCTAGGAACAACTCCGACAAAGCAACTGCTGAAGTGGCTGCTCATGTTCGTGACCTTGAGCAGAAGCTGGAGAGGTCCGAGCTTCAAGCTGAAGTGATGCAAGAAGAATTGGCGGCAATCAAGATGAAAGCGGAAGAATCTGAAGCTGCACGCGATAAGGAACTTGAGCTGCTGCGCAAGAAGTCTCAAGAGCAGGAAGAGAAGTTATCCCACTTGATGGCTCTCTTTGGAGCTAAGGTGGTTTGATGGCTCTGCAGTTTGTCTTTGAACCTCTTGTGCAGTTTGTCTTTAAGCTGCTAAGGTAGTTGCATTGCTGCCTAGTTTGATGGCTGTGAACCTCTTGAGTATTTTGTTGCATTGCTGCCTAGTTTGATGGCTGTTTGAACCTGTGAAGTTATGTGAACCTGTGAACCTGTGAAGTTATGTGAACCTGTGAAGTTATGTGATGCATTCCTGTTTATTTTCTGTGAAGTAATGTGCACCTGGGCCTTGCTGTTTGAACCTGGCCTTGTGGATCACTTATGCAAAATAAGAACCTGTGCTCTAAAAAGGCCGAGGCCCAAACAAGAATTAGACTAAAAAGGCTTGGGCCTAAAAAAAAAGAAATGACTGTAAGAAAAAAATTTTATAAAAGGCTGCATAACAGAAAATAAAAAGGCCAAGGCCCAAATTCGAACTAGACTAAAAAGGGTGTGGCCCAAAACAATAGTGGATTATAAAAAAATTCATCAGAAAAAGGCTCCATTCCCAGAATATAAAAGGCCAAATTATTGGGCCAGGCCCATGCACATAAGAAAAATAAAGAGAAAAAATAATTTTAATGGGCTGAATTATTGGGCTTGGTCCAAGTAGACGGCTGAAATGGACCGGGTTGATTCTATTTTACGACATTTTCATTTGGTCGTAATTCTGCCATGTTAGCTTACCACGGTGGATCTGACGTGGTGTGGTCGGATTGCTAGTGACCAAAATATTGCTCGTTAAACCTACGACCTTTTTTTTGGTCATAAACGTCTACAACTATTCCAGAAGAAAGGTCGCTAATGTCAGTTTACGACGGCCAGCTTTTGACCTTATGTTTTTGGTCACAAAAAGGTCACAAATGGAAAACAATGACCATTCAGTGACCAATAGTGGTGGTCACAAGTTGACATATTTCTTGTAGTGACCCAGGAGGGGAAGCGGTGCCGCACACCGCTATTTTCAAATACAGGAGACCGAGATCTAGGTTTTTCCTGGAGCAGCATGGGCGGGAAGATGACAGCTGCAGCAAACCTGTTATTAATGTTTTGGGTAGTATTGCTATGTAGTGACAGAAATTCATAGCTAGAATCTTGATTTAGGGACTGAACAATAAAATTTAAGTATATTTTATGGACATAGCTTAACAATGCGCAGAACATTGAGCATAGTGACAAAGGATTTAGTAACATTTGTCCACGCCGACCTTGACCTTTAATTCCCGATCGTGTCCGATGGAAGTTTCATGGGGCAGCTTCTTCCTGCAGCGGGTTTATTGGATTTGCATCTCCCCGAAAGGTATGGAGGATAGGGATGTCACAGCCGACTGAAATCTCTCAAAAATGTTATGCGTCATCAAAAACACGATGGCCACAGTTGTTGTGGTCAAATAGTAAATCTTTCAATTGGCACACAACGGCTGTTGTCTTGTTTTTCTCAGACGTACATCCGTCCACGTCATGTGTATAACCGATACACCTACCACCCGTGGATGCTTACCACATACATGAGCTCACTGATACATATGACATACTGATTACTAAACAAAGACATGTTACTGTTAACACCCGTATATAACTGATAAAGGTTGGAGACACTACTACAGTTCAGTTCAGTTTTGTGTACTAGAGTTTCGGTTCATCATCAGCAGTAGCTAAATATAGTTGCCTGTACTAACTAGACTTTCAGTTCAGCAGCAGCAGCACGGCTCAACAGTCGTCAGGCTCAGGCACAAGCGGGCATGCAGATGCGTACGTGTTCTCTGTTGTTCCTGAACTGAAGGTGCCTTTTTCTTTCTAGTGATGTTGTAATTGGATGGATGAGGTCTCTTCGCCAATCACTTGAACACCTTCAATTTGCATACCCCTTCCCCTCTAGAACTGTATTCTTAGAGCATTTCTAGCCGTTGTGCCCCCCAGGAGGTGTTTTTTCAGCCTCCTGGGGAGATCCCTGTGAAATTTTTATAGCCAGGAACGAGATTCTTCCAGACGGCCCCCACCCCAGCACCTGTATCTCTTCTCCCCCCCCTCCCCCCGTGCGCCACCTCATCTCCCTCACTCCACCGCACCGCCACCACCACACCCCTGCAGCTCGTCCCGCGCACGCCTTGCAGCTCGCCCCGCAGCGCCGGCCTGCTCGCCGCGCCCCCCTGCAGCTCAGGGCCGCCCCCTCGCAGGCTGCTGAAACCTTATCCCAGAAACAGAGGAGGGGCAGCAGAAGAAGGGCACTGGATCCAACGGGATCTTTGTGCTCCGAGGAAGCGAGGAGCACAGAGCAGAGCAAAGTCGAAGATGTGCGGCCTCGCGTCGCGTGATCGAGCGATGTGCGGGGCTCAGCGGCAGCGGTGCAGGCCGCGGGAGCACGACGTGGCGGCTTGGCTCTTCTTCCTCGCCTGCTGCCTCCTTGTGCTCGTCGTGTCCAGAGTAGAGGAGCCGCGCGCATCGCCGGTACATCTCTTCGTAGATCACTGTCTGTTCTCCAGCACCTTGTGGCCGCTTGATGCATGATTGTTCAGGTGAGCGGGAGAGGAGGAGGAGGAGGGGAGGAGCAGCAGCTGAGGAGGGTGGGGTCGAGGCCGCCGTGCTGTTGTGCGAGGGTGGCGGCGTGCCGGGCGCCGCAAGGCGAGACAAGGAGAAGAGAGAGGAGTTGCATAAAGAGAGGATGGGTGTGTGGAGAGGAGCACATGGGTGGGCCAGGGAGGGAAAGAGATAAAGAGAGGAGAGAGACGCTGCCAGGTGGGTCAGCGCGTGTAAAACAGCAAATTAAGCCCCCCGGGTGCCCCCCAGGTTTCTGGGATTGCGTTGGGGTCGCCGGCTCCGTGTTTTCGGCTATATCCGGCGTTAAACGAGCTTGTGGTGCGCGAGTGGAACTTTTTTCGCCCGCTGGCGATGGAAAAACGCTCCTGGGGGCCTTCTCAGGGAGGTGGCTGGAGATGCTCTTAGTCCCAAGCATGCTCATGCATCCAACGACTAATTTGTCTCGTAGCCAACCCAAAAGAAAGGTATAACGTCACGAGGAATCTTTGGACTAATTGCAGAGGTTAAAAGGTGAGACAATCTTAACATAGTTAACCTGTTATAGTTAACTAATGCATCCATGGTTAGCACATTTTTCATTGTGCTAGCTAAAAGTGGGAGATGTGACTGATAACCAATACACTTGGAAACGAATGTAAAGATGATCCTCATCCTTGGACACGATCCTCATTTTGATGCCCTATAAATCCTTTTCTGCTGTTAGCCTTTTGCGGCAGCTATAGTTTAGTTTAGACTTCCCCTTTTCGTTGTTTGCACAGATAGAGATACTATCTTTTATTTATGCTTGTTCCCTTATCATTGTGAAAGTGTAATCCGATTCATGATGGATCCAATGGAAAAAAACCAGAGGCTACAGGTGCGGCACCACCCTCCGTTCTTTGCACTGCATGCAGCTCGAGTCGAAAACATGTTTTAGAGCACCTGCACCCGGCCACTCTTATCTAGCCATCCATTCTCCGCATCAAGATACGTGCAAGTATATTTCTCTTTTTTGTTTCTCTCATATAGACCATCTCTTAAAGTTCAAACCTTTCTAGAAAAGCAAAGCATTCTAACTAGAATCTAGGATATAAAAAAATAGATTTTTTGGTCCAACATAAATATACAAAATAAATTTGTTTGATTAAAAAAATTATTTTTAGTATTTATGTCGGTCCAAAAATTCTGAAAGTTTTACCCACATTCTAGTATGAAAGTTTTGGCGCACTGCAAAGTTTGAAGTTCAAGACACGTTTTATACGAGAGAAACAAAAAAGAGAAAGTTTTATGTAGGAAGTTAGTTGTGTCGCATAAATCTTAAAGCGACATTGAAGAGCCAGGATAACAGGGCCCGGGCGCAGGTGCTCACAAAATCTGCATCCTAGCTCCAGTACGGCTGCATCCAACGTGATCACTCTCAGCACCACCATCTTTGCGCCCCACTCGACCGTCGCCACCATCCTATGATGCAGGTTCGACTTCGCCCCGTCATTGCTCGTTAGGCTTGGCGTGTGCACGGCGACAAGGAACCTGTATCTCGCTGGCCGGCTGATTGCAGTCTGTTATTGCCTTGCCGCCCTCCATCTCCTCTTTATCACCGTCCTCATGACACTACGAGGAGGCGTGAGCCCTGAAAGGTGGACTAGTTCTCGGTGTCGCGTTCATCATCATCATGCTCCCAGCAACCCAATGGAACTCGATGCAACTCCATGAATAAACAACTCACGATCCAAACCCATAGCCTCGTTGTTGGTACCTCTCTCCCGATACCTATAACTCCCATCAAATGGATAGACTGCTGAGATAGCGAGAAACGTGAGAAAAAAGAGCAACAAACCTACCATTATGACTAATTATTTCGATGCTGGGATATTGACATGCAAAAAAGACGCTGGGGACGGGGCGAGTGTACAATGTGAATATGTAGGCGGTAGTTGTACTTGAAAACTTCTGCAATGAAGTTTAGAGATTTGATGGCATGAAGAGAATGGATCACGTACAGGTTAGGCGGGACAAATGATTCCAATTGTAGTTAAAATATGAGTAGTTGGAAACTACAATTTCAAGTATCTTTAGTAGGTGTGATTCATTTCTTATAACCAATGAACATTTCGTAGAACATGTGAACACTTTATTCAATTATGTATATACTTTTTGTAAATATATGAACACCTTTTTAATCGCATGAAAATTTTGTAAATTCGATAAACATTTTCTTAAAATGCGTGAACATATTTTTAAATACATGTCTTTAGAAGTACAAGCATTTTTTATATGCGTGATTTTTTAAATTATTTTATTATTAAATTAGTTATATATAAATGAGTAAGATAAAGGTAGATTGTTGATGTTTTTTAAGGAGTGTTGATGTTTCTGAAAAATAACAAAACGAATTTTACCTATTTTCTAATGGGCCACCCTAATTGCGGCCCATTCAGCTCCGGATGCCTGACTTAACAAGAAAATGTGTTTGTTTGATGCCAACTTTCACCCCCCCTTCCTTACTTGGTTACGGTTTTAAAATATTCATCACTATTATTATGTGATGGCCTACATAAAAATACTTTCATAATATCTGTGTTGTCATTTGCCATTTTGCACGTACTTCTTATTATTTCATTTACTTGAAAAAACTTCAAGAAAAGTGCACATATTTATTTAAAGAACACCAAAAAAGGAAGACTGTGTAAAATAACACACTCGTAGGACGACTTCTCTCTTAAATCATCTGCAGCTGCCGCCACCCAAATTCAGGCATCACAGATCGAGTCTTCTTGGCAAGGACGGGAAACATGGTGCACACTCTCATTGATGAAAACTCTAGCATTTTGCTTGTTTCAGATCTCTCAATAGGCAAGGATCACCAGGGATGCAAGAGTGTTCTTACGATTTGCGTTGTCAGGTATTGCGCCTGAGCAGTTGCATCGACGTGATGGCAACTAGTTTAGTTCAAAATAACTATTTCTCAAATGATATAGAAATAAAATTCATAGCTGTTGCTAATGCTTTGGCTAGCATTGCTAATCCGTGAGGGAAATTCATAGCTGGAATCTCAATTTAGGGACTTAAGAATAAAATTCCATCTAAGTACAAATTGTGAACATAGCTCAACAACGCCCAGCAGCAAAGGCTGGCGCCCCAACACGTCGAGGACAGTCAATAAGCACCTAACTAGTTGGGGATTAAGGACACTTGTCCTCGCCAACCTTGACCTTTCCATGGCGTGTCTAATGAATGTTGCATTCCATGGAACAGCTGCTGCCTGCTGCCGGCTTATTGGATCTGCACCTCCGCGATAGCTATGGAGGACCGCGACGTCACAACCAACTGAAATCTCTCTCAAAAAAACATGTCATCAGTCACACAGCCTGACTAATGGTGGACACAGCTGCCGTCTTCTTTTGCTCGGATGTACATCATCCACGTCATGTGTATAAAGGACACGTTTACTACCAGTGGGTGCTTAGAGCAACTCCAACGTGTCAACCCAAATAGACTGCATATTTGTCCGCGTTTGGTCTGTTTGGATCGGCCGCCCGCTCGGCATTCGTCCTTTTTAAAACTTTGGGTCGGCAGTGCATCCAACGGCCACGACTCATTTCAAGTCCTCATGTAAATTTTGAAAAAGGCCCACGGCCATAGATCATGCCAGCGGCCATGTCGTTGTCCGAAGTTCATGCCGGCACCATGCCAGCACCGGCATACAATGCCAGCTTCAGAAAAAACACCACACAGTTCTGCTGGCGCTCTGCGGCCGGCGCACATGCCAGCACACAGAAAAAGGGGCTGGAGTTCGACCACGCCATCGCGGCCGTGGTCATGCCAGCACACTTGCCGTCATACAAAAAAGGATGGCGATGGCCGCCATAGGTCACTCATCGTCGAACTTGAGCATGTCGGCCTGCATCTTCTCGAAGGACGACCACTTCCTTGGCGACACGATGTTGAGATCCACCTTCATGATATCCACCCCCGTCATCATGCTAGCGAGAGCCACTTCTTTCGCCTTGGTCTTGGCCTCTAGCTTCTTGGCTTGCTTCTCCCCCCCCCCATCTCAAGCATCCTCGTTTGCTTCTCCACCTCCATTTCAAGCCTCCTCCTTTGGATCTCCATCAAGGCGTTCATTTGTTCTTCCTTGTATTGCCAACACTTCTCCCTTGAGTCCTTCTTGGTCATCATGTCCTCCGCGGTTGCGATCAAGGCGTTCGACACCGCATCCCGCTTGTCCTCCTTCTTGGAGTTGGTCTTCCCTCACGGCCGTGGCTTCTTGCCATCCCCAACCTCCTCCACGACGTTCTTCCCCCCACGCGACATGAGGGCGGCATATTGCGCCTTGAACTTCTCATCGTCTTTGATGATCCTCCAACAATGCAAGAGGTTGAAGCACTTGCCATCGTGTTAGACCTTGAATGCCTCCAAAGCTTGAAGTGCCTACAAATGAATTGCATGCAAGCATATGTCAAATGGATATGGAAATGGAAATGGACATGCAAGCATAAACAGAATGACACAAAGAGGGGCGCTTGCTAGCATACCATGTCTTGCATGCCGATGCCGCTCACGGGGCATGCCTTAATGCTCTCAAGAGTGGCACAAAACTTGTTGCACTCTTGTTGGATCACCTTCCAACGCTTCGAAATGGACACCCACCCACGCGTGCTTTGCATTTTGTACGATGGAAACTTCTTGTGCTCATGGAACTCACGATGGACACGAGTTCAAACGGTTGATGCTTTTGTTCGGCGCCAGTCTTGGGGTCTTGCCCAATGTCCCTCCAACACTCACAAAGAAGCTTGTCCTTGGCCGCCGTGTACGCCTTCGTCCGCCTGCTCTTGCGCTTCGGCTTACCACCGGCGGCTTCGTTGGCGAGCTCGAACAAAGGCTCCCCTTCGATGTCCAACTCATCCTCTTCCTCGACTCCGTAGTCCTCCAGAAACTCGTGGTCGAGCGGGAAGCCGTCCAGGTCCACGCCGACCTGATCATGCATGAAGATGACCTGATCTTGATCAAAAGTGGACGACATGAACGGCCCTCGGCTGTCCTGGCTTTGTGTCCCGTCGGGATCGTAGCCAGCCCCGGCGGCAACGCCAGCGGTCGCCGCACCACCCTTGAAGATGATGTTTTGCATGAAGTCATTGTCGCCGGTGGTCGGCATTCCGTCGAACAGGTTGCATGCGATCGGCAGCACGTACGCTGGCATCTGCCACACGCGTTTCCTCGCACCTCCGGATGACGAGCCTCCGGCCACCTGTGTGGCGTTGAGGTCGATGGGCGCGGGCGCGGACATGGAAGGTGCCACCACGCTCATCTCGGGCGAGCACTCCCCGGAGAGTCGGGAGGCTTGCGGGTAGACGTGTAAGCCGGGCATCGGCTGAGTCCCGATGCATGGGGCGACTCGGGCAGCACCATCCGATGAAACGCAGATGAGCCGGTGCTGGCCGCAGCTATGGCGGCGTTACGAGGCCGTGTTGGCCAGGGTTTGACCCTAGGTACATAAGCGCCTTCCATGTTGCGGCCGCCACGCGGGCATTGGTGGCCTCCAGCTGCGGGGCGGCGGCAATGGCAGCCGCGATGTCTTCCTCTCTCGCGTCTGCTGCATGCCTCCGGCCCTTTCTCTTCGCCGACTCCCTTGCCCGCTCCTCGGACGTCAGCTTCTTCTTCGGCTTGGACGCGGCGACAATCTTGCGTGGGGCGTGAGGCTTGCATTTGCTGGAGGGGGCGGATGTGATGTTGGACGAGGCCTGGAAGGCGAGGCCGGCGGCGGCATCGACGTCGTCGTTCATTGCGAGAGGCGGGAGCGCGCGCGGGCGGAAGGGTTTTGGGAAAAGTGGAGGAAAATGGTGAAGGCTGTCAACGAACAGCGGGCCAGGGGGAGGAGTAGGCGGGCGCGCAGGCGTCCGTCTCTTGTCCGCCCCGTCGCAAATCCGGCTCAAAAATGGGCCGAAAATGGGTCAGCAGACGGACGAAAAGCGGACGCGCATCCGTTTGGGTCTGCGCATTGGGCCGACTTTTCTGTCCGCGCCGGCCCAAACGGACGCGTGTGGACGAAATAGGTGGGCGCCTTGGAGTTGCTTTTACCACGTACATATACTCACTGACACATATACATATGACATACAGATTAGTGAACAAACATTAACACCCGTATACGTAACTGATAAAGGTTGAAGCATCATGGCTCTACAGTCGTCAGGCTCACGCACAAGCGGGCGTGCAGAGACGTACGTGTTCTCTTTTGTTCCTGAACTGGAGCTGCCTTTTTCTTTTAGTGAAGTTGTAATTGGATGGACGAGGTCTCTTCAGCAATCAGTTCAGCACCTTTAATTTACATACCCCTTCCCCTGTTGAACTGTATTCTTAGTCCCAAGCATGCTCATGCATCCAACGACTAATTTGTCTCGTATCAAACCCAAAAGAAAGGTATAACGTCACGGGGAATCTTTGGACTAATCGTTGAGGTTAAAAGATGAGAGTGCCTTCCCATAATTAACTGCTCACAACTAAATGCATCCATGGTTAGCACATTTTTCATTGTGATGGCTGAAAGTGAGAGATGTAACTGACAACCCCTACTTCGAAAGGGATGTAAAGATGACCCTCATCCTTGGAAATGACCCTCATTTTGATGTCCTATAAAATCTTTTTCTGATGTTAGCCTTTTGCGGCAGCTGTAGTTTAGTTTAGACTTCCCCTTTTCACTGCTTGCACAGATAAAGATACTATCTTTTATTTATGTTTGTTCCCTTATCATTGTGAGAGTGTAACCCGATCCATGATGGATCCAATGGAGAAACAACAGAGGCTACACGTGCAGCGCCACCCTGTGTTCCTTGCACTGTTCGCAGTTCTAGTACGGCTGCATCCAACGCGCTCACCTCAAGCACCGCAGTCTATGTGCCCCACTCGACCGTGGCTACCATCCTATGATGCAGGTTCGACTTAGCCCCGGCGTTGCTCATCAGGCTTGGCGTGTGCATGGCGACGAGGAGCATGTATCTCGCTGGCCGGCTGATTGCAGTCTGCTTTTTCCTTGCCGCCCTCCATATCCGCCTTATCACCGTCGTCATGGCAGTACGAGGAGGCGGGAACACTAAAGGATGGAGTGGTTCTCGTCGTCGCATTCTTCATCGTCAAGCTCCCATCAACCCAAGGGCGTCCGTCGCAACTACATCGATCAACAAACCACGACCAAACTCATGGCTTTCTGGTTGCTACCTCTCTCCCGATACCTATCACTCCCATCCAATGGCTAGACCGCCGAGATAGCGAGCAGAAACGTGAGAAAAAAGAACAACAAACCTACCATTATCACTAATTCTTTCAACGCTGGGAAATTAACATGCAAAAAAGACACGGGGGAGGGGGCGTGGGACGGTATAAATATGCTGGCGTAGCTGTACTTGAAAATGTTTGTAATGAAGTTAAGATATTTGACGGCATTGAGAAAATGGATCACGTACAATGTTAGGTGGGGCGAATTATTCCTTAGTAGGTGTGCTTCATTTCTTAAAACATGTACGTGAACACTTTTTTCAATTACATAATTTCTTTAAATGCATGAACACCTTTTTAATCACATGAATTTTTTGTAAATTACATAAACACTTTCTTAAAATATGTGAACATATTTTTAAATGCATGTGTTTAGAGGTACAGGCATGTTTTATTATGCGTGAATATTTAAATTCATGTATTAATAAACTGGTATTTTTTAATGAGAAAAATAAAGGTGTATTGTTGATATTTCTGAATAATAACAAAATTAATTTTACCTATTTTCCAATGGGCCACCCTAATTGCGGCCCCTTCAGCTCCACATGCTTTTTTTAACACAATACAGACACAGGTGCTCATACATACACGCATACACCCGCCCCTATGAACGCACACATGCACATGCTACCCCTATGACCACCTCCGAGAGATTGAGCCAACATACCATCATGAGATTTACAAAGTCGCCGTAGGTGCCTCGTCGTCGACGGGAAGGTCTCCTCCCACCGAAAGCGCATCGCCGGAAATCCTGAAATAAATTCAGGAATAATGCGAGCACTAGGACTTGAACCCTGATGGGCTGGGGATATCACTGTCCCTCTAACCATCCAACCACATGTTGGTTCGCCCGATGCTGGACTTAACAAAAATGTGATTTTGCTCAAAACAAAAAGAACAAGAAAATGTGATGTTTGATGCTAACTTCCATCCCCCTTCCCGACGTGGTTACGGTTTTAAAATACTCTTCACTATTATTTGTGATACCTACAAGAAAATATTTTCATTATACTGCGTTGTCATTTGCCACTTCACACGTACTTCTTATTATTTCATTTTACTTGAAAAAACTTCAAGAGAGGTGCACATATTTATTGAAAGAACACCCAAAAATTATAGTGTGTAAAATAAGACACTCGTAGAACGACTTCTCTCTTAGATCATCTGCAGTTGCCGTCACCCAAATTAAGGCATCACACAGTCTTATTTGTACGGACGGGAAACATAGTGCTCACTCACATTCATGAAAAATGTGGCATTTTGCTTGTTTCAAATCTCTCAATAGGCAAGGATCACCAGGGTTGCAAGAGTGTTCTTATGATTTGCGTCGTCAAGTATCGCGCTTGAGCAGTTGCATAGACGTGATGGCAACTAGTTTAGTTCAAAATAATTTTCTCAAATAACATAGAAATAAAATTCATAACTGTTGTTAGTGCTTTCGCTAGCATTGCTACTCCGCAAAGGAAATCATAGCTGGAATCTCAATTTAGCGACTGAGCAATAAAGTTCTATCTGAGTACAAATTGCGAACATAGCTCAACAACACGTGGGACGTTGAGCCCAGTAGCAAAGGCTGGCGCCCGAACACGTCGACGACAGTCAATAAGCACCAAACGAATTGGGGATTAGGAACTCCTCGCTAACCTTGACCTTTCCATGGCGTGTCCGATGAATGTTGCATTCCATAGAACAACTGCTGCACCTCCGCGAAAGCTATGGAGGACGGCGACGTCACAACCAACTGAAATCTCTCCAAACAAAAATATGGCATCAGTCACAGCCTGACTAATGATGGATGCAGCTGCTCTCTTGTTTTGCTCGGATGTACACTCATCCACGTCATGTGTATAACTGATACACTTACCGGTTACCACCAGTGGATGGTTACGACATACACATATATTGACTGACACATACGTACGTATGTATGACATACTGAACAAACACATGTTACTATTGGCACGCCTATGTAACCGGTAAAGGCTGGAGATACTACTACGGTTGTGTGCACTAGATTTTCAGCTGATCAAGCAGCAGCATCATGGACGAACAGTTGTGATGCACAAGCGCTGTGTATGGACGTACGCCTTTTCTTTCCAGTGATGTTGCAGTTGGATGGATGAGGCCTCTTCAGCACTCACTTCCGCACTTTAATTTGCTTACCCCTCTTGAATTGTATTCTTGGTCACAAGCATGCTCGTTCATCCAACGACTAATTTGTCCTATATCCATCCAAAAAGAAAGGTATAAAGTACTGCAGAGGTTAAAAGACCAGATAAACTTCCCATGTTTAACTGGTCACTGATACTAATGCATCTACGCTTACGACATTTCTGATTATGCTTACTAAAAGTGAGAGGTGTAATTAACAACCTACTTCTGAAAGGGATGTACAGACGGTCATTCCAAGGATATGCCCATAAAAAGGGCATGTTACTTTCAGTCCTACTGATCTTTGCAGTTACCCACTCGGAAGTAATGACTGTCCGTGTATTTCCTTCATCTGAACCAGCTTGCCTTTTCAACTTGCAAGTGAATGATACCCACGGGCGTCCTGTGCTACTAGACATGAAAAGATGAAAGGGACATGGGCTGGTGAAGTACTAGTAAGAAATAGAGTGCATCATGCAAGCCTCTACCAAAGTGAGCTTAGAATAGAGACCATGAGCATGAAAAACAGGCTACCTTCTGAGAGGATGTGAAGCAATGTGGTGTTAGGTTCAGAAATGGACCATGTCCAACAAAAATTGTAGTGTCCAACAAAATTATTCTAGATAATAAGTTCTAAACACAATTTCAATTATTATTTTCTTCCAGTACCTTTACATCTTAACGTGTTTGACCATCTCAGCCTACCATGCATTCAAAATATCACTACGAGCTGCAGCATTTTTCTAACCTCACTTAGGTGACTTGTCATGTTCATGTGGTTATCTTCGACTAAATGTAATTCTGGAAAGGTGTGCTACAGTGCTAGGAAGAGAAAATTATGAAACTTCCACTAGACCTCTCTGATTGGACTCTGGATATGTACCCAATGAGAGAGTAAGAAGTTAGCTCCTTTACAGATGATATTGCTAGGAGAGCAGCGATATAATTGTGCCGGCAAAGCATATAACTCAATGTATTAATTAAAGTGTGGTGTAAAAGAGTCTGAAATATCTCTGTCTTTCCAAATAGAGGGTTGCTCATCATGGTATTGAACTAGCGTGCATTTGGATATTGTTTGCCCGTATTATGGACAGGCTGCATGCATGTTTGTAAACATCACCAGACAATTTACTCATTGCAAAGTACATGCATTATTGGTCCACGGCGTGGTATCCCTAATACACAAAAGATGTTCTTCTATAATTAGTGTGCATTTCATCTTGTTTTCTTATGAACATTTCATCTTGTTGTTATAAACATCATTAGTTGTACTATTGTCTGCCAACCCGTATCGAGATTTGATAACGACGAGGACCTTGTTGAGCGAAACTCTGGTCAGTCCTAATTATGCCGTCCTTGGCACCCCCAGCTGGTGCCATGGTTGCATCAGTCATTAGCTAAAAACTATGGTGCACTGATGCGGATGATGGGGCATGCACACATCACTCCATCATGGTCCATGCATATGGGCTAGTAGCCTAGTACTAATTACTAATTGCACTAATGTGGTGGTTGCATTACATCAGTCATTAGCTAAACAAGATGTTCTTGGAAGGAAGAAATTAAGATATAAAATGTGTCTAGAAAAGGTGTGTGAGAGAGAGCTAGCTGTAACTTATAGGCTGTTCATTGGGCAGAAAAGAAGTGAAGGAAAAGCAGTAGCTCATCCTTAGGTATTGCGTGCAATCCATGGCAGTCCATGCCACACTGTCATAACCATTTCCCCCTGGTCACAAGTCATTCCAAAGGCTCTTCTCCCACCTCAACTGAAAGAAGATCTGCGATAGTCTTCCCATTCAAGCCTTCATGGGATTCAGTTCCCCGTATCTTTTTCCCGTGAAAAAGATACGGGGAGAAAGAGTAAGTAATGTGGGCATCACGTTTGGTGAGAAAGTTGTGTCAAGGCTTCATCTTATATTTATCCACGTGCATACCGGCAACAGAACGCATCAAAATAGCTGCGCCAAGCTCTAACCAACCCCTTAGATAAATGCAATTGTGGCCTGTAATGACGAGGGAGGCTAGCACGCTAGGCCGTCGGTGAGGTCGACGACGAGAGCCAAGACCAATGGACGGAGCGATGCGGTGAGCAATGACATGGCATAAGGACGACACTGGTTTTCAATGAGCTCGGTTGATGCGGACGTCTTACTGTCGCTGATTTGCAGACGGAAAAGTAAGAGGAGGAACGGAAGGGCCGGCATCGCCTTCTCCTAGAGCTGCAAATTGCAATCAAGCTTCTACGTTGATGTGCAGAACAGATTACATGCAACATTTGTGGAGAACATGATAATTTTGACATATGGTAGGGTAGCAATAATGGAATTGAAATGCAGGGAGCAGAGGACGGATGAAGGGAAAGTGCAGGGCATGTGATGCATGTTTAGTTTCTGGCCGGCGATTCTTGGCGGCGGTTTAATGTGGGTGCACTGCATATGTGCGTACGGATGGATGGGAGTTGAGTCTATTCTAGACGTTGGCAAAGGAAAGAGGGGCTAGAAAGTGCAGAGAAACTTTGGCAGCCTTGTGATCCCTGATGAGGCCAGCCCACTAGGCATGCACCCCCTTGAATAAGTAGTTCATGTTGAAAAAATAGTACAGCTTTGGTAATATTTTCATCTTGCCTCAAAAAAAGGTAATGTTTTCATCGTCAACAAATTTATAAAACCAAACGGAAATATCATATTATCATGGAAAAGTTTTCTTTGGGTCGGAAAGAGTTGACCGCACAGACGCACAACGACTAATAAGTTTGAAACTTCGAATTTTGACAAAATTACCATTCTATTCTGGCAATTAACAGGTTAGTCGCCTGCCTCCGCTCGAAGTTAAATCTGAAAGGGTCATATTCTTCAATGAAAAAATTACGAAGGATAAGTTTCTACGGTTCTACCCAGTATTAACCTAGATAAAGAATTCTTAACTATTTAAATAACTTTGCTAATTTTCAGTGTCTTAAGGAATTCCTATTTCTCAGTCAAGGCGAAGAACCGTTGTATCAACTAAATGTTTAGAATTTCTTGGAAGAAATACTGTATATTCTTTTGTCCAGTGTATGAACAAAATATTGTAGTGCAGTGAATATTTTATTAAAAAATTAAACTAGATCGATGAATAAAATTTTCTCACTCGGCAGAGACAAAAATGTTCTACGTTTTTACGCCATATTAACATATGTGAATAGTTTTTAACTCTGTACAAAAATATTTTGCTTAATCAATACTAGTACTACGTAGCATCCTCGACAAACCCTGAGACGAGACGCGAGCCCTGCACCGAGTGTGCTAGGGTTTCTCCTACCTCCCGCTGACGCAGCCGCCGGTCTAAGTCATCTCATGTGGTCTTAGTATCATGGAGGCGTGGTGGATCCCGGCCCTTGCTGGCGGGAGAGCTCCGCTTTTTAATTTTTTAAAGGTTCGTTAGGGTTTGTGTCCTGCTCAGATATGTGAGGCGGCGGCGGCTGTCTGTAGATGGAATAAGGTCTTCCCTGCCTAGCCCCAGTTTCAGTGGTGTTTTGAGCATCGTCCGAAGGCGCGTGGAGGTTTATCTCCGGCAGATCTCGTGGGATTCGGTGGGCATTTGTCTTCGATGGATCTACGTGCATTCGATCTTTGTTCGCATGTCTACAGGTTGGATCCTGCCGATCTTCGCTTCTCTTTGTCGGCGGCGGATTGTTCTGGTGCGCTGGTCCTATGAGTCCTTAGCATGACGACTTTCTGACTGTCAACTACAACAAGGTTTGTCCGGCTCCAATAAGGGAGGGGCGATGACGGCGACGCGCCTTCGGCTTGCTGCAGTGTTTGTATTCATCGCTAGGTGGTCTACGGATCTAAATGTAAATTTTACTTCTAATGTTCTTCATACTACCTTGAAAGTTAGTGAATAGATCGAAAGTTTTCCTAAAAAAAGAACCTGACAAATGAGATTCTTCCCAGAAAAATACTAACAAATAAGATTCTTCCCAAAAAAAAACCTAACAAATAATATTTCAAAGACACATGCAGACGATCTTTTAACATTAGAAATATGATTTTCGCCGTTCCAATAACATTCTTCATGATAGTTTAGAGGGTTTCAGTAAAATAACCCAAATGGACCGGCGTACGAATAAGGTAGTAGCTGTATGTCCGTTAATCAAATGCGTACGTACGTATGTATCGCCTGGCCTTGACAAATGGCACCTCGACTCGTACTTTCACGCTGTCACGCATACCAGTAGTACCGCTGACTATTTTCATGAGGGCTATACAGCTAGTAGCTGACTAATGATTACAGTGTTTAACTGAACATTTCTATGGTGGAAGCAAATGCCCGCTCCCCACGCTGTGTGGTAGCAACCGTGACGACGCCATTGGCAGGGGCGGCCGGTCGATACCGAATTCTTTTCTTGTCAGGGCCCGTTCATCGTCTCGCCGTGTCTCTTGCTACGTCGGCCCGCCGGCCTCTCTACCTACTCGCTCGCGTACGTACCGCCCAGCACCAACCCCACTAACGGACCACGCACTGCCGCCGCTAGCTGTTGCCGGGCGGGAGCGTCCCCGTGGCCGTGCGTATAAAAAGCGATCGATGGGTCGGTCCAGAACCCGCGGCTGACAAGGCAGAACAGAGCATCCTCGTGCCCTTGGACACCATCGCCCGCCACTCGAGAGCGCTATAGGCTCTAGCTAGTGGTGGTGACAATGGCGGCGGCGAAGTTGGTGTTGGCGATGCTCGTGGTGGCGGTTGGCGTCGCGGCGGGGGAGGGCGGCGGGAAGCTCCGGCAGGGGTACTACGAGCAGAGCTGCCCGCGGGCGGAGCAGATCGTGAAGCACTACGTGGAGCGGCACGTCCCGCACGCGCCCTCCGTCGCCGCCACCCTCATCCGCACCCACTTCCACGACTGCTTCGTCAGGGTACGTACCTATGATCTTCCTTTCCGTGCACGGCGACGGAGACGGCAATGCCGGCGCGTGTCTGTTCTGGGTCCTGATCGATGGGCATGCTGGTGGTGCAGGGATGCGACGCGTCGGTGCTGCTGAACGCGACGACCGGCGGCGGGGAGGCCGAGAAGGACGCGACGCCCAACCTGACGCTGCGCGGCTTCGCCTTCCTGGACCGCGTCAAGGCGCTGGTCGAGCAGGAGTGCCCCGGCGTCGTCTCCTGCGCCGACATCCTCGCGCTCGCGTCCCGCGACGCCGTCGGCGTCATCGTAAGTGCTCTGCCTCCATCTCCACCCACGCACAGCATACACGTACGCAGAGCACACGCGCGCCTCGGCGACTGACCGATGCTGACTGAAAAAAAATGCAGGGCGGGCCGTTCTGGCGCGTGCCGACGGGGCGGCGCGACGGCAGGGTGTCGATCAAGCAGGAGGCGCTGGACCAGATCCCGGCGCCCACCATGAACTTCACCGACCTCCTCACCTCCTTCCGCGCCAAGGGCCTCGACGTCGCCGACCTCGTCTGGCTCTCAGGTAACAATTCCCACCAATTATCACAAGATTAATTAGCAAACTAAGCATCGTACCCGAGTTGATGGCATATCGATCATTGGCACCGACACATGCACGGTGATGGTGATGGCGAAGTCTAGTGACGCACAAGCACTCAAGCAGACATACAGTTGAGTGAGTAGTGAGAGGAACTTGCTAGATTCGAGCTTTTATGTCCATGCGGCGGCTATCTAGCTAGCCGGTAGTAGCTACCAGACGCTCTACTTTGTACTACCCACTCACACAACATGGTCACATGAGAGGACCATACGTGTTGCTTGCTGAAACGGATGGCTCCAAGATAAAAAGAAAAGTAAAGGGAACCACAAATCTTGCCGACACTATGTGCAGTTCCACAAAAGCACCACCGTATATGTTAGCCGTTTAAAACTTTGGTCCATGTTGATATCATTTCCAATAGCAATGGGCTATGCATTAGTATTTATTCTAGAGACTAGAAAGGTTGTTGCACTGCACGGTCATAGATGTTGAAACGCTAAGTTGCTAACTACTACAAATATTAGCTTGGAACAATGACAGTAAGGACAAGGACAATGATTTGTTGAATTTTCGGACATGACCGCGATACAAGTACACATGAACCGACAAGGACATCTCCACTCAACTGTGTCACAGTCTGCCAAGTTTTTAATTACCAACTTAGGTCATTGATTCACATGTTTTTATATGTAATAAACATTAATGGGCAACATGTTCCGATGTATACCTACTTGCTACAGCTGTCTGCCTGCTAACCACATTGGTCCACTAATTCCAGCCTGTTTAGATTGACACCTTATAAGAAAATTAAGTTCCATATGTTGTTTAAACGGCACAATCTAATGAATATTTTTGCAATAGTTTAGCATTAGTAAAACTTACTGAATTGCACTGTATTAGTTGAACTTGCTCAGTTCTGCACTTGTTATATTGTCTTCACCACCTCACCCGACCATCATGTGCCAATACCACTCAGGGGCACACACCATCGGCATCTCGCACTGCAACTCCTTCACCGAGCGGCTATACAACTTCACCGGCCGCGGAGGACCCGGGGACGCCGACCCATCTCTTGATGCGGAGTATGCTGCCAACCTCCGCCGGACCAAGTGCACCACACCCACGGACAACACCACCATCGTGGAGATGGACCCTGGGAGCTTCCTCACCTTTGACACTAGCTACTACCGCGGCCTCCTCAAGCGCCGGGGACTCTTCCAGTCCGACGCTGCGCTCATCACCGACGCAGCGGCGAGGGCCGACGTCGAGAGCGTGGCCAAGGGTCCCTCGGAGGTGTTCTTCCAGGTGTTCGCACGGTCCATGATGAGGATGGGCATGATAGAAGTGAAGACCGGTGGCGAGGGGGAGATCAGACAGCATTGTGCCGTTGTCAACAGCTAGTGGCGTGCGTCCTTGGTGGCACATGGACGACTGTGTTTGTATGTTTAGTTGCATTTTATTTTATTTTTCCTTTTTGTGTATGGTTTTTGTTTATTCTCTCTTTGTAAGGTGGTTTTCTAGTTCTTGTCCAGGTGATATATGTCTTGTTTCTCTTTTGATGAAAGTAAACAAATAAACAAGGAACACGTGTTACTAAAGCACGAAAGAGTATGTCACAATGATATAGATACCAATGATGTTGATGTCACTGGATTTTCAACCTGTCTCTTTTAATGCAAGATTAATCCGGACTACAAAGTACCCCAAACATAATAAAAAAATACATCAAGGTATACGAACCACCGGATGGCCATTGTCGTCATCAGAACGGAATCTGTGCCGGAGCTTCGTTTGATCTGTCCCGACGGGTGAACTTGAGGTGGGTCAGAGCCCGGAAGACTGACTCGAAGAAGCACCACCATCTGTCCGAGCGCTGCTCCTGCGAGGACTAAAACCCTATCTATCTATTAGCCAGAGTCAAGGCACCAAGATCCCCTCCCTTCCACTAGTCGCCGGAGCGGTAGGTGGAAGGGAGACGAATCCCCGCGCTTGCCGGAGAAGATCAAGGGGAGAAGACGACTAGGGAAAGCTTTTTTTTTTTGCAGAGAACCACAGGTGGATTTTTAACTTGTATCTGCTGGACAACCAACTCCACGAACAATACTTAAACAACAAAACTAAACACCATTACAGAGAAATGAACTAGCCAATTAAACTGTTAAGCTTACACCCATTGTGGCCCCGGCCACTTATTTTTAACAGGAAACTCTAAACTATCTAAAACTTGCACGTCTTTTTTCTTCTCCAACATTTTTTACCTCCCGCTCCTTTCAATCTCCATATTAATCACACCAGTCACGCTATTAATTACTCGAAGGATCATATGTTCCCAGCCTTTGCTTCCTATGAATAAACTCAATAGCCACTAGCAGAAAGCCTAACCAGCTTTTCTCGTAGATAAGAGCAAGAAGAACCATACATGAGCCTAACCAGCTTTTCTTGCAGATAACAACAAGAAGAACCATGCATAATTAAAGAGTATTGTAACCCCCCTGTCAAACCCACCGATTCACTCATCATTTCCAGGTCGTTTCATCTATGATCTAGACGGGCCCCACAAACCAACCTAGGCTTTTCGTGCACTTTGTCATCACTTGTGCGCACCTAGAAACAACTTCTCAGCCGTCCACCCATCCTCAAATTACTTCGAGCCAATCACACTTAGCTTAGAGGTTCCTTGTGGATGGGCTTCCTGAAAAGAAGGTGCACCTTATTGATATGAGTAGCCTATGATTCCTATTAAGAGGGATGTCACAGGTATCAACTCGGGTTCTTCCACCTCCATCAGGATCTCCTAATACCTCATATTTCTATAGATCACACGACTGGTTAGGCTAGTGAGTGAGTAAAAGAAAAAGCGTAAAGTAGTGGGTAGATAAGGAGCGGCAATGAAGCTAGACAAACAACTTATAAATAAAGATGAGACAATGAAAATATGAAGAAGGGTAGTCAGAATTTTAAGAGAGTGGAAAAGGATGGGACTCCGCGACAGACACATTACACTATGAGTAAGTAATGAGAAGTACAGAGGAGGACTTATAGGACATTAAGAATAATGTTAGGAAGGAATGCATGCATGTCAAATTTTTAGTCAAGTTGGAGGTGAGGTAGTGTTGTTGACATGCTGGACATACATCAAGAATGTAGACGAACATGGATATCAGAGTTAATCTTGATTCTTTCCAACGTAAAGGAACATGGTTGACCTCCGGTGCCCGATGGCTTATATGTAACCCCTTTTCACCTTGGAATCATC
This sequence comes from Triticum dicoccoides, assembly GCF_002162155.2. Taxonomy (NCBI): domain Eukaryota; kingdom Viridiplantae; phylum Streptophyta; class Magnoliopsida; order Poales; family Poaceae; genus Triticum; species Triticum dicoccoides. The sequence goes on along the minus strand of NC_041393.1, from coordinate 626,338,121 downwards.
AAGCATTTTTTGCTCTACCGACACATAGCGTTTCCAGGCGATCTTTGTTTTCAACCCTGATCCTAAACTCTGTCGGGTGAGGAATTCAATGCCATCATCACCAACCTAGATCATTGTTCTCCAAGATGGGTTCTGAGTAGTCTACTCCCTGAATTACGGGTTCATGGTAGTAGCCAATGTTGTAATCTCTCCATCTAGGTGTGTTTGGACGTTCAATACAATAACCATATGAGCTGTCCTACATGATTATGGTTTATCAGATGTATTTGTCGTGGTGATTTTCCATTTTAGATGGATAGTCACTACTGAAAGAGGACCCCCATCTCCTTGCGCCAGCCAAGATGGGAAGGAGAAGTCCTTCCCCTACCTAAATCTGGCCTCCCTAGGAGGAAATAGGAGGTGCCTCCCTTATTGGGCTTTGGTGGCACAATTCTCCATCGATCACTTAGCCTTTTAAGGCTCGTTGATATTAAATTAAATATAAAAGCCCTCTAACAATTACTAGAGCATATTATAAATAATTTAACATCACTGGAAATATTTTCCACCTATATATTATTTATCGGTAATACCCGCTATTGCCTGATAAATTCTGAAACCCTTCTAATGACCCCGAAATGCTTCCGGTTCCTCTCGAAACTATTCTGAATATTAACAAAAAATTCCATAAATAAATCCTCGATACTCTTGTCCTACTAACACCCATCAGATCCTGATTACCTTAAGCTCATGAACAAAATTCGTTCGGTTAATGACCGATAGTGGAACCGTTGACGTCTATATCGATCCCTATGATTACACGAATGGCATTCAAGTGAAACTTTGGTTATCATGTGATGTCCCCTTTGCTTCACGATACTTTACAAAACCTGGGGTGCATCGGTATCCTCCCGAGTCATGCACATGCTTACTATACCATTGATCCCGTTGGTTTTTTGTCTTCTTTCTCATTGAAATGTTCTGGCATCCCAGTGAATTAGTCACCTATGTCTGGCTAGACGATGATGGATGTCGTCACATCGAGAGGGCCCTAAGAATATCTCTCCATTTTCAGAGGAGCAAATCCCACTCTTGAGATATCTAGTCCCTTGTCAATCTTTCTGATGAACCCGTAAATAGTCATTATGATCATTGTGTTACTGATGGTGTTTGAGAAACTCCAAAGTCAATCATACGGTAGGAAGTGACTATGATACCCTCATGGTCTGAGGAACTAAAAAGCACATGCTAACACTCTGTATTATAACAGATTTTAGATGCTATTATCACAAAGTATAACAAACAAGATTGGGTCGATTCAATATGATCGTTTTTCTAACATCATATTTTGAATGTTACTTTAGGACTATCATTACACTTAACGATATCCTAAGATCTGAAAATCATGATCACCAACAACACTTCAGCCAGTTTTAAAGGCAAGACCGGGAACCTATATTATACCGTTTATCATCTCACACATGCGTATGAGTTTTCCTCTGAATTAATTCAATATTCCAGAATCATAGCAGCTATAGCATAAATATAAACTCTTAATTATGAAAATGAAAATATAATAATACAATATTATTGCCTCTACGGCATATTTCCAACATCATCATGGAGCAAAGAGGTGCTAGGTGGGCATCTCTCTTCTTAGATTTTGTATTCATTTTCCGCTTCTGCATTGATCGGTATATTGACTATGCATTCTTGATGGTTTTTCATCATATTGTTGTAGAGGCATGAGTTAATTTTTTAAATCTTAGTTCAATGCATTAGTAGGATTGCCATTATTTGAAAAACACATCGTTGTTTTCAAAAGTTTCCACTACCATCATGATGCAAGAGGGCATGGTCATTATTTTTATTTGTAGTGTCTTTAAGTTAGTATGGTATCAGCTTGAGAAGCATCAAAAGTTTGGCTAAAACCTATGAGAGCATATATACACACAAATATGCGTTAACTAGAGAAGAGCAATAAGAGGTGGTATTTATGAAGTTTTAATGCTTCTCTACATACAGCTGGTGTGGTGTGCTAACCTCCCCTTGATCTTATTCCATCATTTTTTGTCACTTCAAGATAAATTGAGGCAAAACTATCAGTAGCACCTTGCCCGACCCCATTACCTAGACCATACTATATATGTCTCACTTTCCATCATAAGAGAGATGTGGAATCAACTGAGGCTTAGGGATTGTTAATTACTCTACTTCTCCATGTAATAAAGTGGAACAGATCGAGTAAATTGCATATTCGTTCTCATGTTTGTTCATTACCCTAGGCATGTGAGGTATCAGGAGACAAGAAAGGTTACAAAGTTGTCATATGCTACTATATATGCTAGCAGCATATTATGTAGAGGGAGTTAACTTCATACTTTCCCATGTGTGCATGGCATTCGAGAAGAGTGTGCTAACTGTGTCGCTGCATAGTGCCCCAAAAATTTAGGCCCCGCGGGGAAAAGCACTTGTGGGGGCTTCAGTTACATAAATATGCACGGAACCATGATGCAGCCGCACATAAGCTCAGAACCAGACATGCTGTGATTGTTTTTACGATGATCTATGCATTGGAACAGATTGGCGTGAATCATAAAGAGGTGGTTATGAAGCCTACATGTGCTACTTAATCCTTCATCGCGGTAACACACTAGTACCTCCTTCCTGATTTATTTGTCCTCTTTGTATTTTATGCAGAATTTTAATGATAAATTTAACTAGCAAAATGTTAATGCGTACCACAAAAACTTATGTTGTTGGATTCGTATTCGAATGTACTTTCCATTGATATGATTTCTGTTATGTATAATTTATATTTTGTTAGTTAAAATTATGGTCAAAATATGACATGAAATATGATAAGGACTAGTAAATCAGGACGAAGGTAGTAGGGAATAAAATAGCAAAAATTCATTGGACTATGTGAACCTTGTCTGCACACAGGCATGTGTTATGTTTGTTTGAGTATGTGAAGTTTCACAACACGTGCTAATTGGTGTCGAAAGTTAGAAAATACGGAAAACTGGTGCCAGAACTTGTCCCAGTGTGTACGTGGTTCATTTCTTTCTATAGTCGTATACGCCGCACACATGGCATGACAGTGTGGCATCGGTCCCACTATTAGTGACTGGGCGGGCTAGAGTGTTTTTTAAACCCACCTAAATTAATACAAAAACCTTATAAAAAAGCCCCTGAAACGCCACTATAGGTCTTTATGATCGATGTTTCTCATATGTCAGTGAACAGTACAAAGAGAAAATCCGTAAGAATTGTAAGGGCATCTTCAACACCGATCCACAAATTTTCTCTGGTATTCGTCCATGGACAAGGTGACCAGTCCGCTGACACAAATGCGGGATGCAGCCATCCAACGCTGTCTGCATACATTTCAAGCCGGGTTTCAACTAATCAGACAAAATTCATGCAAACATGATGGACTTCAATAGAGTTCGGATAGAAAATAACACAAATCATTCATATATAGCATGCAAATAAGTATAATGCAAGAATAGTTCAAATTCAACGAGATTAACCGGATGTTCTATAAGTTTTTCAGTAACGGATCATGTCGACCACACATACTACCCTTCAACTTCATGTGTAAATGGTCGTACCTCTATCCAGTGATACATCCTGGCAGCCGTGAGCAATGTCCACCTTGCCTCCAGGATATCAACTGCGCCACAAACCTTGGTGGCGGTCCTGTGGAAGACTACTATCGATACGCTAACAACCTCATATTTGCGTTGTTGGATCATGTGCATGTCATATGGCGGACTGTGCACTCGCGCATGAAACAAATCATGCCAGCGCTACCAGAAGAGCCCCGCTCCACTCCTGCCTATGAAATCCATGGATACGGCCAACCAGGCATCGCACAACAACTCATCTGCCATGGTCGAGTACCCCGCCATCATTCGTTCTCTAAAAAACAACATGGCATTCGAAAATAAATTCAATGGCATTTGACCGAACACCTACCGGGTGTGGTCTCCACCATGGACATCGTTGGTATAGGTGTCGGAGTGTACCTGCCTACAAATGGGTTCTGGGTGGACGACGCCATCATAAAAGGTCAGCGGGAGCTTTGGTGCTGGTTGCGGAGGTCTGATAATGCATGTGTGCTGTCGAGAGAGGTATAACAGTGGTGTCGGGGGAGGAGATTGTGGATGCAAAGCAAGGGGGGAGAAGGGGCGGATTGAAAGAAATGGGACCGGGAGGGGGATTTAGTGGGCCTAGGCGTTGGAGTCCCACATGGCCGCTGTCCAGACTCTGGCAAAGCCCCTCAACTTTGTTTCTACTTGCACAAAAAAGTGCGTCCTAACCACTCAGTGAATCGATACAGACCCGCATTGGATGGCACAGGACGTACGGACCGCGTGATCCGGATGTATGCAGGAGATTAGAGGGTCGGCATTGGATATGCCCTAGCTCCCAAAAAATGGAGAGACGTGAGCACTCTAGGATTGGATTGTCACATGGGACCATGTTATCAGCCGACGAGAAGGCTTGTTTTCCGCTGGGCTCACCTGAGCTCTCATTGCTCTTTATTCAGAAAAGGAGAATTTACCTTCACCTTCTGCATCATTATGATGAACACAATCACATATTATTAAATTCAATTACCAAACACCAGTAATGAAGTATACAAATAAAAAAATCACAACCGACGAAAATACGAATATATGGCTACACACATAACCTACTACTGGACCGCCATCCAAACCGGTTGTACGAATCCTATGCTACCATCTCCTATTGGTTAAACCCACATACCATAAGCTCCTGGACTTCCGCAAGACGTAGTAAGGACCATATACGGATCCATCGTGTAGCTTGGAAGATAACCTACAAAAAAGGATGAACTTTTTCTGTTAAAGACAAAATCATTGCAAGATAGTTCCATAAAATCCAATGCAAGGCACATAACTTCCACATGGATCAATTGAAGGAAATATTCCCTAGAGGCAATAATAAAGTTATTATTTTTTTCCTTAATTCATGCTAGAATTGTATTAATCGGAAACTTAGTACATGTGTGAATACATAGACAAAACATATAGTCCTTAGTATGCCTCTATTTGACTAGCTCGTTAATCAAAGATGGTTATGTTTCCTAACAATAGACATGTGTTGTCATTTGATGAACGAGATCACATCATTAGAAGAATGATGTGATGGACATGAACCATCTGTTATCTTAGCATTATGATCGTTACAGTTTCATTGCTACTGCTTTCTTAATAACTTATACAAGTTCCTCAGACTATGAGATTATGCAACTCCCGAATACCGGAGGAACACTTTGTGTGCTACCAAACGTCACAACGTAAATGGGTGATTATAAAGGTGCTCTACAGGTGTCTACGAAGGTGTTTGTTGGGTTGGCATATATCAAGATTAGGATTTTTCACTCCGTGTTTCGGAGAGGTATCTCTAGGCCCTCTCGGTAATACTCATCACTATAAGCCTTGCAAGCATTCTTACTAATGAGTTAGTTGCGGCATGAAGTATTACGGAACGAGTAAAGAGACTTGCCGGTAATGAGATTGAACTAGGTATGATGATACCGACGATCAAAATTCAGGCAAGTAACATACCGATGACAAAGGGAACAACGTATGTTGTTATACGGTTTGACCGATAAAGATCTTCGTAGAATATGTAGGAGCCAATATGAGCATCCAGATTCCGCTATTGGTTATTGACCGGAGATGTGTCTCGGTCATGTCTACATAGTTCTCGAACCCGTAGGGTCCGCACGCTTAACGTTCGATGACGATTTGTATTATGAGTTATGTGATTTGATGACCGAAGTTTGTTCGGAGTCCCAGATGAGATGGGACGTGACGAGGAGTCTCGGAATGGTCGATATGTAAAGATCGATATATTGGAAGGCTATATTCGGATATCAGAAAGGTTCCGAGTGATTCGGGTATTTTTTGGAGTACCGGAGAGTTATGGGAATTCGCCGGGGGAGGTATTGGGCCTTAATGGGCCATACGGGAAAGGAGAGAAGGGCCTCAAGGGGTGGCCGCCTCCCCCCCATGGGCTGGTCCGAATTGGACTAGGAGGGGGTGGCGCCCCACTCCTTCCTTCTCCCCTCTTCCTCCTTCCCTCCTTCTCCTAATAGGAATAGGAAAGAGGAGTGGAATCCTACTTGGACTAGGGAGTCCTAGTAGGATTCCCCACACCTGGCGCACCGCCCTTGGGACGGCCACCTCTTCCCTCCCCTCCTTTATATACGTGGCTAGGAGGCACCCCATAGACACACAAGTTGATCAAGCTGATCTTTTGGCCGTGTGCGGTGCCCCCTCCACAGGTTTCCACCTCGGTCATATCATCGTAGTGCTTTGGTGAAACCCTGCACCGGTAACTTCATCATCACCGTCACCATGCCGTCGTGCTGACGGAACTCTCCCTCGTCCTTAGCTGGATATAGAGTTCGAGGGACGTCACCGAGCTAAACGTGTGCAGACCATGGAGGTGCTGTGCGTTCGATACTTGATCGGTTGGATCACGAAGATGTTCGACTACATTAACTGCGTTACATAATGCTTCCGCGTTTGGTCTACGAGGGTACGTGGACACACTCTCCCCCCGTTGCTATGCATCACCTAGATAGATCTTGCGTGATCGTAGGAAATTTTTGAAATTACTGTGTTCCCCAACAGTGGCATCCGAGCCAGGTCTATGCCTAAATGTTATATGCACGAGTAGAACACACAGAGTTGTGGGCGATAATAGTCATACTGCTTACCAGCATGTCATACTTTGATTCGGCGGTATTGTTGGATGAAGCGGCCTGGACCGACATTACATGACCACGTTCAGGAGACTGGTTCTACCGACGTGCTTATGCACATAGGTGGCTGGCGGGTGTCTGTTTCTCCAACTTTAGTTGAATTGAGTGTGGCTACCAAATAGGCTGCATCCTACGGGGAACCGCCACCATCAACGATGAGAAATTAAAGAAGATACCAAATATGGTGCGCTCCCTCCTAACAAAGCTGCACTAGGGATTTTTGTTCCCAGACCGGGATGAAAAAAAATATACTCATCCAGATAAAGACCCGACAATGAAGAAGATAAACAGACGTGCCATGGGCAAGTTTAGCGGTGCCTTGTCCACCTGGAAAGTAAGGGTGAAACATCAGATCATCGTCAAAGAGGAACCCTACTTCGAGATTGTAAAGGATAAACTGACAATTACGGAAGATCGGTTTGAAATATTGAAAAAGGCTTAAACCGTCCTCCTCAACTAGCGTACATCACTTTAGTTAGGGCAGTTTACGATATGTTGCTTCTATTTTTGCTAGCTATGTCTCTTTCTGTTGCTCAGCTATATATTATGTTGCACATTATCGAATCGTGTGACGATGCAGGTACATAGATCATCGACGGTGAAGAAGTGCTACGCGGTGTACGTAGGGAAGGTTCCAGGAGTATACGACGAGTGGACTGAGTGTCAGTACCAGGTGTACCGGTTTTCGAGCGACAGCCAGAGAAGGTTCAATAGCAGAGCTGAAGCGGAAAATAGTTAGTTTTGGTTCACGCTAGTGCGAGAGAGGGATCCGAACCGGCGCCTCAAGAAGTACTACATTATGTATGATGAGACCGTTTAGTTAACTTGTATCGCTATATCGTGATTATGATGTGATGACATGATTTGTGTTGGATGATATGATGAGACTATTATGTATATTATATCATGAGCATATTGCATGTTTATGATATGATTAGAATACTGTATAAAAATTGTACAAAAACATTGCAAATATGTAGCCAAAAAAATTAAAATATAGTAGTAGTGCTCTTTAGCAGGAAGCAGTAGCAACGTAAACAAGCGCTACAACTAATTAGTAGTAGCGCTGGACAGGAAAACGCTGTTGCTAAGCCACTTAGCAGTAGCGCTGGTCAGGACAGCGCTACTGCTAAGTAGGTATACTAGTAGCACAGTACAAAAAGCTCTACTGTTACAGGTTAGCTGTAGCGCCTTACTAGTAGCGCAGGACCCCATGCTACCGCTAGGAATTTTACCCACGCTACAGCTAGGCTTTTCGTGTGTCGTCATGTGCGGGCCACCACTTGTGAGCAGTGCAAGGAGAGAATGAGAACCCGCATAGGAGGACCATGATGACGGTCAAGTGGGGACGCCATCAACGAGCTCTTTCACTTGCCAAAGGGCGGTAGCTACCTTTCCTTGCTCAAGTAGTCATCGAGGTGCCGAAATCCTCCTGACGTCCTCTCTCCATCCATCCTGAAGCCCGACGCGACCCCCTCGCACCCCTCCCTCTCGCGACCCCTCCCTCTCACGACCCCTCGCGCCGCCACCCAGGGCGACGCAAGGGGGACCTAATTCCTTGCGCCGCCAGCCTTCCCGCGAGGCAGAACGTTGCCGCCGCTGCCGCCGGCACTGGCCGCGATGGTGGCGGCACCCGACGCCTAAAGGGCTAGGGCAGTAGGGAAGCGATGGATCTCCCATCAAGCGGCTGGGGCGCCTCATGCAGGGTCTTCGCGCAGCAGCCACGGTGGCGTCCTGGCTGTGTGGCGGCAGCCGGCGAACCCAGGGCTGGCGAGGTCGTCCGGTGCGATTCTCCGCTATGCGATGGGCAGCGGCGGTGGCCGTGGATCTGGTGTCCCAGCCAGATCCGTCGTGGTTCGGCTATGGCCGACCGGGGGCGCGTGATGGGGCCGGGGTGGGGTGGCGAGAGGTCCTCAACCGGCTTTCCGACAGCACCATACGTGTTCATGGCGAGGTTCCACTCGGTTCCAGCCAGCCGTGAGATCGGGACGACGTGGCTTCCAACGTGGCTCCCCGTGAAATCGCGCCTGACTGTGGTCTTGGCGGACGATGGCCGCGGCACAGATGTTGTTCCCTTCTTGAGGCATGATCATTGCAGGTCATGTCAATCTGATCATGAAGTTCCGGGGGAAACCCTAGATCTGGCTCTACCGGATCGGACGATGACGGTGCTTCCAGTGTCGTTCTCCCTCCCAGGGGCATCGTTTTGGAGCAAGTGCTGGTTGGAGGGGACAAGAGGAGGAACGGTGATTTACCCTCCCATTTGATGACGGCGGATCTGGCGGCGTGGCGCAGTGGAGACTCGGCGCTCGATGCACGGAGATGGACTCGCACAGGAGGGTGACGCTGTATGTCGTCATGGTGGCATCGGCGACAGCTAGACCAGGCAAGGTAGATGCAACAGTACATCTCTGAAGATGGATTGGTAGTAGGTGGCTGCGGCGGCCTCATACCTAGCAGGTGTCCTGGTTGAGGAGCACGCCGGACTAGTGCCGAAAGTTAGAAAATACGAAAACTGATGCCAGAACTTGTCCCATTGTGTACGTGGTTCATTTCTTTCTATAGTCGTATACGCCGCACACGTGGCATGACAGTGTGGCATCGGTCCCACTATTAGTGACTGGGCGGGCTAGAGTGTTTTTTTAAACCCACCTAAATTAATACAAAAACCTTATAAAAAGCCCCTGAAATGTCACTATAGGTCTTTATGATCGATGTGTCTCATATGTCCATTAACAGTACAAAGAGAAAATCCATAAGAATTGTAAGGGCATCTTCAACACCGATCCACAAATTTGCTCTGGTATTCGTCGATGGACAGGGTGACTAGTCCGCTGACACGAATGCGGGAGGCAGTCATCCAATGCTGTCTGCGTACATTTCAAGCCGGGTTTCAACTAATCGGACAAAATTCATGCAAACACGACGGATTTCAATAGAGTTCAGATAGAAAATAACACAAATTATTCATATATATATAGCATGCAAATAAGTATAATCCAACAATAGTTCAAATTCAACGAGATTAACCGGATGTTCTATAAGTTTTTCAGTAACAGATCATGTCGACCACACATACTACCCTTCAACTTCATGTGTAAATGGTCGTCCCTCTATCCAGTGATACATCATGACAGCCATGAGCAATGTCCACCTTGCCTCCTGGATATCAACTGCGCCACAAAACTTGGTGGCGGTCCTGTGGAAGACTACTATCGATACGCTAACAACCTCATATTGCATTGTTGGATCATGTGCATATCATATGGCGGACTGTGCACTCGCACATGAAACGAATCATGCAAGCGCTACCAGAAGAGCCCCCTGTCGGTGTCAAAACTGGCGGACCTCTGGTAGGGGGTCCCGAACTGTGCGTCTAAGGCTAATGGTAATAGGAGGCGGGGGACACAATATTTACCCAGGTCCGGGCCCTCTCGATGGAGGTAATACCCTACTTCCTTCTTGATTGTTCTTGATGATATGAGTATTACAAGAGTTGATCTACCACGAGATCATAGAGGCTAAACCCTAGAACCTAGCCTATGATTATGATTGTCGTTTTCCTACGGACTAAACCCTCCGGTTTATATAGACACCGGAAGGGGATAGGGTTACACAAAGTCGGTTACAGAGAAGGAGATCTACATATACTAATTGCCAAGTTTGCCTACCACGCAAAGGAGAGTCCCACCAGGACATGGGACGAAGTCTTCAATCTTGTATCTTCATAGTCCAACAGTCCGGCTATCCGAGGACCCCCTGATCCAGGAGTCCCTCAGTAGCCCCTGAACCAGGCTTCAATGACGATGAGTCCGGCGCGTAGATTCTCTTCGGCATTGCAAGGCAGGTTCCTTATCCGAATACTCCATCGAAGATCTTGAACACAAGGATTGTGTCTGGCTCTGCAAAATAATTTCCACATACCACCGTAGAGAGCACAATACTCCACAAATCTAATCTGCTGACAACTTTTCATAGTGTGACAGCACGCTGCGGCCCGGTCATTATGCGAACCGTTTTTTTTCAACCTGCTACCGCACATATCGCGAGGCGGTTTTATTGGCACGTGTTGTCGAAGCAGAGATCGTGTCCCCTTATCATGGGATTCTCATCAATATGGGTGTGGGTAACCCAACCGCGCCATCAAGGCGGCGCTTGGGGAATAAGCAAGTTTACCGGGCAAGTGGGGAGGCACACAGTTTCTACCGCATTTATAAAGAGATAAGGATTCCTCTTTTTCACCCACACCTTCTTCTTCCCCTGCTCATCCATTCTCGCACGCTCGAGTTCCAGCGCCCAAGTTCTCACCTTCTCCGTAAAGCCATTCCAAACATGTCTGGAGCGGGAGGCAAGTGGATGGTCTCCTCCGTTACGGAGGAGGACATTACAAAGCTCCGGGAAGCCGGATACCTGGCCGCAAACATCGCGCACTGGCTCCCGGACACAGGGCAGATCGTCCCTACGCCGGAACCCCGCGAGAGGGTTGTATTCCTTGATCACTTCGTCTGCGGACTGGGATTCCCCCTCCACCCATTTGTCCGCGGGATCATGTTCTAGTATGGGCTGGACTTCCATGATCTGGCCCCCAATTTCATCCTCAACATCTCGGCGTTTATCGTCGTGTGCGAGGCCTTCCTCCGCATTACGCCCCACTTCGGACTATGGCTGAAGACTTTCAACGTGAGGCCAAAGGTGGTGGTCGGCCAGCAATGGAGTGCGGAGGCGCCATGGTGGGCAAGATGCCCAATGTCACCTGGCACGAAGGCTCCTATGTGGAGACCGTGAAGGGGTGGTAATCGGGGTGGTTCTACATCACCGAGCCGCGCGACACCAACTGGGCGACGGCCACCGAATTTTGATCCGGTGCCCCCATGCGGCTCACCTCCTGGAAAAGGAAGGGCTTAGCCTGGAGCTCATCGGTAGAGCTGACCGGACTTCAGACCCGCATCAAAAATATGATAGGCAAGAAAATCAAGCTTGTCAACATGGTCCAGGTCATGCTCATCCGCCAGATCCTTCCGTGTCAGAGACGGGCTTATAATATGTGGGAGTTCGACCGGGACGAACACCAGATGCTGCGAGAGGTCTTCGACACGATGCACGAAGACGTCTTGAAGGTGTTGTTCAAGGCTACCGAGGTACCACCGCCCATAGCCGAAGATCGCGGACTCAGCGGAAAGCACTCCGCCAATCCGGCAAGTTTTTATATTTTGCAAGATGTGCTTTCCCCCAGTACTTTCGCGGGAGGAATCTAAGCCTCCATGCCAATTTAATAGGACTGGGTAGCAATAGCGGAGCGGATTGACTGTCTGGCTCCACTACCCGAAGATCAAGCATCTCCTCTCTTAACTGGGATGCTGTTCCCGGCGCCCTACGAGGTGCTGGAGAAGAAGGCCAAGAAGAAGGCCACGGGGACTAGGAAAGGTCTCCGGCGCAAGGTTGTATCGGACTCATCGTCCGAAGACACTGAAGCGTGCTCCTCCAACAAAAACAAGCAGGTGGAAGAGGAAATCCCTCCCCCAACCGGGGGGGGGGGGAGAAGAAAAGGAAGGCCGCCCCATCAGGGGAGGCAGAAGGGTCCAAGAAGGGAAAGACCCTCCCTCCAGGCCACTCCACCACAGCCGCCTACAACAACGATGAGTGGTTGCCCAGGGACAAGCCCCTGGAGAAGTCGTAAGTATCCGGACACTATAATACTTTTTGCTTTATTGCTTCTTATAATGCCAAACACATTCGTGCAGTCCGGCCAAAGCCCACATCGACGTATCTTCTTCGGATGGGTCTCTGGGCCTGTCAGAGATGAACAACGAGTCTCTCCCGACGGCTTCCTCCCCCCGGCCTGTGGACGACACCGAGGTGTTGTCTCAGAGGATACTGGACCATGGGGGGACTGTTCTGGAGACGCCCCAAGGAGAAATCCCAGACGCCGGGCACATGGGAGGGAAGACCCCCATGGACTCCGATAACGAGGGCCGCAGCCGGACTGGCCCCCAGCCGGATACTGCTCCGGAACCCCCAGTGGTTTCGGATTCAGGCAGGGAGCCTCTCTCTAAGGGGGCCAGCCGCCTGTGCTGATGACCTCTGTCCATCCAGAGGCATTGAACAACTTGCTGGAAGTGCTTCGCAGTGCTTCCATTGATGAAGGGCACCGCACCATCATGGGTGCGGTGATCGAGAAGGTCCGGTCCGCCAAAAGCGGATTGACTGAAGCCTACGGCAGCCTCCTAACTAGCTTTGAGGTAAGTAATAAAATTATAAGAAAATATCACAGTATAGATAGTACCCCCTGATGCTCTTTTTGGCATTTGGAAAGAAAGGCCGAACAGAGGATCAAATAACCTCCGCAGGAGTCTAACAGAAAATGCCCATGTGAATAAGCAGGCGTCACTGCTGGCCGCTGCTGCTCATACTGCGGAGGTCTCCAGACTGAAGCAGGACCTAGAGCGGTCCAAAGGAGAGCTCAGTCTCGTGAAGAGGCCGCTCGAGGAGAACAAAGGTACATAATACCCCATCTGTATATTGATAAAGAAAAATGGTTTAAGCTCATAGAAATGTCATGAACTTTAATAGGGGCCACGACCAAAGTGGCGGCCCTTAAGAAGGTGCAGACCGAGGCCGAAGACAAAGTGGCCAAGGATCGCACCAAGCGCGAGAAGCAAGAGGCCCGGGTGAACGAGGTCCAGCAAGAGCTCCAGGATTTCGTCAAAAATACGAGTCCTTGGAGCGTGAGTATAAGACGCAAGAGTCTGAGCTTGCGAAGGCCCTCCAGAGCGCACAGGATGCCAAGGTCAAAGCCCAAAAGGCCCTCCAAGAGGTTCAAGTGGCAAGGAAGATTGCGGTGGGTAAGGCATTCAATATGCAAAGCAAGCATGTGAAGGAGGCTTTCTTTTTTACTTACCCAAATTTGGAGCTCTCCAAGAGCATTCGCAGATCTGCCGCGCAACATATCTGATGTCGCAGAGTTCTACCGAGCTGAAGAAGGGAGCTCGACGGAGAAGTTGTTCTGGTCCCAGTATATTGGGGCCGAACAGCTGATGCCCTAGAGCGACCAACTGAAGCAACTGGTCGAACTGCACAAGGCGGCCGAACTGTCCATGAAGGACCTCATAGTCTGGATGTGGCCTGACGAGCCCCTGCCCAGCAGCTACTTTGGCCTGGTGAAGCGGCTTGTGAATGCCTGCCTGAGGCTTGAAGTTGTAAAGCGGTCAGTCTATATTGAAGGTGCGCGCAGGGCCTTCGCCCGTGCGAAAGTGCACTGGGCGAAGATGGATGCTGAGAAGCTGGTGACGGAGGGGCCGTCGAAGGGTAAGGAGCACTGCCACCCCGAGAAGTATTACGACAGTGTCCTGAAGGGGGCCCGCCTTGTGGCGGAGGAATGCTCTAAGGATGTAATATTTGAATGAATGTACTCATTTGATCCTGTAATATGAAAACAAGTTCATTTGCGCCATATAACGCTTGTTGATTTAAAATATTACCTTCTGTGCGGCCGTTTATAAAATCTGAGAGTTGGCTAGTCGTCGGCTTCTTCCCCCATGTAACTAGTACTGGGGTGTTCGGGATAAATCTAAACACTCTTTATCCAAATTTTTGGACCTTTAAGGAGGTGTTTAGCGCAGCGAACAAGGCAATCGGACTATACGGCTTTATCACTCTCATTTTGCCATAGAAGTCTAAGATTTTAAATTTTGGCGTATCCCCTGGTATTCGGAAAGCCAAACTTGGGGTGCTATACACGCCTAAATCGGACAAGGCCGATTCCTCGCCCAAAGCGAAAAAAATCTTTAAGGATTTGAGACCTCTCGAACAGCGACCAGCTCTTGCCGCATCATGAGAGTCAGTTTTCGGCTTTCTCTACTGAGGTGCTCGTCAGGAAGAACCGGGACACAATCGCAGTAGTTCTCCCTGTGCTACCTTAGCCGATATAGCGGAACGTAAGGTACCAAAACATGGGAGCCGGGCAAACCCAACTATTCACCCAAGACATGATTCAGAGTTGATGCATATAATGCTATAAGTTCGGGGTGCCGCACTGTCGAAAGTGTTCAGACTTTTCTTGCCGTGTTTATGGGGCACACTGAAGCCCCTAGCGAGCTGATCATACCAAAATGTACGGGAGCTATTTGTAATAAATAAACAATCAAGGAAAAGATAGAGAAATGTAATAATAAGCTGACGCTGTACATTATTTTCCCTTGTTATAATAATAAGTCGAGGTGTATGTATACAAGTAGTGCGATAAGCAAAATAGGACTATTTGACATGTCCTAACCAAGAGCGAGCTGCGTGTTGGTATGTAAAATAGGTATAGCGATCGTTATCAGAGACTACCTGGGGATTCCCTTGTACGTCAAAGCTTCTTGCCTCCTTAGTTTTTCCGTCCCGTAATGGGTCCGATACTCAGATTATCGGAAGAGCCTCGAAAAGAGAAGGACCTGAAAGAAAGAAAGAAAAGGGTGAAGGTGTACGGGTCTTGTGACGGTTAAGCCATATTTTGGACCACGTAGTGGCTATTCCTCCGCCTATGCGCATGGTATTTTAATTGCGTAATTATGTACGTGCAGCACAAATTTCACCACTTGACCGGGACTAGGACGGAGGTCGAATTGCTAGGCAAGCTCTGGACGTGCCGGACGATCCTGTTGCAGAGTACTTCGGACTCGCTTGGCGGTGTTCGGGGGCTTTGTTGCCGAATTGGAGATCTGCCTAAGAAGGCTGCTCTGTACTTCTGCTGCGAGGGCCGCAGTGTGCTCCTCTGTGAGGAGGGAGCGCTTTGTGTTTCGATTGACTGTTATAACCCCGCGAGGTCCTGGCATCTTGATCTTGAGGTAGGCATAATGCGGTACCGCATTGAATCCAGCAAATGCGGTTCATCCGAGCAGTGCATGATAGCCACTGCGAAAGGGGACGATATCGAAGATTAACTCCTCGCTTCGGAAGTTGTCCGAAGATCTGAAGACTACTTCCAGTGTGATTGAGCACGTGCAACAAGCCTCTACACATGGTATGACACCTTTAAAGGTGGTTTTGGTGGGTTTGATCCTTGAGGGATCGATGCCCATTTTGCGCACTGTATCCTGATAGAGCAGGTTCAGGCTGCTGCCACCGTCCATAAGGACTCGTGTCAGGTGGAATCCGTCAATGATGGGGTTTAGGACCAATGCGGCCAAACCGCCATGACGGATACTGGTAGGATGGTCCCTGTGATCAAAAGTGATCGGACAAGAAGACTATGGATTGAACTTTGGGGCGACTGGATCCATCGCATAGACGTCCCTTAGTGCGCGCTTCCGCTCCCGCTTGGGAATATGGGTGGCGTATATCATGTTTATCATTTTCACTTGGGGAGGAAATTTCTTCTGTCCTCCTGTGTTCGACAGCCGGGGCCCCTCGTCATCATCACCATGCGACCCATTTTCCTTGTGTTCGGCATTCAACTTGCCGGCCAGTTTAAACTCCCAACATTCTCTGTTGGTTTGGTTGGCTGGTTTATCGGGGGTGCCGTGAATTTGACACGAGCGATCGAGTATGCGGTCCAGACTGGATGGGCTCGGATTGTTTCTTTTGACTGCCTTTTTCCGCTACCGGACTTAGAGCCGCTGAATCCGGCATTGACTGTTGTGTCTTCGGCGTTGTCGCCATTGTTGCGATGCTTGTGTCTGTTGCGTCAGGGCTTGCCATTGTTTTCTCTGGCATCTGAAGTGCCATGATTTCTTGATGTGCTGAGCCAGCTGTCCTCGCCCACACCAAAGTGGGTCATGAGTGTCATGAGGGCTGCCATGGACTTCGGCTTCTCTTGGCTGAGGTGTCGGGCGAGCCACTCGTCGCGGTTGTTATGCTTAAAGGCCGCTAGGGCTTCTGCGTCTGGACAGTCGATAATTTGGTTCTTTTTAGTGAGGAACCGAGTCCAGAATTTCCTGGCTGACTGTCCGGGCTGTTGGGTTATGTGACTTAATTCATCAGCATCCGGCGGCCGCGCGTAAGTGCCCTGGAAGTTGTCAAGGAATGCGTCTTCCAGGTTCTCCCAACTACCAATGGAGTTTGCCGGTAGGCTATTCAGCCAATGCCAAGGCGGTCCCTTGAGTTTTAGTGCGAGGTACTTGATGGCGTGTAGATCATCACCGCGGGCCATGTGAATGTGGAGAAGAAAATCTTCAATCCATACTGTGGGGTCTGTTGTACCATCGTATGATTCAATATTCATGGGTTTAAACCCTTCTAGGAATTCATGATCCATTACTTCATCAGTGAAGCATAGGGGGTGTGCGGCGCCTTTGTGCCGGGCTACATCACGACGCGGTTCAAATGAGTCTGATCTGTTGTATTTGGCCCGACCGGATTTGTTTTTAGTATATCCAGCATGACGTTCGTCGTTTCACGTTGGGGCGCGCCCCTGTGATCCGTAGATCGATCTTGACTGTCCTGCTTTGTTTTCCAATATGTCTCGTAGGTCCTGCGTGTAGCCCCGGGCCTTGGTGTTTTTGTTTGATTGGCGACGGGGTGCGGGCTGGTGTTCGGGCTAATACGCCGCTTTGTCTCGGCCACGAGGTGGCCGGTCAGCCGTATCCTGCACTGGTAGTGTAGGCTTTAATGCCTCTTCCTCGAGTTGAGGTAGCAACCTGTGCTTTGGGTAACTTTTTGTTGGGCGCTCGAGTCCGTATTCCTCGGCTGCCAGGACCTCAATCCATCTATCGGTTAGCAGATCTTGATCAGCTTGAAGCTGCTGCTGCTTTCTCTTCAGGCTTTTTGCAGTGGCTATAGGCCCGCGCTTGAAGCGCTCCTCTACGGGATCCTCCGACACGATGAATTCTTTGTCTCCGAGGCTCACCTCGTCTTCGGAGAGGGGCATGTAATTATCATCCTCCAAGTCTCCATCCATTTCTTGTTCATGAGGGATAACTTGCCCATCCTCCCGTTCGGCCTGCTCGAAGTCTGGCTGGGCGGGATTGTTTTCGTCTTCGATATCATCCGGATTGCTAATGTCTCTTGTGCCGATATCGCTATTTTTGCTATGGCGGGGCTTAGAGCAGCGCCGATGACGCCGGTGCTTAGATTGCTTCTCAAGGGGATTATCCTCCGTTGCCTCATCGCCATCGCTTTCTTTGGGGGTGTCCACCATATATATATATATATATATATATATATATATATATATATATATATATATATATATATATATATATATATATCATATGATGAGGTGGCTGTCCAGCGCCCTGCGGGCGGTGGTTCTTATTCCTCTTCAGCATCGTTGTCCATACCGTCGATGTCTTCAGAGTCAAAATCAAGCATGTCGGTTAAGTCGTCGACAGTGGATATTAAGTGGGTGGTGGGTGGGAAACAAATTTCTTCGTCGTCTGCTTCCCACTCAAGCCGGACATAGTTCGGCCAAGAGTCTCCTAACAGGGAGAGAGATTTAAGTGAATTTAGCATGTCGCCCAAGGGTGAGTGCTAAAAGATATCAGCAGAGGTAAACTCCATGATCGGTGCCCAATCAGATTTGATAGGTACGGATGCATATGATTTGGATCCTATGGCCGGAGACGAGTCCGAGGGTCCGATGACACAGGCCTCACCGGAGGCGATGTCTGTGTTCGGCTCTATCACCGATGAGTGTGCGGCCTCCGTGGCGGGGTCCATCCACCCATCCTCTGACGGCATGATCTGCTCCGGATTAACGGCCGGGGCAGCCGCAGGTGTGAACTCCCGAACACCGTCTGATGACAGATCTAAGTCATGCTCGTCGTGACTGTTCGGCGCATCTGACATGGGCTCGAATCCATCAAAGATCAAGTCTCCGCGGATGTCGGCGGTGTAGTTCAAGCTTCCAAACCTGACCTGATGGCCAGGGGCGTAGCTATCGATCTGCTCCAGATGGCCAAGCGAGTTGGCCCGCAGTATGAAGCCGCCGAATATGAAGATCTGTCCAGGGAGGAAAACCTCACCCTGGACCGCGTTGTTGTAGCTGATTGAAGGAGCCATCAAGCCTTATCGTGACGACACAGTGGAACTCTCAATGAAACCACCAATGTCGGTGTCAAAACCGGCAGATCTCGGGTAGGGGGTCCCGAACTGTGCGTCTAAGGCTAATGGTAATAGGAGGCGGGGGACACAATGTTTACCCAAGTTCGGGCCCTCTCGATGGAGGTAATACCCTCCTTCTTGCTTGATTGATCTTGATGATATGAGTATTACAAGAGTTGATCTACCACGAGATCGTAGAGGCTAAACCCTAGAAGCTAGCCTATGATTATGATTGTCGTTTACCTACGGACTAAACTCTCTGGTTTATATAGACACCAGAGGGGGCTAGGGTTACACAGAGTCGGTTACAGAGAAGGAGATCTACATATCCGAATTGCCAAGCTTGCCTTCCACGCAAAGGAGAGTCCCACCAGGACAAGGGATGAAGTCTTCAATCTTGTATCTTCATAGTCCAACAGTCCGGCCAAAGTACATAGTCTGACCGTCCGAGGACCCCCTAATCCAGGACTCCCTCACCCTCCTCCACTCCTGCCTATGAAATCCATGGATACGGCCAACCAGGCATCGCACAACAACTCATTCGCCATGGTCGAGTACCCCGCCATCATTCGTTCTCTAAAAAACGACATGGGGTTCAAAAATAAGATCAATGGCATTTGACCGAACACCTACTGGGCGTGGTGTCCACCATGGACATCACTGGTATAGGTGGCAGAGTGTACCTGCCTACAAATGGGTTCTAGGTGGACGACGCCATCATAAAAGGTGAGGGGGATATTTGGTGCTGGTTGCGGAGGTCTGACAATGTTTGTGTGCCGTCTGGAGAGGTACAATTGTGGTGTTGGGGGAGGAGGTTGTGGATGTAAAGCAAGGGGGGAGAAAGGGCGGATTGAAAGAAATGGGACTGGGAGGGGGATTTAGTGGGCCTAGGCATTGGAGTCCCACATGGCCGTTGTCCAGACTCTAGCAAAGCCCCTCAACTTTGTTTCTACTTGCAGGAAAAAGTGCGTCCTAACCACTCAGTGAATGGATACAGACCCGCATTGGATGGCACAAGACGTACGGACCGCGTGATCCGAATGTATGCGGGAGATTAGAGGGCCAGCGTTGGATATGCCCTAAGCTCCCAAAAAATGGAGAGATGTGAGCACTCTAGGATTGGATTGTCACATGGGACCATGTTATCAGCCGATGAGAAGGTTTGTTTGCCGCTGGGCTTACCTGAGCTCTCATTGCTCTTTATTTAGAAAAGGAGAATTTACCTTCGGCTTCTGCATCATTATGATGAACACAATCACATATTATAAAATTCAAGTACCAAACACAAGTAATGAAGTATACAAATAAAAAAATCACAACCGACAAAAATAAGAATATATGGCTACACACATAGCCTACTACTGGACCGCCATCCAAACCGGTTGTACGAATCCTATGCTACCATCTCCTGTTGGTTAAACCTAGATACCATAAGCTCCTACACTTCTGCATGACGTAGTAAGGACCAGATACAGATCCATCATGTAGCTTGGAAGATAACCTACAAAAAAGGATGAACTTATTATGTTAAAGACATAATCATTCCGAGACAGTTCCATAAAGCCCGATGCAAGACACAGACTTCCACATGGATCAATTGAAGGAAATATGCCCTAGAGGCAATAATAAAGTTATTTTTTATTTCCTTAATTCCTGATAAATGTTTATTATTCATGCTAGAATTGTATTAATCGGAAACTTAGTACAACTGTGAATACATAGTCAAAACATATAGTCCCTAGTATGCCTCTACTTGACTAGCTCGTTAATCAAAGATGGTTATGTTTCCTAACCATAGACATGTGTTGTCATTTGATGAACGTGATCACATCATTAGGAGAATGATGTGATGGACATTAACCATCCGTTAGCTTAGCATTATGATCATTACAGTTTCATTGCTACTACTTTCTTCATGACTTATACAAGTTCCTCAGACTATGAGATTATGCAACTCCCGAATACCGGAGGAACACTTTGTGTGCTACCAAATGTCACAACGTAAATGGATGATTATAACAGTGCTCTACAGGTGTCTCTGAAGGTGTTTGTTGGGTTGGCATAGATCGAGATTAGGATTTGTCACTCCGTGTTTCGGAGAGGTATCTGTGGGCCCTCTCGGTAATACTCATCACTATAAGCCTTGCAAGCATTGTGACTAATGAGTTATTTGCAGGATGAAGTATTATGGAATGAGTAAAGAGACTTGCCGGTAACGAGATTGAACTAGGTATGATGATACCAACGATCGAAATTCGGGCAAGTAACATACCGATGACAAAGGGAACAACGTATGTTGTTATACGGTTTGACCGATAAAGATCTTCATAGAATATGTAGGAGCCAATATGAGAATCCAGGTTCCGCTATTGGTTATTGACCGGAGATGTGTCTCGGTCATATCTACATAGTTCTCGAACCTGTAGGGTCCGCATGCTTAACGTTCGATGACGATTTGTATAATGAGTTATGTGATTTGATGACCTAAGTTTGTTCGGAGTCCCGGGTGAGATCACGGACATGACGAGGAGTCTCGAAATGGTCGAGACGTAAATATCGATATATTGGAAGGCTATATTCAGACATCGGAAAGGTTCCGAGTGATTCGAGTATTTTTCGGAGTACCGGAGAGTTACGGGAGTTCGCCGAGGGAAGTATTGGGGCTTAATGGGCCATACGGGAAAGGAGAGAAGGGCCTCCAGGGGTGGCTGCCCCCCCCCCATGGGCTGGTTCGAATTGGACTAGGAGGGGGTGGTGCCCCCTGTCGTGGTTCTAAGTCTGACAGTAGTGTAGGGGGGTACTAATGGAGAGGCAAGATCCTAGCTATGGAGTAGTTGTATACGCAAGTGATTTAGGAGTTCAGGCCCTTCTCGGAGGAAGTAACAGCCCTACCTCTCGGAGCCCGAAGGCGGTCGACTGGATTATATGCGTATGAGTTACAGGGGTGCGAACCCTTTACACTGAGGAGGGGGTGGCTTATATAGAATCCGCCAGACCCCTCCGGCCCTCAGTTATGCAGGGTTTAAGATACATTAAGGTTGGGTGTTACTGGTAACGCTATACATAAAGTGCTATGATGACCATAAAAACTACTTAATGACCGATCATTAGCGTGCAGAGTGACTTTAGATCTCCTGGCAGTCGAGTGGTTGGCTTCATGGTCGAGTGGTTGACTTCAAGGTCGAGTGTCTTCGAGTCAGTCGAGTGGAACACTTCTGGGTCGACTGACAGGTGGTTTCTTCTAGAGATGTCCTTGGGTAGGGTAGTTTGGACAGGTCCATGACCCTACCCTAGGTACATAGCTTCATCATTAGCCCCCGAATGGATCGAGGTTTGAGTGGGGAAGGAGTTGAGAACTCTTCCGACCCATGTCTCGTGCTATGAGTATGTCTTGTTCTGGATCAATGAACCTTAGGTGACGGCTCCAACTTCTTTTTCAGTCGCCTTGATCCATTCTTTGTATCCGTCGAGTGTATTTCTTTACTTGAAAAACTCCGAGTGACGATGTGGAGGGGATCCTCCATCTGACAAGTTGTTCTGCTGCCCGCGGATTTTGTGGGATTTGAATTTTGGGAAGCGCGCGGGATGGAGCGAGGCCGCAGTAATCGGATGGGATAAGGCAGGGACGCCTCAATCTCCGCGCCACCTTTTTCGCCACGTATCGCGTGCGCGACTGTTGCGGGATTTGACAGGATCGCCTGGGCCTGCATGTCAGTCACTCGGAAGCAACCTTATATAAGGCGCCGGACGGGGTTTTTTGAACAGTGCGTCCTCATTCCCCCCCCCCCTCTTCTCCAGACTTCTCCGCCGCGCTCGCTTCTGCCTCAGTGTCGCTGCTCCACGCGCGCCTTGCCATTGACGATGGTGAAAGAGAAGACGGTGGCTCTGGAGCGGGCGAAGAAAGCGACGGCGAAGGCGAAGGGCAGGGGGACCAGTTGGAGCGGATCATCATCGAGGACCGGCCTGCCGTGGGCTGGATCCAGGGCGAGTAGATACGCTCGAGAATTAGTCAAGCAGATCTTGACGACCTGGCCGATGGAGGGCTGATCCCTCATGGATCGGCGCGGCTCCCTGGGAGGGAGTCGGAGCCGCAGCCTCAGGAGGGTGAGTGTGTTCTCTTGGCCACCCACGTCGACCGTGGGGTTTCTTTGCCGCCTCACCCTTTCTTTCGAGGCTTTCTGAATTTCTTTGGGGCGCAACTCCACCACTTCACACCCAACACCATCGTGTACCTTGCTGCTTTCGTGTCCTTGTGCGAGAATTTCTTGGGTTGCCGGCCTCATTGGGGTCTTTTCAAGCACATCTTCACCGGTCGCTCCCAGAAGGTGAAGAAGGCCAATCCGAGTGACGAGAGGACTCAAGTGATTCAGATGTGTGGGGGTCTTGGGGTTCAGCTGAGAGGGAAAAGTTCCTTTCCGACCATGATCTTACCCGACTTAGTCCGTGGATGGCAGTCGACCTGGTTCTACTGCAAAGACCAGCCGACGCCAGGGCAGTCGACTGGGCTTCCTCCTTTTTCCATGGAACGAGTGAGGAAGCCTTCCTCTTTGAAGGTGTTCCGGAAGAGAAGGCGCAGGTGAAGGTGCTGGTCGAGCGTGTCGTGCAGCTCATCCGTGACGGGGTGACTGGCATGGACCTCTTGGAGGTCTTCCTCCGATGACGCATCCAGCCACTCCAAGCTTGAGATCATCCAATGTGGTTGTATTCTGGCACTAAGGACACCACTCGGATCCATCCGGAGGAGATTGACGATGCCACGCTAGAGCGCTGGATGGCGAGCATCACAGGGAACAAAGACAACCCCCGAGGGTCCAGGAGGAATGTTCCACTCGACCACTCATACGAAGTAGACAAGGTCCAATTCTGCATTTCCGACTGTGATTCTGCTTTCTCCATTATGTTTGCTTAAAATTAGTCGACTGACTTTTGTCTTGTTTGCTGTCTTCTAGGCGACGACTGAGATGTATTCGACGCCCAATGGGGCACAAGAACAGGCCGAGGAGGGAGAGGCGAGCGGAGGTGAAAGTGAGGAGTGGGAATCTGATGGTGAGGGGGAAGAGGATGACGACGGCTCCAGCGAAGAGGAGGAGGAGATGGAAGTCGATCCTCCTCGCACGGAAAGGCGATCCAAGCTCATCCACGACCCTGCGAGTGAGCGTGGCAAAGCGATTGCACCTGTTGGGCAATCGTCGAAGCGCCCTCGAGCGGCTTCTCCGGCGCCGACTGAGAAAGCACCGAAGCAGCCGAAGCCGTCAAAGCCGCCGAAGTCCTTTCCCAAGATGAGAATGGCCATCCCCACTATCTTCGGGTAACAGCAGAACTTGTGTTTTCTTGTTTAGCATGGACGGACTCTTGGTCGACTCATCGACTAACCGACTGGTTTCTGAAACTTGCAGTGCTGCTACCTCCAAGACCTCCGCCAAGAACGACGACCAGGAAATGGAAGACGCTGCCACCTCCAACCCAGGTATGCTCTTTGTAGTTTCACTTCTGGTCGATTGGATTTTCGCTTCTAACTCTGGGTTTATCCTACAGCTCCTCCTCACGTCGTTGATCTCCCTGATGATGACGACGAGGTGCCACTGAGGGGGAGGAAGAACAAGAAGGCGCCGGCTGGCAAGACCACTCGGACTGCATCAGTGCCTGAGGCATTGGTTCAAGAAGGTGGTGATGTCACTCGGCATTCTGTGTCCTTCGCTGTGCCGCTGACGAGTGCGCGGCCTTCATCGTTGATTGCTGATCCGCCCTCCCTTATCGCCACGCACCACGTCCCAGAGGACCAAGCGGGTGCTGCTAAGGAGGCTATACGCCAGGCGGGGATCATGATGGAGCAGGTGAAGGCGATCCGGGAAGCCAGCCAAGCGGCTTATGATGCTAGCTCAGCCCTCCAGAGCAATGTCTAGGTTAATTGGTCACCGCTTGTTCTGTTAGGATATGCTATCTGAAGACTTCCTTTCCGAAGATCTTTGAATCTGTACACCCACTGGGTGTGTCGATTGATTTTTTTGAACTAGTGGGGGCACGCTGAGTGCACCCACTGGGTGTAGTCCCCGAGACTATGGTCGACTGCTGGTAGTCGACCGTAGTCTTTGTATTTTGAATTTCCTCATTCCAACTTCTTCAGTTAGTCTGGTCAGACCATGTCGGCTGGAATCTTGGAACCGGTGGGGTCATGCTGAGTGCACCCACTAGGTGTAGTCCCCGAGACTATGGTGGACTACTGGCAATCGACTGTAGTCTGAAGATCCTGTTTTTTTGGTCGACTGATCGGATCAAGTCGATAAAACTAGTGGGGGCACGCTGAGTGCACCCACTGGGTGTAGTCCCCGAGACTACTGTTGAATATTTTGATTCGACTGTAGTCTTAGAAATGCTATGGTTTTTCTCTTAGTTACTCGGAAGCAACCTCTCTTTGATATCTATCGACTGACTCTTTCGCAGAAATCTTGCGAGCTTGTGGCTCGCTATGCTGAATTGGAAAACAAACATATCCAGCTCGACCTTGACTTGAAGCTTGTTCATTAGAACTTCCAAAAGGCAAAGGATGAAGCAAAAGGTATGATTGGTGAGAACTTGATGACTGTTCTTATCCTTCTGCCCATTCTTGATTCTGATCTCATTGTCATTTTGCAGATAAAATGAAGGAGGCTCTGAAGAAGAAGGACCAGGAACTTGCTGAGGCGCAGAAGGCGGCTTTGGATAAAACGAAGCTTGCGGAAGAGAAACTGGCTTCAGTCGGTAAACTTGAAGAGGAGAACGCCAACCTGAAAGCTGCTCCCGACGCGGCCAACAAGGAAGTCAGCCGTCTGAAGAATGACAAGATTGCTCTAAGCGACAAGGCTAGTGAACTGGTGGGGAAGAAGAACGATCTGGAGGCTTATCTGGGAGGACTCGCCAAGAAGTTATTCATCATGCTGGAGGGTAATCTCTCTTACCCGACTGACTTGTAATCACCGACTCATCATAGAACTGCTGGCTCATCTTTGAGTTGTGTTTATAGAATTCTGCCAAAACTTCGAGGAGGAGACCAGTCGAGTGGAGACAGGCTTGGATCCCATCAACTCTCCTGTGAAGGACGAAACTGCCATTAACGTGCTCCGACTGGAGTCTCGTATTGCTAGTGTGGTCAACTATCTTGCTCAACTGAAGGTTGCGGCGTCGCGAATTCACACGACACTCTGGCCGAGAGAGACGCTTCAAAATGACCTCGAGTCTCTGATAACTCGACTGAATGAAGTTCCAGGTCGAGTGCAAGAATGGAAGAAGTCTTCTGCCAGGTGTGGTGCTGATGTTGCTCTGTCTCTGGTCCGCGTTCACTGCAAGGATGCGCGAGAGGACAAGCTGGCGTCCCTCAAAGTGGCCAATACCAAGAAGCATGACTTCCAATCTTTCATGGAGACCTTCATTTCTGCTGCCACTCGGATTGCAGATGGAATCGACCTGGACCAGTTTGTCGTGCCTTCCAGTCCTCCATCGGAGGAGTAAAAAACTTTTATGCTTGATGCCTTCAATTTTCCTCGGAATGCCGAGTGGTTTTGTAACCGATAAAACTTTCACAGGCTTGATGCCTGAGGACTTCTGAATCCGTAGGATGCTATCTGAACTTGGCTTTGCCGTTGAATATGTTTGCATTTGCCTTCGAGCGAACATTGTTCTTCACTCGGAATATATTTTAGTGCTTGTGACGTATTCTTGCAGGTTGGAGCACAGATTGCAGTCGACCTGCGTCCTTGCGGGTCGGGATGGAGCGCACATTGTATTTGTGGCGGAGCTCCGAAGGAGAAGGTAGCAGTCGACCTGTACCTCGTCGTCCTTGCAGAGCGCACATTGTATTTGTGTCGTAGCTCTAAAGGAGAAGGTAGCAGTCGACCTGCACCTCGTCGTCCTTGCAGAGTGCACATTGTATTTGTGCGGTAGCTCCGAAGGAGAAGGTAGCAGTCGACCTGCACCTCGTCGTCCTTGCAGAGCGCACATTGTATTTGTGCCGTAGCTCCGAAGGAGAAGGTAGCAGTCGACCTGCACCTCGTCGTCCTTGTAGAGCGCACATTTTATTTGTGCCGTACCTCTGAAGGAGAAGGTAGCAGTCGACCTGCACCTCGCCGTCCTTGCGGATCGAAATGAATTTCATACTTAGGCTAGTCCTGGACTGCAGCTAAGCCCCCGAGTGGGAGTATTGCTCTCCACTCGGTAGGATTTTCAAACACTTAGGCGTGTACTGGACTGCAGCTAAGCCCCCGAGTGGGAGGGTTGCTCTCCACTCGGTAGGATTTTCAAACACTTAGGCGAGTACTGGACTGCAGCTAAGCCCCCGAGTGGGAGGGTTGCTCCCCACTCGGTAGGATTTTCAAACACTTAGGCGAGTACTGGACTGCAGCTAAGCCCCCGAGTGGGAGGATTGCTCGCCACTCAGTAGCATTTTCAAACACTTAGGCGAGTACTGGAATGCAGCTAAGCCCCCGAGTGGGAGGATTGCTCGCCACTCAGTAGGATTTTCAAACACTTAGGCGAGTACTGGACTGCAGCTAAGCCCCCGAGTGGGAGGTTTGCTCTCCACTCGGTAGGATTTTTGTTTTGTGGCGTAGCTCCGAAGGAGAAGGTGGCAATCGACCTGCACCTCGTTGTCCTTGCGGATCAGAATGGATTAAATGCTTAGGCGAGTACTGGACTGCAGCTAAGCCTCTGAGTGAGAGGCTTGCTCGCCACTCGGTAGGATTTTCAAATACTTAGGCGAGTACTGGACTGCAGCTATACCCCCGAGTGAGAGGTTTGCTCGTCACTCGGTAGGATTTGCAAATACTTAGGCGAAACGGATTCGCAGCTAAGCCCCCGAGTGAGAGGCTTGCTCGTCACTCGGTAGGTTTTTCAAATACTTAGGCGAAACGGATTCGCAGCTAAGCCCCCGAGTGAGAGGCTTGCTCGTCACTCGGTAGGAATTTTTTTTACAAACTTAGGCGAAACGGATTCGCAGCTAAGCCACCCACTGGGGGATTTCTCACATAAACAAAAGCAACAATAATCAAAGGGAAAATTATAACACTTTTGTCTTTGATAAACAAACTACAGGAGTACTTTTTATTACATCTCACCCGAGTGAGTACTTAAGTGTAAAAGGGGTGGAGCAGGTCCGCATTCCAAGCTCGTGGCTCATCAATCTGGCAGCCCACATTGTAAAGACTGTATGCTCCATTGTGGAGAACTTTGGTGATGATGAAGGGGCCCTCCCAAGTAGGGGCGAGTTTGTGTGACTTCTGTTGATCCACTCGGAGGACCAAGTCCCCTTCTTGGAAGGCTCGACTCTTCACGTTTCTGGCATGGAAACGACGCAAGTCCTGCTGATAGATGGTCGATCGGATCAAGGCCATCTCTCTTTCTTCTCCTAGAAGGTCAACTGCGTCCTGTCGGGCTTGCTCTGCTTCAACTTTAGAGTAGAGCTCGACTCGAGGTGCATTGTGAAGCAGATCGCTCGGCAGAACTGCTTCAGCTCCATAGACCAGAAAGAATGGAGTTCTCCCAGTCGACTGATTAGGAGTAGTCCTCAATCCCCAAAGAACTGATGGAAGTTCATCGACCCACGCGCCTGCTGCGTGTTTGAGATCACGCATCAACCGGGGTTTCAGTCCTTTGAGAATTAGGCCGTTTGCTCTTTCTTCTTGTCCATTCGACTAGGGGTGAGCGACGGAAGCATAGTCGACTCGCGTGCCTTGAGAGGCGCAAAAGGCTTTGAATTGGTCGGAATTGAAGTTTGACCCATTATCAGTGATGATGCTATGCGGAACTCCATATCTGAATAACAACTCTCTGATGAAGCTGATAGCAGTGCTGGCATTAAGATTCTTGATAGGCTTGGCTTCGATCCACTTGATGAACTTGTCGACTGCCACCAGTACGTGGGTGAAACCACTCCTGCCAGTTCTCAGCGGTCCAACCATATCTAATCCCCAGACAGCGAATGGCCAGACGATTGGAATGGTCTTCAAGGCTGAGGCGGGCTTGTGTGACATATTGGAATAGAACTGACATCCTTCACACTTGTCGACTATCTCTTTCGCCATTTCATTTGCTCTGGGCCAGTAAAACCCCGCTCGGTATGCTTTAGCCACAATAGTCTGAGAGGTCGCATGGTGGCCAGAGGTCCCCGAGTGGATATCGTCAAGAATTATCCGACCCTCTTCTGGCGTTATACATTTCTGACAGGCTCCAGTCGCGCTTTCCCTGTACAACTGTCCCTTCATCATAGTGAAGGCCTTGGATCGACGGACGATCTGTCGAGCCTCTTGTTCATTCTCTGGGAGCTCTTTCCTTGGATATACGTGATGTATGGCACTGTCCAGTCAGGAGTGATAACCAAAACTTCCATGAGCAGGTCGACCATAGCTGGGACCTCAACTTCAATCGGATCCGTGGCACTTTTTGGCTGCGGGGCTTCTTCGGTGAAAGGATCCTCTTGAACTGACGGTGCGTGGATATGTTCCAAAAACACTCCATTGGGAATGGCTTCTCTCTTGGAACCTATTTTTGCCAAATCATCAGCCGCTTGATTTTTCAGTCGGGGTATATGATGAAGCTCTAACCCCTCGAATTTCTTCTCCAGCTTTCTTTCCGCATTGCAGTAACCAGTCATGGCTGGGCTTCTGACGTCCCACTCCTTCATCACTTGGTTAACCACCAAATCTGAGTCGCCGTAGACCATGAGGCAACGGACACCGAGTGAAATGGCCATACGCAACCCATACAAAAGTGCTTCGTATTCTGCTTCATTGTGGGAGGAATCAAAGTGAATCTGGAGTACATATCTGAGCTTATCTCCTCGGGGGGGAAGCAACACTACCCCAGCACCGGAACCATTTAGCATCTTAGAGCCATCAAAGAACATGGTCCAGTGCTCCGAGTGAACTTGAGTCGGCAGTTGCTGTTCAGTCCACTCGGTGATGAAATCTGCTATTGCTTGGGACTTGATAGCTTTCTTTGCCTCAAATCTGATATCCAGGGGAAGGAGTTCAATCGCCCATTTTGCCATTCGACCAGTTGCATCTCTGTTGTGCAGAATCTCTGATAATGGGGTGTCGCTGACGACTATAATGGTATGGTTAGAGAAGTAATGAGCAACTTTCATCGTGTTCATATAAATCCCGTATACAAGCTTCTGATAATGAGGGTATCATTGTTTTGATGGGGTCAGAACTTTAGAAATATAATATACTGGGCGCTAAACTTTAATGGCTTTTCCTTCTTCTTCTCGCTCGACCGTAAGTACTGTACTGACGACTTGTCCTATGGCTGCAATGTAAAGCAGCAAAGGCTCTTTGCTGATCGGGGCAGCAAGCACCGGCTGGGTGGAAAGCAGGGCTTTTAGCTCTGCAAACGCTGCATCAGCTTCAGGAGTCCACTCAAACTTGTCTGACTTCTTCATCAGTCGGTAAAGAGGCAATGCCTTTTCACCGAGACGAGAGATGAATCAACTTAAAGCGGCCAAGCAACCAGTAAGCTTCTGAACATCGTGCACACGCACAGGTTGTTTCATTCGGAGTATAGTGCCCACTTCCTCTGGATTTGCGTCGATTCCTCGTTCAGAAACGAGAAAACCATGTAATTTTCCGCCAGGAACTCCGAATGTGCACTTTGATGGATTAAGCTTGATATCATACCTCCTGAGGTTGGCAAATGTTTCAGCAAGGTCAGTCAGCAGGTTGGAACCTTTCCGTGACTTGACCACAATATCATCCATGTATGCTTCCACATTCCGACTGATTTGAGTGAGCAAACACTTCTGAATCATCCTCATGAACTTGGCGCCGGAATACTTGAGGCCGAATGGCATGGTGACATAACAGAAGCACCCGAATGGGGTGATGAAAGCTGTTTTGATCTCATCAGGTCCATACAGACGGATCTGATGGTACCCGAAATAGGCGTCTAAAAAAGACAGTTGCTCACATCCCGCAGTCGAGTCGACTATTTGGTCGATGCGGGGGAGAGGAAAATGATCTTTCGGGCAGGCCCGATTGATATGTTTAAAGTCAATGCACATGCGAAGTGACTTTTCCTTCTTGGGAACCATGACAACATTGGCGAGCCACTCGGAGTGGTAAATCTCTCGGATAAACTCTGCTGAGAACCAAGCCACCTTCTCGCCAATGGCCTTTCTTTTCTCGACGGCGTACCGTCTAAGATGTTCTTTAACGGGTTTTACTTTTGAGTCGACTCGTAGGCGGTGCTCAGCCAGCGCCCTGGGAACACCCGGCATATCAGAAGGTTTCCATGCGAAGATGTCTCAGTTCTCACGGAGGAACTGGATAAGCGCTTCTTCCTATTTGGGGTTGAGCATTGTAGAGATATTAGTCGGAGCAGCATTGGGGTCGGTCGGGTGAATGTGAATCGGTTTCATCTCTCCGGAGTACTGAAACGCTGATTCCGTAGCGGGCTTCTTGGCTCGCAACAAATCACTTGGATCTGCATTTTTCTGGTGCTCCTGCCACTCTTCTGCTACCATCTGAGCATCGACGATCTTTGAGCCTTTCTGAAAGCACTCTTCTGCCTTCTTCCGATTGCCAGTAACAGTGATCACACCTTTGGGGCCAGACATCTTCAAATTGAGATACATGTAACATGGTCGAGCCATAAAACGTGCATAAGCTGGCCTGCCCAAAAGAGCGTGATAGGCACTCTGGAAATCCACAACTTCAAATGTCAACTTTTCTTTGCGGAAATTCTTGAAATCACCGAAAACTACATCAAGAGCAATCTGACCGAGTGACGCAGCTTTCTTTCCTGGAATGACTCCATAGAAACTCATGTTGCTGGTACTGAGTCTGGACATCGGAATGCCCATCCCTTTCAGTGTCTCTGCGTACAGTATATTCAAGCTACTGCCACCATCCATCAACACTTTAGTCAGTCGAGTGCCTTCGACGACTGGGTCGACCACCAGAGCTTGCCTCCCAGGGGTGGCTATGTGTGTCAGGTGATCAGACTGGTCGAATGTGATGGCAGTCTGAGACCATTTCAGATAATTGGGTGTCGCCGGAGCAACCATATTCACTTCTGATTGATAACTTTCAATCGACTTTTGCTTTCAACGTCAGCAAAAATCATCAGGGTGGAATTGACTTGGGGATATCCATCATCACTATCCTCTTTGTCCTCAACTTTGTCTGACTCATTTTCCTTATCTTTGGGCTGTTTCCCCTGGAATTGCTGGATCAAGAGCCGACACTGTCGAGTGGTATGTTTTGGGTAAATGAAGTTACCCTCTTCATCTTTCTTCGTGTGGATGTGGCATGGCAAATCCATCACGTCATTTCCTTCCTTATCCTTCACCTTCTTAGGGTTCCAAGGCCCTTTGGGCTTCCCTTTAAACTTTCCTTGAGTCACGGCCAAGGCTTCTCCAGGAGCAGCTGGCTCGGCTTTCCGCTTCTGCTTCCGACTGCAGTTCCCCCCTCCGGTTTCGTGGGTGACTGACTTGTGCTTACCACTCCGGAGCCGATCCTCTTCTTCACCATTGGCATACTTGGTGGCTATCTCCATCATTCGACTCAGAGACATGTCTCCGGTTCGACCGAAATTTAGGTTTAGCTCTCTGTACTTAACGCCTTCCTTGAAGGCACAGACTGCCTGGTGATCAGATACATTCTCTACCGTGTGATGCAATGTGATCCATCTCTGGATGTAATCTCTCAAAGTTTCATTCAACTTCTGAACACAAGTTTGCAGCTCTGTCAGTCCTACTGGTCGCTTGCAAGTTCCTTCAAACGTTCTGACAAACACTCGGTAAAGATCTTTCCAAGTATAAATGTTGTTGGGTGCTAACTGATTCAACCATGCTCTGGCCGAGCCCTCCAACATAAGAGGCAGATGTTTCATGGCCACCTCATCATTTCCGCCGCCAATCTGAACAGCCACTCGGTAGTCTTCAAGCCAAGTATCAGGCTTGGACTCACCAGTGAACTTACTGACTCCAGTCGCCAACCTGAAGTTGGGAGAAATCACCGCGGCCCTGATGGCTCTACTGAAACACTCTGGTCCTGAGACATGCACTCTGCTGCTGGTGGGTATATCTCTGTCGTGACCCTCTCGGTGAGCTCTGTTCCTGTCGACCAGACCTTGAACGATAATGGATCTTGCATCAAAGCCTGGTTCCCTGGGGTCGACTGGAATCCTTCGCCCACCACTGTGCTGGCGTCTATCATCATGTTGTCGAGGCGCATACGATCCACCCCTTGGGGGAGGGGTGGGCACTCGATGTCGATCATCGCGATTGATTCGGTGATCGTACTGCTCACGGTTCTTGTACTGATCGTGCCGGTCTCCACGCCCTTCACGCCTCGGGGGCGATCTGGGCCTATGAGCCGACTGGACTGTATTCGCAGCAACGGATCTGCTGTGAATCCTGTTCCGCGACTGCCATACAGCTGAATTTTGATCTCCTGCTGCCCGGAGTAAATCTCTGATCTGCAACAAGCCTCTGCCAGCCTCTGACTAGGAAGGCTGAATTGACTCCACTATACACGTCGCAGCTGCTAAATTCTAAATCGGAGTTCGATATACCTGAGTCAGTTGTGGAAAAAGCTGATGTCGACTGGAATCTGGAACCCGTTGCCGCGCACGCTCGTCGAGTGCTCGTTGGAGGTTCTCCAGTCGAGTACGCTCAGCCAAGTTGGCCAAGCGCGCGTCCTCCAAGGCATGAGCCTCGGGGGTTTCTCCAACGATAGGAGTATGAAGCGCATCCATCTTCCGGCAGTGAAGTTCTTCCCTCTACAGCGAAGTGAGGGGCTCGGGGAGATACTCCTTATGGGCCTGCGATGGATCGCCTCCACCATCGCCCCCGTCGGCACCGGGAAAACCAGGAGGACCGCGTGGTCCATCGACCATCAGAACCTCCGCCGCTGGATCACTGCTGTCACACTCAGATGCAGTCTCTACGGAGCTAGTCGACAGATCGAACAGGCCGTAGAGAGATTCGTCGGACTCGATTGTCGTGACTTGGGGGTGGCCGTTTGGCAAGCCACCATGTGTCTCACCCACCGCTGAAGCCTCGACCGACCGGAGCGCTTGCACTGGCGGGAAACAGGGGGGAAGAACGACACAGAAACCGACCGATACTGGGTCGACGGCTGCCGCAGGAGGACGCCACGGACGCACGCGCGAAAGTGCGTCGCTCCGCGGACTGGGAGCGTGTCGATGTCGAGCGGACCCTTCTGAAGCCAAGCAGATCCGTCGGTGACGAACGTGAGCGCGCCGAGACGGATCTCGCGGCCCTCAACCAAAACTCCGCGTGAAACCATGATGAAGGAGATCGAAAAAAATTGCGACTTCTCCAATAAGTCGCTAAGACCCTTGCCCCAAGGTGGGCGCCAACTGTCGTGGTTCTAAGTCTGACAGTAGTGTAGGGGGGTACTAGTGGAGAGACAAGATCCTAGCTATGGAGTAGTTGTATACGCAAGTGATTTAGGACTTCAGGCCCTTCTCGGAGGAAGTAACAGCCCTACGTCTCGGAGCCCGGAGGCGGTCGACTGGATTATATGCGTATGAGTTACAGGGGTGCGAACCCTTTACACTAAGGAGGGGGTGGCTTATATAGAGTCCGCCAGACCCCTCCGGCCCTCAGTTATGCAGGGTTTAGGATACATTAAGGTTTGGTGTTACTGGTAATGCTATACATAAAGTGCTATGATGACCATAAAATCTACTTAATGACCGACCGTTAGCGCGCAGAGTGACTTTAGATCTCCTGGCTATGGAGTGGTTGGCTTCATGGTCGAGTGGTTGACTTCAAGGTCGAGTGTCTTCGAGTCAGTCGAGTGGAACACTTCTGGGTCGACTGACAGGTGGTTTCTTCTAGAGATGTCCTTGGGTAGGGTAGTTTGGATAGGTCCATGACCCTACCCTAGGTACATAGCTTCATCACCCCCCTCCTTCCTTCTCCCCTCTTCCTCCTTCCCTCCTTCTCCGACTAGGAACGGGAAAGAGGAGGGGAATCCTACTTGGACTGGGGAGTCCTAGTAGGATTCCCCACACCTGGCGCACCCGCCTTGGGCCGGCCACCTCTTCCCTCCCTCCTTTATATACGTGGCCAGGGGGCACTCCGTAGACACACAAGTTGATCAAGTTGATCTTTTAGCCGTGTGCGGTGCCCCCTCCACAGATTTCCACCTCGGTCATATCGTCGTAGTGCTTAGGCGAAGCCCTGCGCCGGTAACTTCATCATCACCGTCACCACGCTGTCGTGCTGACAGAACTCTCCCTCGGCCTTAGCTGGATATAGAGTTCGAGGGAGATCACTGAGTTGAACGTGTGCAGATCGCGGAGGTGCCGTGCATTCGATACTTTTTCGGTTGGATCGTGAAGACGTTCGACTACATTAACCGCGTTACATAATGCTTCCGCTTTTGGCCTACGAGGGTATGTGTACACACTC
Organism: Triticum dicoccoides; assembly: GCF_002162155.2. Classification (NCBI taxonomy): domain Eukaryota; kingdom Viridiplantae; phylum Streptophyta; class Magnoliopsida; order Poales; family Poaceae; genus Triticum; species Triticum dicoccoides. The sequence continues at coordinate 626,302,896 of NC_041393.1, read as the reverse complement.
TCCCCTCGTTGCTATGCATTACCTAGATAGATCTTGCGTGATCGTAGGAAATTTTTCAAATTACTGTGTTCCCCAACAGTGGCATCCGAGCCAGATCTATGCCTAAATGTTATATGCACGAGTAGAACACAAAGAGTTGTGGGCGATAATAGTCATACTGCTTACCAGCATGTCATACTTTGATTCGGCGGTATTGTTGTATGAAGCAGCCTGGACCGACATTACATGACCGCATTCATGAGACTGGTTCTACCGACGTGCTTATGCACATAGGTGGCAGGCGGGTTTCTGTTTCTCCAACTTCAATCGAATTGAGTGTGGCTATGCCCAGTCCTTGTTGAAGGTTAAAACACCACACTTGACGAAAAATCATTGTGGTTTTGATCTGTAGGTAATAACGGTTCTTGCTAGAAGCCCGTAGCAGCCACGTAAAACTTGCAACAACAAAGTAGAGGAAGTCTAACTTGTTTTTGCTGGGCTTGCTGTGATGTGATATGGTCAAGGCATGATGTGATATAAATTGTTGTATGAGATGATCATGTTTTGTAACAAAGTTATCGGCAACTGGCAGGAGCCATATGGTTGTCGCTTTATTGTATGCAGTGCAATCGCCATGTAATTGTTTTACTTTATCACTAAGCAGTAGTGATAGTCGTAGTAACAATAGTTGGTGAGACAACAACGATGCTATGATGGAGATCAAGGTGTCGCGTCGGTGAAGATGTAGATCATGATGATGCTTCGGTGATGGAGATCATGAGCACAAGATGATGATGGCCATATCATGTCACATATTTTGATTGCATGTGATGTTTGTCTTTTATGCATCTTATTTTGCTTAGTACGGCGGTAGCATCATAAGATGATCCCTTACTAAATTTCAAGGTACAAGTGTTCTCCCTGAGTATGCACCGTAGCTATAGTTCGTCGTGCTGAGACACCACGTGATGATCGGGTGTGATAAGCTCTAGGTTCACATACAACGGGTGCAAGCCAATTTTGCACACGCAGAATACTCGGGTTAAAGTTGACGAGCCTAGCATATGCATATATGGCCTCGGAACACTGAGACCGAAAGGTCAAACATGAATCATATAGTAGATATGATCAACATAGTGATGTTCACCATTGAAAACTACTCCATCTGACGTGATGATCGGACATGGTTTAGTTGATTTGGATCACGTGATCACTTAGATGACTAGAGGGATGTCTATCTAAGTGGGAGTTCTTAAGTAATATGATTAATTGAACTTTAATTTATCATGAACTTAGTCCTGATAGTTATTTTGCATGTCTATGTTGTTGTAGATCAATGGCCCGTGCTACCGTTCCTTTTAATTTTAATGCGTTCCTAGAGAAAGCTAAGTTGAAAGATGATGGCAGTAACTACACGGACTGGGTCCGTAACTTGAGGATCATACTCATTGTTGCACAGAAGAATTACGTCCTGGAAGCACCGTTAGGGGTACCACCCGCGCCCGCAACTACAGACATTGTGAATACCTAGAAGACGCGTGTTGATGACTACTCGATAGTTCGGTGTGCCATGCTCTATGGCTTAGAATCGGGACTTCAAAGACGTTTCGAACATCATGGAGCATATGAGATGTTCCAGGAGTTGAAGTTGATATTTCAAGCAAATGCCCGAGTTGAGAGATATGAAGTCTCTAACAAGTTCTACAACTGCAAAATGGAGGAGAATAGTTATGTCAGTGAATACATACTCAGAATGTCTGGGTACCATAACCACTTGAATCAGCTGGGAGTTAATCTTCCTAATGATAGTGTCATTGATAGAGTTCTTCAATCACTGCCACCAAGCTATAAAGGCTTTGTGATGAACTATAGTATGCAAGGGATGACGAAAATGATTCCCGAGCTCTTCGTTATGCTGAAATCAACAAAGGTAGAAATCAAGAAAGAGCATCAAGTGTTGATGATTAAACAAGACCAGTAGTTTCAAGAAAAGGGAAAAGGGAAATAAAGGGAACTTCAAGAAGAATGGAAAGCAAGTTGTCACTCCCGTGAAGAATCCCAAAGCTAGACCGAAGCATGAAACTGAGTGATTCTACTGCAAAGGAAATGGTCACTCGAAGTGGAACATCCCCAAATATTTGGCGGATAAGAAGGATGGCAAAGTGAACAAAGGTATATTTGATATACATATTATTGATGTGTACCTTACTAGTTCTCGTAGTAATCCTTGGGTATTTGATACTTGTTCGGTTGCTAAGATTAGTAACTCGAAACAGGAGTTGCGGAATAAATAGAGACTAGTTGAGGATGAAGTGACGATGTGTGTTGGAAGTTGTCCCAAGATTGATATGATCATTATCGCACACCCCCTATACTTTCTGGATTAGTGTTAAACCTAAATAAATGTTATTTGGTGTTTGCGTTAAGCATGAATATGATTAGCTCAAGTTTATTGCAATACGGTTATTCATTTAAGACAAAGGATAATTGTTATTCTGTTTACATGAATAAAACCTTCCATGGTCATACACCCAATGTTGATGGTTTATTGAATCTCGATCGTGGTCATACACATATTCATAATATTGATGCCAAAAGATGCAAAGTTGGTAATGATAGTGCAACTTATTTGTGGCACTGCCGTTTGGGTCTTATCGGTATAAAGCACATGAAGAAACTCCATAAAAATGGACTTTTGGAATCACTTGGTTATGAATCATTTGATACTTGCGAACTGTGCCTTATGGGAAAGATGACTAAAACTCCGTTCTCCGGAACAATGGAACGAGATAGTGACTTATTGGAAATAATACATACCGATGTATGCCGTCCAATGAGTGTTGATGCTTGTGGTGGGTATCATTATTTTCTGACCTTCATAGATGATTTAAGAAGATATGGGTATATCTACTTAATGAAACACAAATCTGAAACATTTGAAAAGTTCAAAGAATTTCAGAGTGGAGTGGAGAATCATCGTAACAAGAAAATGAAAGTTTCTACGATCTGATCGTAGAGGCGAATATTTGAGTTACGAGTTTGGTCTTCATTTGAAACAATGTGGAATAGTTTCGCAACTGACGCCACATGGTACACCACAGCGTAATGGTGTGTCCTAATGTCGTAACCGTACTTTATTAGATATGGAGTGATCTATGATGTCTCTTACCGATTTACCACTATTGTATTGGGGTTATGCATTAGAGACAGTTGCATTCATGTTAAATAGGGCACCATCGAAATTCGTCGAGATGACGCCTTATGAACTGTGGTTTGGCAAGAAACCAAAGTTGTCGTTTCTTAAAGTTTGGGGATGTGATGTTTATGTGAAAAAGCTTCAACCTAATAAGCTCAAACCCAAATCATAGGAGTGCGTCTTCATAGAATACCCAAAGGAAACTGTTGGGAACACCTTCTATCATAGATCCGAAGGCAAGATATTCGTTGCTAAGAATGGATCCTTTCTAGAGAAGGAGTTTCTCTCGAAAGAAGTGAGTGGGAGGAAAAGTAGAACTTGATGAGGTAATTGTACCTTCTCCCGAATTGGAAAGTAGTTCATCATAGAAATCAGTTCTAGTGATTCCTACACCAATTAGTGAGGAAGCTAATGATGATGATCATGAAACTTCAGATCAAGTTACTACAGAACCCCGTAGGTCTTCCAGAGTACGGTCCGCACTAGAGTGGTATGGTAATCCTATTCTGGAAGTCATGTTACTAGACCATGATGAACCTATGAACTATGAGGAAGCAATGATGGTCCTAGATTCCGCGAAATGGCTGGATGCCATGAAATCTGAGATGGGATCCATGTATGAGGACAAAGTGTGGACTTTGGTGGACTTGCCCGATGATCGGCAAGCTATTAAGAATAAATGGATCTTTAAGAGGAAGACGGACGTTGATAGTAGTGTTACTATCTACAAAGCTCGACTTGTCGCAAAAGGTTTTCCACAAGTTCAAGGAGTTGACTACAATGAGACTCTCTCACCCGTAGCGATGCTTAAGTCTGCCCGAATCATGTTAGCAATTACTGCATTTTATGATTATGAAATTTGGCAGATGGATGTCAAAACTGCATTCCTGAATGGAATTCTGGAAGAAGAGTTGTATATGATGCAACAGAAGGTTTTGTTGATCCAAAGGGTGCTAACAAAGTGTGCAAGCTGCAGTGATCCATTTATGGACTAGTGCAAGACTCTTGGAGTTCAAATAAACACTTTGATAGTGTGATCAAAGCATATGGTTTTATACAGACTTTTGGAGAAGCATGTATTTCCAAGAAAGTGAGTGGGAGCTATGTAGCATTTCTAATAATATTTGTGGATGACATATTGTCGATTGGAAATTATATAGAATTTTCTAGAAAGCATAAAGGAGGGTTTGAAAGGAGATTTTCAAAGAAAGACCTCGGTGAAGCTGCTTACATATTGGGCATCAAGATCTATAGAGATAGATCAAGACGCTTGATAAGTTTTTTCAATGAGTATATACCTTGACAAGTTTTTGAAAGAGTTCAAAATGGATCAGTCAAAGAAAGAGTTCTTGCCTGTATTACAAGGTGTAAAGTTGAGTAAGACTCAAAGCCGAGAATGAAAGTCATTCCCTATGCCTCAGTCATAGGTTCTATAAAGTATGCCATGCTATGTACCAGACCAGTTGTGTGCCTTACTATGAGTTTGTCAAAGGGGTACGATAGTGATCTAGCAGTGGATCACTTTATAATGGTCAATGTTATCCTTAGTTACCTAAGAGGACTAAGGAAGTATTTCTCGGCTATGGAGGTGATAAAGAGTTTGTCTTAAAGAGTTACGTCGATGCAAGCTTTTACACCGATCCAGGTGACTCTGAGTCTCAATCTGGATGCATATTGAAAGTGGGAGCAATTAGCTAGAGTAGCTCCATGCAGAGCATTGTAGACATAGAATATTTGCAAAATACATACGACTCTGAATGTGACAGACCCGTTGACTAAACTTCTCTCATAAGCAAAACATGATCACACCTTAGTACTCTTTGGTTGTTAATCACATAACGATGTGAACTAGATTATTGACTCTAGTAAACCCTTTGGGTGTTGGTCACATGGCAATGTAAACTATGGGTGTTAATGACATACAGATGTGAACCATTGGTGTTAACTCACATGGTGATGTGAACTAGATTATTGACTCTAGTGCAAGTGGGAGACTGAAGGAAATATACCCTAGAGGCAATAATAAAGTTATTATTTATTTCCTTAATTCATGATATTTTTTTATTATTCATGCTAGAATTGTATTAACCGGAAACTTAGTACATGTGTGAATACATAGACAAAACATATAGTCCCTAATATGCCTCTACTTGACTAGCTCGTTAATCAAAGATGGTTATGTTTCCTAACCATAGACATGTGTTGTCATTTGATGAATGATACGTCTCCAACGTATCTATAATTTTTGATTGTTCCATGCTATTGCACTACCTCTTTTGGATGTTTATGGGCTTTATTTTACACATTTATATCATTTTTGGGACTAACCTACTAACCGGAGGCCTAGCCCGTATTGTTGTTTTTTTTCCTATTCAGTATTTCGAAGAAAAGGAATATCAAACGGAGTCCAAACGGAATGAAACCTTCGGGAGCGTGATTTTTGGAACGAACGTGATCCAGAGGACTTGGAGTGCAAGTTAAGAAGCAAACGAGGCGGCCAGGAGATAGGAGGGCGCGCCCAGGAGGGGTGGGCACGCCCCTGTCTCCTGGGCCCCTCGAGCGGCCATCGACGTACTTCTTCCTCCTATATATACGTGCGTACCCCGAAAACATCCAGGGAGCCACCGAAACACAATTTCCACCGTCGTAACCTTTTGTATCCGCGAGATCCCATCTTGGAGCCTTCGTTGGCGCTCCACCGGAGGGGGAATCGACCATAGAGGGCTTCTACATCAACACCATAGCCCCTCCGATGAGTTGTGAGTAGTTTACCACAGACCTTTGGGTCCATAGTTATTAGCTAGATGCCTTCTTCTCTCTTTTTGGATCTCAATACAATGTTCTGCCCCTCTCTTGTGGAGATCTATTCGATGTAAACTCTTTTTGCAGTGTGTTTGTCGAGATCCGATGAATTGTGGGTTTATGATCAAGTTTATCTATGAGAAATATTTGAATCTTCTCTGAATTCTTTTATGTATGATTGAGTTATCTTTGCAAGTCTCTTCAAATTATCAGTTTGGTTTGGCCTACTAGATTGATCTTTCTTGCCATGGGAGAAGTGCTTAGCTTTGGGTTCAATCTTGCGGTGTCCTTACCCAGTGACAAAAAGGGTTGCAAGGCATGTATTGTATTGTTGCCATCGAGGATAAAAAGATGGGGTTTATATCATATTGCATGAGTTTATCCCTCTACATCATGTCATCTTTCTTAATGCGTTACTCTATTCTTATGAACTTAATACTCTAGATGCATGTTGGATAGCGGTCGATGTGTGGAGTAATAGTAGTAGATGCATTCAGGAGTCGGTCTACTTGTCACGGACGTGATGCCTATATACATGATCATGCCTAGATAATCTCATAATTATTCGCTTTTCTATCAATTGCTCGACAGTAATTTGTTCACCCACTGTAATACTTATCCTATCTTGAGAGAAGCCTCTAGTGAAACCTATGGCCCCCGGGTCTATCTTTTATCATATAAGCTTTCAATCTACTTTTATTTGCATATTTCCTTTTTGCATCTATATTATCAAATACAAAAAATATATTTATCGTATCATACTATCTCTATCAGATCTCACTTTCACAAGTGGACATGAAGGGATTGACAACCCCTTTATTGTATTGGTTGCGAGTTCTTTGTTTGTTTGTGTAGGTGCGTGGGACTTTTGAGGAGCCTCCTACTGGATTGATACCTTGGTTTTCAAAAACTGAGGGAAATACTTACTCTACTATTGCTGCGTCACCCTTTCCTCTTCAAGGAAAACCAACGCAAGCTCAAGATGTAGCAAGAAGGATTTCTGGTGCCGTTGCCAGGGAGGTCTTCGCTCAAGTCAAGACATACCAAGTACCCATCACAAACTCATCTCCCTCGCATTTACATTATTTGCCATTTGCCTCTCATTTTCCTCTCCCCCACTTCACCTTTGTCGTTTTATTTGCCCTCTCTTTCCCAATCTCTCTCTCTCTTTCGCTTGCCTTTTTTTGTTTGCTCGTGTGTTAGATCATTTACCTTGTCCTTATGGCTAGTCCTCCTATCCTTGTTATTACTCCCGAACATGACATTCTCGATTTTAAGCAAAGGGAGGGAGAAAATTTAAAAGATGCTTGGCATAGAATTTGCAATGCTCAAAATAGATCTACTAGGAAGCTTTCTACTTCCGTTCTTCTTCGACATTTTTATGTAGGCATTACTCTTTGGAATAGATGCGTTCTTGATACTGTTACCGGAGGGGATTTCTTGAGTAGCCATATGTTTGATGCTTATAATGCTATGTTAGATTTGTTTGGCCCACCACCTCTTTTGGTTAATGGAACGGTTTTAACTTTAGAACATGTGATGCAACGGCTTGATATTATTGAAAATAAGGTTGCTACTGTTGAGTTGATTGAAAATTTGGATAAAAATATTCATAATCACATTACCCAATATGGATCTAGGGTTGGAGTTACTTTGAAAAATCTTAAAGAGAAAGAACCTATAGTTAATGAAAAAATAGATCTAGATTCTGCAAGAATCGGTAAACTTGAGGATATCATTACTAACCTAGGTTCCGCTTTTTCTTCCATGAAAAACACTCCAAAAACCCCTACCAAAACTGCCAAGTTTATTTATGTTCCTAAAAATAAGGGTGAATCTTCTAGTAAGTGAGACGCGGATCTCAAATCCATAAGTGTTCATCCCAATTGTCTCTCTATCGTTAAGGAACCTTTTGCTACAAACCAATTTCTTGAATTTTTGCCTAAAGATTTAATCATTGCTAAAAAGGGAGAAACCCTTAAAGATCATAAGTTCTCTATTGAGGAATTGAGTGCCAAAGATGGCACTACTTAGATCTATCTTCGCTTTCATGCCTAGCTGGGGGCGTTAAACGATAGCGCTAGTTGGGACACAACCCAATTTTCATTGTGTTTTTTGTTTTTGTTCCTATTTAGTAATAAATTTTGCATCTTCCTTCTGTTTAGATGTGTTTTCATGTTTTAATTAGTGTTTGTGCCAAGTAGAACCTATAGGATAACCTATGATGATAGTTGATTTGATTCTGCTGAAAAACAGAAACTTTGCACTCACGAGAAAAACTTCAATAAATCAGAGAAACGTGCTTTTGCATTGATTCTTTTTGCTGCTGATCAATAAATAAATTTTCCAGGACTTCCTATTTTAGTAGGATTTTTAGAGTTCCAGAAGTTTGCATTAGTTACAGATTGCTACAGACTGTTCTATTTTTGATAGATTCTGTTTTGTGTGTGTTGTTTGCTTATTTTGATGCATCTATGGCTAGTATTAAGTGGTATGTGATACGTCTCCGTCATATCTACTTTTCCAAACACTTTTGCCCTTGTTTTTGACTCTAACTTGTATGATTTGGATGGAACTAACCCAGACTGACGCTGTTTTCAGCAGAATTGCCATGATGTTGTTTTATGTGCAGAAAATAAAAGTTCTCGGAACGACCTGAAAATCCACGGAATATCTTAGTATAAATAATAAAAAATCCTCGCCAAAGATGAAGACCAGGGGGCCCACACCCTGTCCACGAGGGTGCCCCCCCTAGGGCGCGCCCCCCTACCTCGTGGGCTCCCTGGTGGCCCTCCGATGCCAACTCCAACTCCATATATTGGCTTTCGGGGAGAAAAAAAACAGAGAGAAGAAATCATCGCGTTTTATGATACGGAGCCGCCGCCAAGCCCTAATCTCTCTCGGGAGGGCTGATCTGGAGTCCGTTCGGGGCTCCGGAGAGGGGGATTCGTCGCCGTAGTCATCATCAACAATCCTCCATCACCAATTTCATGATGCTCACTTCCGTGCGTGAGTAATTCCATCGTAGGATTTCTGGACGGTGATGGGTTGGATGAGATTTATCATGTAATCGAGTTAGGTTTGTTAGGGTTTGATCCCTAGTATCCACTATGTTCTGAGATTGATGTTGCTATGACTTTGCTATGCTTAATGCTTGTCACTAGAGCCCGAGTGCCATGATTTCAGACCTGAACCTATTATGTTTTCATGAATATATGTGAGTTCTTGATCCTATCTTGCAAGTCTATAGTCACCTACTATGTGTTATGATCTGGCAACCCCGAAGTGACAATAATCGGAACCACTCCCTGTGATGACCATAGTTTGAGGAGTTCATGTATTCACTATGTGCTAATGCTTTGTTCCGGTTCTCTATTAAAAGGAGGCCTTAATATCCCTTAGTTTCCAATATGACCCCACTGCCATGGGAGGGTAGGACAAAAGATGTCATGCAAGTTCTTTTCTATAAGCATGTATGACTATATTTGGAATACATGCCTACATTACATTGATGAACTGGAGCTAGTTCTGTGTCACCCTATGTTATGACTGTTACATGACGAACCACATCCGACATAATTATCCATCACTAATCCAGTGCCTACGAGTTTTCCATATACTGGTTCTTGCTTATTTACTTTTCCGTTGCTACTGTTACAATCACTATAAAATACCAAAAACATTACTTTTGCTGTCTTTACTTTTGTTACTGTTACCACCACTATCATATTACTTTGCGACTAAACACTTTGCTGTAGATACTAAGTTTCTAGGTGTGGTTGAATTGACAACTCAGCTGCTAATACTTGAGAATATTCTTTGGCTCCCCTTGTGTCGAATCAATAAATTTGGGTTGAATACTCTACCCTCGAACACTGTTGTGAACCCCTATACTTGTGGGTTATGAAGACCTTTTTCTGGCGCCGTTGCCGCGGAGCATAGCTCTATTTCTTGAGTTACTTGGGATTTATATCTCCTGGACACTATGAAGAACTTGAAAGACGCTAAGACAACAATTTATCCCTCAACTACGAGGGGAGGTAAGGAATTGTCATCTAGCTCTGCACTTGATTCACCTTTTGTTATGAGTAAGCTAGCGACACCTAAACCTGCTTCTGCTATTCGTTCCAATATGTCGCATGTTATTGATGATGCCACTTCTGCTATGCATGATACTTATGATGAAACTACTTCTATGCTTGATACTACTGTGCCCCTTGGTGAATTTCTAGATGAGCAAATTTCTAGGTCTAGAGAAAGAGAAATTATTGAATCTGAATATAATGATGAGAGTGATGATGAAAATATGCCTGCTATTCCTGCGGGTTATCTTTTTGATGCGGAATCTTCTGCAGCTATTTTTGCTTGTCAGGATAGATACGAACTTAAGAGGTTGCTAGTTAAATGGAGTAAAGAATCTTTTAGAGATAGAATGAGGCCTGACCCTGCTTTTGCTACTTCACCTATTTGTGTTCCTGATAAGGATTATTATGAATTTTCTGTTGATCCAGATATAATCACTTTGGTTGAATCTGATCCTTTCTATGGCTATGAATCTGAAACCGTTGTGGCACATCTTACTAAGTTAAATGATATAGCCGCCCTGTTTACTAATAATGAGAGATCGCGCTACCTTTATTTACTCAAAATATTTCCATTCTCATTAAAGGGTGATGCTAAGATATGGTTTAATTCTCTGGATCCTGGTTGTGTGCATAGTTCCTAGGATATGATCTATTATTTTTCTGCTAAATATTTCCCTCATAAGAAACAAGCTGCTTTGAGGGAAATATATAACTTTGTGCAAATTGAAGAAGAGAGTCTCCCACAAGCTTGGGAGAGGCTTCTCAAGTTACTTTATGCCTTGCTTGATCATCCTCTTAACAAACCTGAAATACTTGATATCTTTTATAATGGACTAACCGATGCTTCTAGAGATTACCTGGATAGTTGTGTTGGTTCTCTTTTCACGGAAAGAACACCGGATGAAGCTGAAACTCTATTGAATAATATGTTGACAAATGAAAATAATTGGGCACCTCCTGAGCCAGCTCCAGAGCTAATTATTAAGCCTATTCCTAAACCAACTCCAAAGAAGAGAGGTGTTCTATTTCTCAGCCCCAAAGATATGCAAGAAGCAAAGAAATCTATGAAAGAAAAAGGTATTAAAGCCGAAGATGTTAAGAATTTACCTCCTATTGAAGAAATACACAGTCTTAATTTACCGCCTGTTGAAGAAGTATATGATCTCAATACTTTATTCACTAAAGAACCCCCTGATCCCAATATCCCGACACAGGTAGTAAAGGTAAATTCTCTCTATAGATATGATAAAGCTGAAGTCCCTCCTACTAAAATTGCTAGTCAGTGCTTGGATGAGTTCGATAACTTTATGTTTAAGCAAGATGACTTTAATGCTTATTTTGGTAGACAATTAAAACAAGATGCTTATATGATTAAACGCTTGGGTGATTATATGGCTGATATTAGAGGTGAACTTAAACTTGTTAGCAAATATGCTTCTATGGTTACCACTCAAGTAGAACAAGTACTTAAAGCTCAAAAAGAAGTGCTTGATGAAATGAATAGTTAGAAAAATGATTATGCTATTAGAGTGGCTACTAGAACTGGTAGAATGACTCAGGAACCTTTGTATCCTGAAGGCCACCCTAAGAGAATCAAGCAATTTTCTCAGAGAAATGATATTGATGTACCTAGTTCTTCAAGAAAGAAGAAAAAGAAGAATGATAGGACTCTGCAAACTTCTAGTGAACCTATTGCTGAGCCACCTGAGAATCCAAATGATATTTCTATGTCTCATGCTGAAACACAATCTAGTAATGAACATGAACCTGGTGAAAATGTTAATGATGATGTTCATGATAATGCTCAACCTAGTAATGATAATGATGTAGAAGTTGAACCTGCTGTTGGTCTTGATAACCCACAATGAAGGAATCAACATTATGATAAAAGAGACTTCGTTGCTAGGAAACATGGTAAAGAAAGGGGAACATGGGTTCAGAAACCCATGCCTTTTCCTCCAAAACCATCCAAGAAAAAGGATGATGAGGATTTTGAGCGCTTTGCTGAAATGATTAGACCCATCTTTTTGCGTATGCGATTAACTGATGTGCTCAAAACAAATCCTTATGCTAAGTATATGAAGGATATTATTACTAAAAAAAGAAAGATAACTGAAGCTGAAATTTCCACCATGCTTGCTAATTATACTTTTAAGGGTGGAATACCAAAGAAACTTGGAGATCCCGGAGTACCTACTATACCATGCTCCATTACGAGAAATTATGTTAAAACTGCTTTATGTGATCTTGGAGTCGGTGTTAGTGTTATGCCTCTCTCTTTATATCGTAGACTTGACTTGAATAAGTTGACACCTACTGAAATATCTTTGCAAATGGCTGATAAATCAACTACTATACCTGTCGGTATTTGTGAGGATGTGCCTGTTGTGGTTGCAAACGTCACTATTTTAACGGACTTTGTTATTCTTGATATTCCCGAGGATGATAGTATGTCTATTATTCTTGGAAGACCTTTTCTTAATACTGCAGGGGCTGTTATTGATTGCAACAAAGGCAATGTCACTTTTCATGTTAATGGCAATGAGCACACGGTACACTTTTCGAGGAAACAACTTCAGGTTTACAGTATCAACTCTATTAGAAAAATTCCATCGATTATATTTGGAGGTTTTGAATTTCCTCTCCCTACTGTCAAGAAAAAGTATGATATTCTTATTGTTGGGGATTTTCATATCCACGTTGGGGTAACTTAGTGCTATTCGAAATTTCTCCGGTTCCGTGATTATTCGGAATGAGTTTGTTAACAAGACTTGATCAACCTTATTAGTGGGTTCATTTTGATGATCATGAGATGGATGAAACTAGAAGCACAACCTTCTGTACCCTCTTTATATTTTCTGTTATTTAGTAGAAATAAAGTAAAATAGTATTTTTCTGTCTGTCTCCTGACTTATCCGCTCAATATAAAAATATCCCGAAAATAAAAGTCCTCAGAATGCCATGCCAATTTAATATGATTTTTTCGGGAATATTTGAGAAATTACTGTGCAAAAATCACCGCGGGCGGAGCTGCCACCTGGTCACGAGGGTGGAGCGCGCGCCCTACCCCCCTGGGCGCGCCCCCCTACCTCGTGGGCCCACGGTGGCCCTACACCCATCTTCTTTCTCTGCCTCACAGAAACACGAAAAACCAACTCAAGCACGAGTTCCAGCCCCTGTTGGTATGATTTTCGATCTCCTTGCTCAAACCGCTTCTCGAAAAACTGCTCGGGGAGACTGTTCCTTGGTATGTGACTCCTCCATTGGTCCAATTAGTTTATGTTCTAGTGCCCTATTCATTGCAAATTTATGCTGTTAAGGTGACCATGTTCTTGAGCTTGCATGTCAAATTTATATGGTCCCAAGTAGTTCTAATGCTTGTTATAGGCTCTAGGCACTTGTGGGAGTAGTTGCTATCAATTTTATTGAAGTTGGTTCACTTTTATTTGAAGTTACTAAAAATTTCAGATTGTTTCAGAAATAATGAAGAGACTTTTGAGGGGCTCGTCGAGCCGAAGCTCGAAGGAAAAACAAAAGGAAGAAGAACAGAAGCCCAAATTTAATTTGCCTCGCACCACGGAGGTCCGGCCGTGTGAATGGCCTTCCGATGACTTCTTGAGGAGAGCTGGGATTTATGAGGATTTCTATTTGTTGATTGAGAATGCTGGCCTCACCGACTTCCTCCGCGACCAACGTCATCAGTATCTCTTACTCACAAATACTTTTGTGCAAAACTTCTACTTTTTCTCTAAGAATTCACCTCCATCAGTAGAGTTTCATTTATATAATGTTGTTAAGAGGATGCCATTAGCTGAATTTTGCGAGGTTTGCAAAATACCCTTCGAGGGCACCTTGGATGGACCACACCGTAACGAAGTAGAATCTTTTATTAACACTATCACGGTGGGACAAACCAGGAAGGTTTCTGATGCAAGAATCACTAGCATACATTTTCCTGTTTTACGCTACTTTGCCTTATTTGCTAGTCGTTCTTGATTGGTCGCGGAAACTGTGGAAACCTTAGTGTTCCTGATGTTATCATTTTGTTCCATGGGTTATACCGCAATAACTCTATTAGTATGGGTGGAATTGTTGCTAGATGGTTAAGTCTGAACCGTACTAAGGGCCCCGTCTTTGGAGGCATTTATTCTTCACGCCTAGCTGAATATTTTGAAATACGTATTAGGCATGAGGAGAAATAGGAAACATTGCTGCCCCGTGCTTATTTAGATTATAGGAGTATGCTAGCACATGACTTTCTTGTTAAGAGTCGTGAAGGGGAACTCAAATATAAATTGTACTTTGATAAACATCACCCTGAGACTATTACTTTGCCTGCTCCCTCTTTGTTTAACTTGTCTGCAGGTCCTCACATCATTCCGTGGGCGGCCATTCAAGCCTATCAAAATCCTGCACCCGCCCCGGAACCGGAGCCACAAGATGAGCCTCCACGACAGTCTGTTTATTCTTGGGATCCAGAGGTGGTTGCCAGCCAGTGGCAGTCAGAGTCTTCTTCATCGCAGTATGACCCCAGCTTCACCTACGGGTACCCGCCAGGCCATCCCTGGCAATATACCAACTTAGGCCAAAAGCCTAAGCTTGGGGGAGTACATATTTCCCACTGACATTACATTCATGTTCACACACACTCATTGCTAGATGTCGGTGTTCATACTCTTTCACTGTAATATCCATGCTAGATTACTTTCTTTTTCCTGCTTTCTTCTTGTGTGTTTAATAAACCTTAAGAAAAACAAAAAAAATGTAGTAGCAGTTTATTTCCTTGCTGTAGTAATTGAAAAGGAAAACCCACAAAAATTTCCCGTTCTTATTTTGCTTGTTGGGAGCTTTCCCGTGTAAATAGTTTTTATTTCCTTTCTTTTTCTTTGGGGGTCAGTAGGAGAAGACCATGATTAAATTGTTGAAGTGGCTCTTATATGCATGATTGTTTATTTAACTTAGAGCCCATATTACTTGTCTTCTCATGTTCATTGAATGTTCGCAGATTCCAGCTTAGTCCAATGCACGTGCACTCTTATTATTATTCACATCGTTCGGTCGTGCAAGTGAAAGGCAGTAATGATGATATATGATGGACTTATTGGAATGAGAAAAGCTGGTATGAACTCGACCTCTCTTGTTTTTGTAAATATGATGATTCATCGTTCCTGAGTTAGCTATTATGAAGTAAACATATTTGCAATGTTAGAGATTATAGTTACTTGTGCCATGCTTGATTAGCTATGAGTTATAATGGTTTACCTTGCGTGCCAACATGCTATTAGAATGATTATGATGTGGTATGATGGGATGGTATCCTCCTTTAAATGAATTGAGTGACTAGACTTGGCACATGTTCACGCATGTAGTTGAATCAAATCAACATAGCCTTCATGATATTTATGTTCATGGTAGATTATATCCTACTCATGCTTGTATTCGGTGTAAATTAGTTTTAATGCATGTTTTCGACTGTTGCCGCTCTCCCAGTTGGTCGCTTCCCAGTCTTTTGCTAGCCTTCACCTGTACTAAGCGGGAATACTGCTTGTGCATCCAAACTCCTTAAACCCCAAAGTTGTTCCTTATGAGTCCACTATACCTACCTATATGCGGTATTTACCTGTCGTTCCAAGTAAATTTGTATGTGCCAAACTCCAAACCTTCAAATGAAATTATGTTTTGTATGCTCGAGCAGCTCATGTTTCAACTAGGGCTGCCCTTATCTTCCATGTTAGGAGGTTATTCTCAAGAGGAGTGGACTCCGCTCCTCATTCACAAGAAAATGGCTGGTCACCGGGATGCCCAGTCCCATGCTTTATGCAAACTAAATCAAAATAATTGCAAACAAAACTCCCCCTGGGACCCGTTGAATGTTGGAGGCACTCGTTGTTTCGAGCAAGCCATGGATTGATGCCTGTGGAGGAGGGGGAGTATAAACTTTACCATTCTGTTTGGGAACCGCCTATAATTTGTTTAGCATGGAAGATATCGTCATCTCATAGTTGTTGCATTGACAGCAAAAGTATGCCGCTCAAAATTTTATTCAATCTCTATTTTAAAATTGAGCTCTGGCACCTCTACAAATCCCTGCTTCCCTCTGCGAAGGGCCTATCTATTTACTTTTATGTTGAGTCACCATCCTTCTTATTAAAAAGCACCCGCTAGAGAGCACACTGTCGTTTGCATTCATTATAATTGGTTTACATTGGGTATGACTTGACTGGATCTCTTTTACCATGAATTACAATGTTTAGTCAGTCCTTGATCTTTAAAGGTGCTCTGCATTTATGTGTTGCGGTCTCAGAAAGGGCTAGCGAGATACCATTTTGTTATATCATTTTATGATTATTTTGAGAAAGTGTTGTCATCCGCGTTTTGTTATTATAGCTTGCTAGCTGATTATGCTATTTATATGAGTAATTGTGAGACCTTTATGTTATTGTTAGTATGGTTAGTTCATAATATTTGCTGAAACTTGAATGCTGGCTTTTCATGTTACAAAAACAAGGGCAAACAGAGTTTGTAAAAGTTTTTCTTTTTCTCTTTCAGTTTGTCAACTGAATTGCTTGAGGACAAGCAAGGGTTTAAGCTTGGGGGAGTTGATATGTCTCCATCGTATCTACTTTTCCAAACACTTTTGCCCTTGTTTTGGACTCTAACTTGTATGATTTGAATGGAAATAACCCGGACTGACACTGTTTTCAGCAGAATTGCCATGATGTTGTTTTATGTGCAGAAAATAAAAGTTCTCGGAATGACCTGAAACTCCACGGAATATCTTACAATAAATAATAAAAAATCCTCACCAAAGATGAAGACCAGGGGGCCCACACCATGTCCACGAGGGTGCCCCCCCTAGGGCGCGCCCCCTACCTCGTGGGCCCCCTGGTGGCCCTCCGACGCCAACTCCAACTCCATATATTGGCTTTCGGGGAGAAAAAATGAGAGAGAAGAAATCATCGTGTTTACGATATGGAGCCGCTGCCAAGCCCTAATCTCTCTCGGGAGGGCTGATCTTGAGTCCGCTCGGGGCTCCGGAGAGGGGGATTCGTCGTCGTCGTCATCAGCAACCATCCTCCATCACCAATTTCATGATGCTCACTGCCGTGCGTGAGTAATTCCATCGTAGGATTTCTGGACGGTGATGGTTTTGATGAGATTTATCATGTAATCGAGTTAGTTTTGTTAGGGTTTGATCCCTAGTATCCACTATGTTCTGAGATTGATGTTGCTATGACTTTACTATGCTTAATGCTTGTCACTAGGGCCTGAGTGCCATGATTTCAGATCTGAACCTATTATGTTTTCATGAATATATGTGAGTTCTTGATCCTATCTTGCAAGTCTATAGTCACCTACTATGTGTTATGATCCGGCAACCCCGAAGTGACAATAATCGGAACCACTCCCGGTGATGACCATAGTTTGAGGAGTTCATGTATTCACTATGTGCTAATGCTTTGTTCCAGTTCTCTATTAAAAGGAGGCCTTAATATCCCTTAGTTTCCAATAGGACCCCGCTGCCACGGGAGGGTAGGACAAAAGATGTCATGCAAGTTCTTTTCTATACGCACGTATGACTATATTTGGAATACATGCCTACATTACATTGATGAACTGGAGCTAGTTCTGTGTCACCCTATGTTATGACTGTTACATGACGAACCACATCCGGCATAATTATCCATCACTAATCCGGTGCCTACGAGTTTTCCATATACTGGTTCTCGCTTATTTACTTTTCCGTTGCTATTGTTACAATCACTATAAAATACTAAAAACATTACTTTTGCTGTCTTTACTTTTGTTACCGTTACCACCACTATCATATTACTTTGCTACTAAACACTTTGCTGCAGATACTAAGTTTCCAGGTGTGGTTGAATTGACAACTCAGCTACTGATACTTGAGAATATTCTTTGGCTCCCCTTGTGTCGAATCAATAAATTTGGGTTGAATACTCTACCCTCGAAAACTGTTGCGATCCCCTATACTTGTGGGTTATGATTATGAACCATAGAGAACTTAGAATACAGTAGGATTAACACCAAAATAAAAAAAGAATGAGTTCATTACAGTACCTTATGTGGTGCTTTTGTTTTCTTTCACTAACGGAGCTTATAAGATTTCCTGTTGAGTTTTGTGTTGTGAAGTTTTCAAGTTTTGGGTAAAGCTTTGATGGACTATGGAATAAGGAGTGGCAAAAGCCTAAGCTTGGGGATGCCAATGGCACCCCAAGATATTCAAGAATAGCCAAAAGCTTAAGCTTGGGGATGCCCCCGGAAGGCATCCCCTCTTTCGTCTTTGTTCATTGGTAACTTTACTTGGAGCTATATTTTTATTCGCCACATGATATGTGTTTCGCTTGGAGCGTCATGTTTTATATTAGTCTTTGCTTTTTAGTTTACCACAATCATCCTTGCTGTACACCCCTTTTGGGAGAAGCCTACTTGATTAGAATTTATGAGAATACTCTATGTGCTTCACTTATATCTTTTGAGCTAGATAGTTTTTTCTCTAGTGCTTCACTTATATCTTTTAGAGCACGGCGGTGGCTTAATTTAATAGAAATTTCTAGTCTCTCATGCTTCACTTATATTATTTTGAGAGTCTTTTAGAACAGCATGGTATTTGCTATGGTTATGAATTTGGTCCTAGAATGATGAGCATCCAAGTTGGGTATAATAAAAACTATCATAGAAAGTGCATTAACCACTAGGATCAATTTGATGCTTGATAATTGTTTTGAGATATAAAGGTAGTAATGTTAGAGTCATGCTAGTGGGTAATTATGAAATTGAGAAATACTTTTGTTGAAGTTGGCAAGTCCCGTAGCATGCACCTATAGTAAAAGTTGTGTGACAAATTTGTTGCATTAGGTGCTCTTTTGAGTGTCTTCCTTACGAGTGGCAGTCGGGGACGAGCGATGGTCTTTTCCTACCAATCTATCTCTCTAGGGGCATGCGTAGTAGTACTTTGCTTCGAGGGCTAAGTAAACTTTTGCAATAAGTATATGACTTCTTTATGACTAATGTGAGTCCATGGATATACGCACACTCATCCTTCCACTTAGCTAGCTTCTATTATACCGCGCAACTTTCGCCGGTAGCATGCACCCATTATTTACCTTCCTCAAAACAGACACCATACCTACCTATTATGGCATTTCCATAGCCATTCCGAGATATATTGCCATGCAACTTTCCACCGTTCCGTTTATTATGACATGATCCATCATTGTCATATTGCTCTTTGCATGACCATGTAGTTGACATCGTATTTGTGGCAAAGCCACCTTCATAATTTTTATACATGACGCTCTTGGTTCATTGCATATCCCGGTACACCACCGTAGGCATTCGTATAGAGTCATATCGTGTTCTAGCTTTGAGTTGTAATTCTTGAGTTGTAAATCAATAAAAGTGTGATGATCTTCATTATTAGAGCATTGTCCCAGTGAGGAAAGGATGATGAAGACAATGATTCCCCCACAAGTTGGGATGAGACTTCAGACTTTACAAAGAAAGAAAAAAAAAGAGAAAAAAGAGAAAGGCCAAAAAGAAAAAAAATAGAAAAAGAAAAAAAATAAAATAAAAAAAAGAAAATGAGAGAAAAAGAGAGAAGGGACAATTGCTACTATCTCTTTTCCACACTTGTGCCTCAAAATAGCACCATGATCTTCATGATAAAGAGTCTCCTATGTTGTCACTTTCATATACTAGTGGGAATTTTTCATTATAGAACTTGCCTTGTATATTCCAATGATGGGCTTCCTCAAAATGCCCTAGGTCTTCGTGAGCAAGGGAGTTGGATGCATACCCATTTAGTTTCTTTTGTTGAGCTTTCATATATTTATAGCTCTAGTGCATCTGTTGCATGGCAATCCCTACTCACTTACATTGATATCTATTAATGGGCATCTCCATAGCCCGTTGATACGCCTAGTTGATGTGAGACTATCTTCTCCCTTTTTTATCCTTACAACAACCACCATATACCACCATAGTTCTATGTCCATGGCTTGCGCTCATGTATTGCGTAAGAGTTGGAAAAAGTTGAAGCACGTTAAAAGGTATGAACCAACTTCTCGGCTCGTCATCGGGGTTGTACATGATGGGAGTATTTTGTGTGATGAAAATGAAGCATGGCCTAACTATATGATTTTGTAGGGATAATCTTTCTTTGGCTATGCTATTTTGATAGGACATGATTATTTGTTAGTATGCTTTGAAGTATTATTATTTTTATGTTTTATAAGCTTTTATCTTTAATCATTTGGATCTGAACAATCATGCCACAATAAAGAAATTACATTGAGAATTATGCTAGGTAGATTCCACATCAAAAATTCTGTTTTTATCATTTACCTACTCGAGGACGAGCAGGAATTAAGCTTGGGGATGCTTGATACGTCTCCAATGTATCTATAATTTTTTATTGTTCCACGCTATTATATTACCCCTTTTGGATGTTTATGGGCTTTATTTTACACATTTATATCATTTTTGGGACTAACCTACTAATCGGAGGCCCAGCCCGTATTGTTGTTTTTTTGCCTATTTCAGTATTTCGAAGAAAAGGAATATCAAACAAAGTCCAAACGGAATGAAACCTTCGGGAACGTGATTTTTGGAACGGACGTGATCCAGAGGACTTGGAGTGCAAGTCAAGAAGCAAGCGAGGCGGCCAGGAGATAGGAGGGCGCGCCCACCCCTCCTAGGCGCGCCCCCTGTCTAATGGGGCCCTCGATCAGCCACCGACGTACTTGTTCCTCCTATAGATACCTATGTACCCCGAAAACATCCAGGGAGCCACCGAAACACAATTTCCACCATCGTAACCTTCCGTATCTGCGAGATCCCATCTTGGAGCCTTCGCCGGCACTCCGCCGGAGGGGAATCGACCATGGAGGGCTTCTACATCAACACCATAGCCCCTCAGATGAGTTGTGAGTAGTTTACCACAGACCTTCGGGTCCATAGTTATTAGCTAGATGGCTTCTTCTTTCTTTCTGGATATCAATACAATGTTCTCCCCCTCTCTTGTGGAGATCTATTCGATGTAAACTCTTTTTGCGGTGTGTTTGTCAAGATCCAATGAATTGTGGGTTTATGATCAAGTTTATCTATGAGAACTATTTGAATCTTCTCTAAATTCTTTTATGTATGATTGAGTTATCTTTGCAAGTCTCTTCGAATTATTAGTTTGGTTTGGCCTACTAGATTGATCTTTCTTGCCATGGGAGAAGTGCTTAGCTTTGGGTTCAATCTTGCAGTGTACTTACCCAGTGACAGAAAGGGTTGCAAGGCACGTATTGTATTGTGCCATCGAGGATAAAAAGATGAGGTTTATATCATATTGCACGAGTTTATCCCTCTACATCATGTCATCTTTCCTAATGCGTTACTCTGTTCTTATGAACTTAATAATCTAGATGCATGCTGGATAGCGGTCGATGTGTGGAGTAATAGTAGTAGATGCAGGTAGGAGTCGGTCTACTTGTCACGAACGTGATGCCTATATACATGATCATGCCTAGATAATCTCATAATTATTCGCTTTTCTATCAATTGCTCGACAGTAATTTGTTCACCCATCGTAATACTTATGCTATCTTGAGAGAAGCCTCTATTGATACCTATGGCCCCCGGGTCTATCTTTTATCATATAAGCTTTCAATCTACGTTTATTTGCATCTTTACTTTTTGCATCTATATTATAAAATACCAAAAATATATTTATCTTATCATACTATCTCTATCAGATCTCACTTTCGCAAGTGGCTGTGAAGGGATTGGCAACCCCTTTATTGCGTTGGTTGCGAGTTCTTTGTTTGTTTTTGTAGGTGCGTGGGACTTTTGAGGAGCCTCCTACTGGATTGATACCTTGGTTCTCAAAAACTGAGGGAAATACTTACGCTACTATTGCTGCATCACCCTTTCCTCTTCAAGGAAAACCAACGCAAGCTCAAGATGTAGCAATGAACGGGATCACATCATTAGTAGAATGATGTGATGGACATGACCCATCCGTTAGCTTAGCATTATAACCGTTACGGTTTCATTGCTACTACTTTCTTCATGACTTATACAAGTTCCTCGGTGAGATTATGCAACTCCCGAATACCGGAGGAAGACTTTGTGTGCTACCAAACATCACAACATAGATGGCTAATTATAAAGGTGGTCTATAGGTGTCTCCGAAGGTGTTTGTTGGGTTGGCATAGATCGAGATTAGGATTTGTCACTCCATGTTTCTGAGAGGTATCTCTGGGCCCTCTCGGTAATACTCATCACTATAAGCCTTGCAAGCATTCTGACTAATGAGTTAGTTGCGGGATGAAGTATTAAGGAACGAGTAAAGAGACTTGCCGGTAACGAGATTGAACTAGGTATGATGATACCGACGATCGAATCTCAGGCAAGTAACATACCGATGACAAAAGGAACAACGTATGTTGTTATGCGGTTTAACCGATAAAATCTTTGTACAATATGTAGGAGCCAATATGAGCATCCAGGTTCCGCTATTGCTTATTGACTGGAGATGTGTCTCGGTCATGTCTACATAGTTCTTGAACCCGTAGGGTCCGCATGCTTAACGTTCGACGATGATTTGTATTATGAGTTATGTGATTTCATGACCGAAGTTTGTTCGGAGTCCCGGATGAGATCACGGACGTGACGAGGAGTCTCAAAATGGTTGAGACGTAAAGATCAATATATTGTAAGGCTATATTCGGACATCGGAAAGGTTTCGAGTGATTCGGGAAATTTTTTGGAGTACCATAGAGTTACGGGAATTCGCCGGGGGAAGTAATGGGCCTTAATGGGCCATACAGGAAAGGAGAGAAGGGCCTCAAGGGGTGGCCGCATGCGCCTCCATGGCTGTTCCGAATTGGAATAGGAGGGGGCGGTGCCCCCCTCCTTCCTTCTCCCCTCTTCCTCCTTCCATCCTTCTCCTACTACGAACAGGAGAGAGGAGGGGAATCCTACTTGGACTAGGGAGTCCTAGTAGGATTCCCCACACCTGGTGCGCCCCCCTTGGGTCGGCCACCTCTTCTCTTCCCTCCTTTATATACCTGGCCAGGGGGCACCCCATAGACACACAAGTTTATCAAGTTGATCTTTAGCCGTGTGCGGTGCCCCCCTCCAAAGATTTCCACCTCGATCATATCATCGTAGTGCTTAGGCGAAGCCCTGCGCCGGGAACTTCATCATCACCGTCACCACGCCATCGTGCTAACTTAACTCTCCCTCAGCCTCAGCTGGATCTAGAGTTTGAGGGACGTCACCAAGCTGAACGTGTGCACATCGCGAAGGTGTCGTGCGTTCGGTACTTGATTGGTTGGATCGCAAAGACGTTCGACTACATAAACCGCGTTACATAACACTTCCGCTTTCGGTCTACGAGGGTACGTGGACGTACTCTCCCCTCGTTGCTATGCATCACCTAGATAGATCTTGCGTGATCGTAGGAAATTTTTGAAAGTACTTTGTTCCCCAACATCAATGCCCTATTTTTAGTCTCAATGCCCCCAACCAGTTTCCAAACATATTGGATAGACTAGTAGGCGGAGGTAGGTTATATGTCACATGAATCGTATGCCACAATAGAGTAGAAAATGAGCAAAGGAAGAAGTATATATCGTGTTCGTATCAGAATCTTCCTTTTGTAGGTGTTTAACAACCAGCGGTCCTCCCATATGTTAATACGAGTTCCCGAACCCACTCTCCAAACATGCCCATGCCAACCGTTTGCAAGCTAGCCACTATACTCTGCCAGGTATAAGATGATCCTTTCTTAGGTCTTGTGTTTAAAATATTCCCATCCGAAAAATATTTGGCCCTCCACACTTGTGTACATTGGGAATTTCCGTAGTTCAAAATTCTCAATTTTTGTTTGGCAAGCATGGCTAAATTGAAATGGTCGAGATCTTGAAAGCCCATGCCACCCAACTTCTTGGGTATGCACATTCTCCACCATGCAAACCAGTGCATCCTTTTATGATCTTCAGAATCTCCCCAGCACAAAGAAGACATTGCATCATCTATCTCCTTGCATAACTTTTTTGGTATCTTGAATACAACCATGGCATACACTGCAATTCATTGAATCACTGCCTTACGTAAAATCTCTTGTGCACCTAGAGACAAGAGTTTTTCGTTCCACCCTTTCAACATTTTAATAACTCTCTCCAGGAGATGAACAAAACTATCACTTCTATCTAGGCCCACCATGGATGAAGGTCCAAGATATTTGTCAGAAATATCTTTAGTCATTGTATTAAGCTCAACACATGCTTCTGTCGTAACATCAATATTTGGGCTAAAGAAAATACTGCATTTTAGTTCACTCACCAGCTGGCAGATTTTGCACAATATTCATCAAGTACTTTTCCAAAAAAGGTTGCGTCAGTCAACGTGCTTTCATAAATATCAAGGAATCATCAACAAAAAGTAAGTGAGATACCGATGGTGCATTCCTGCACACAATCATACCTTCGATGTCAGGAACCTCCTCCTTATGATCTTGAGCACTAGACAAACTTTCTACACATAACAAAAACAGATAAGGGGATAGCGAATCACCTTGACGGTGGCCCCTGGTGCTTGTGAACATATATGTTTCTTGCCCCTTAAACCTCACTTTATATTTTACAGAGTTTACACATGCCATCACTTGGGAAATAAAATCATCATGGAAACCTAGTATCCCCATCATTCTTTCTAGAAAAATCCATTCCACACAATCATATGCCTTGTGCAAGTCAAGCTTGAGTACACAATACCAAACTTTTCATGTATTTTTATTTTTAATACTATGCATACTCTTATAGGCAATGAGCACATTATCTGTTATCCACAGACCTGGCACAAAGGCACTCTACACTTGGGAGATCACGTCACCAATATAACCTTTAGTCTTAAAGCTATCATTCTAGAAATGACCTTATAGAAGACATTGCTTAAGATAATAGGTATATATATTGCCAGGAGTTTGAACCTTTGGTATGAGAACTATAACAGTGTCATTTCAACCTTCCGAGATTTTCTTATCATGCATTGCATCAAGAACTACTCTTGTAAGTATCTCAAATAATATGCCAACACTTTTTAAAGAAATTTGTGTGCAACCCATCCATACCTTGTGCCTTTGTGTCACCAATAGAAAATAGGGCCTTCTTCACCTACTTTGTTGTATACTAGGATTTAAGCAGTTCATCATTCATATTGCTTGACACTCTTGGGATGACTTTCTCAAAGAAAGCAGGATCAGGCTTATCAATCTCGGTTGAAACAACCCCACAAAATAGTCAGATAATCAGCAGGTTCAAATATGTCAAACCCTCATGCCTATTGCCTTGAGCATCCTTCAACCTCTTAACCATATTTCTCTTTGGATGGGTTGATGCAACATTATGAAGGTAATCTATATTTTGGTTGCCAAATTGTAGCTAGTCCACTCTACTTTTAGAGCCCAATGGATCTCTTCCAGTTCTAATAATTTCTCAAATTCAACCAACAACACGTTCTGATATGCAAATGCTTTCACTCATAAGGGCTTGAGTAGCTAATTCCTCTAACCCTCTTTGGGTACCCCCGCAATTTATTTATTTTCTCTTCAAAACAGACTTATCCCACCTGTGTAAACTATCATGGAAAATAGCTAGCCTTCTAGACAATGAGGCCATTTGTGTTGTAGGGCCAGATTGTTCCCATGCACCATCCACAATCGCAGCAAAGTTCTTTTCCTTTAACCATCTTGACTCAAATGTCAACAATGTGTCTCGTCCGTTCATGGGCTGAGTCCTCATTAATTAGCATGAGGATCGGGCTATGATCTGACTTGTGATAGTTAAGATGATGCACCAACGAGTTTGCAAATAAGGTGTTCCACGCATCATTGGCTAGCGCCCTATCCAGTCTTTCCCTGATGTTTCCACGCTGCCAGGTAAATTAATCACCCAAGTAACCACAATTACTCAGCCGACAATCGTTGAGGGCATCCTGGAAAGCTTTCATGTACTGTTCTAGTCTTGCTATCCAACCTCTTTCTCAAATGAGTGCATGATGTCATTTAGATCACCCGTACCGAGACATGGCATGTCCATGATTGCTCTTAGATCAAAAAATGTTGCCAAGTAAGATGTTTATCTTTATGGCATGGTCCTCCATATACCCCTGTACACATCTAGTATCAGAATATCCCCAAAAAACACATCAATGAAATTTTCCATTTTGAAACTCAGAGAAATTTTAACTTCCTTTTTTCAAAGCAATAGTAAGCCTCCGCTTCTCCCATCACTATGAAACACCTCCTTTCTATCCATCTTTAACCTTCTATGAAGACATTCTGTTGGGTACTCATCCAACTGGGTCTCCGATAGAAACAGAACGTCAGGACTTCTGCTCGCATAAACATCAAGCAGGGCCCTAACTATCGCAGCCTGTTGAAGACCACGAGAATTCTAGCTGAGGATTTTCATCACGCCGCACCAGTTACACACAAGGCCTAACTAACGTCAGGATTTCCAACTCAATCAAGTTTGTTGTATATAAAGGATAACCATGCTTAATGTATAGCTGAACATGCACATGGGTCCTAAAGCGGTTGCCGTCAATGTGGCCCATTTTCCATATGTTAGTTTTTTCCTTTATTAATATTTTGAAAAAAAATGTAAATTCTAATCATAGTAAAGTATAAAGTTATAATATTCATGTATTATAAATAATATACATACACATAATATAACTGATTCAAAATATGTTAATGTAATTCCAAAAAATACTAAGATATTATTTGGGAAAAATATATATTATTAAAATAATTTTTATGTATTATAATAATGTTTCTATAATTTAAAAAACGTGAATATATTTAATAAGTATTTAAAAAATATAATGTAATAAATTTTACTATTAAATTTCGAAGTGTGCACATTTTTAGTAAAAATTTCATGTAGTATATAAGGAAACGGTTATGTTGTTCTAAAAGGTCTTCACATGTTTTAATAAAGTTTGTGTGTCTACCAAAATATTTATGTTTTTTCAAATAATAATAAATGTTTAAAATGTATCAGAAAACAAATACGAGCCTAGTAAACCCCAAGGCTGCAGATCCTCAAAAGAACAATCTTAAATATATTTTTAAATATACTAAATTTTATATAATTATAAAATGGTTTTTATTTATATGAATAAATTTTAAAATAATACATATATATTTGTTATTAATATGTTACAGACATTATGTTAATATATTTAGGGAATTCTTAAAGAATATTTTAGTTATATGGACACACTTTTTATAAATATTTCTAAAAATATATAGACACAAATATTCTAAATTTGCGTTAACTGTTATTAAACTTTAAATATATTTAGGAAATTCTCAAATAGGATTAATATGCTACCACTTTCCCACTTTTCTCTTTTAAATGTGTGCCACATCATCAAAAACGTAAGTGTGTGACAAAAAACTACCAGTTTAGGGGTTCGCGTCCCATAGAACTATCACTTTTTTAAAAGTTGCCGAAAACTACCGAAAAATCGTAATCACATGACTAAAAACTACCAAGTTGACGGAATGGTTGTTTTGACCATTTTAACAGCGATTGTAACCTAAGTGGCGCACGTGCCAGGCTGGCGGCCCGACTAACGGCTAACGGCGCGCTCGTGCAGCCGTTAGAGCGGTCATCGATCACACCTGTTCGGACCAGGAATAACCTGGCCAACCGGGCCGCTCGTCCCCACCAGCTCTCTCACTCTCCCCCGAGCTCACTCCACTCCTTTTGCTCTCATCTGCTTCTGTTTCTTCTTCTCACACTCCGGCGACGCCGCGACCATGCCGTCGTGGCCGAACAACAATGAGACGTCGGACGATGATGATGAGTACATGAGCGAGTTCAGCAGCATGAAGATGGAGTACTTTGTAAGTGAGCACAATCTATCCTGTTCCTCCCTCTCCTTTCTGTTCTAGGGTTAGGGTTTGAAGATATTTGAGATTTCTTCCATTTAAATTGATATATGTGAGTTGTAGTTGATATAGATATCTTTTTGCTGTTGCAGCAAACTCCTGACACTATGATAGACCCTAGTTTCTGTGGGCTTGTGACTGAATCTGAGAGAAGGTGCACCCTACACAGGCAGAGGCCAGGCAAGTTTGTGGCATTTGAAGGCACTAACACTGGCAGGAGATTCATAGGATGTGCTACTGAGGAAATGGGCCAAGTTCGTGTAGATTTGATTAGCTTGAATTTCTGCTATGTGATGGAAACAGAGTGTTTAGTTGATGTTTTTCTGAATTTTCCTTAAGTGTAAAAACATTGGTATGTCTGAATACTATACTTGTAGTAAAGAGCACTGGAAACATATGAAACATATTGATGTATTGTATCTCTAGTATAGAACGAGCTAGTGTAGCTATGTATATCATTACTGTTTATGATTTGTTATGTATTGTATCTCTAGTATAGAACTAGCTAGTGGACAGAGACCTCCTTAAAGAAGGGAAGAAGAAGCTGGAGAATGTCATTGTTGAGCTCCTGAAGGTTGGTCATGGGTGCAAGGAAAAGATGGACAAGATCAAGGAAGTTGTGATGGAGGAGTGAAGTGGCAGCTCTGGATGGTAAGTATATATGTGGCCTATATATAATTGGCCTAGGATTGATCAGTCTGATGCAAATATGCATCCTAATATTAATATTAGCTACGAACCGCCTAAGAACTGTAATGGGTTCAGATCATTTTGGTTGGTGTGGGGGGTGCTCTTTGCCCTGATCTATACTGCCCAATTATTATCCTGATGCTGAGAACTGGTGCTAAGTTAAGTTAAGAACTAAATTATCTAAGTCTGATGCAGTTTATTTCTGTGTGTTGTATCATAAGTTGTTGTTGAGATCTGTTTACTTTAGAAATTGCTTCATCACAGGTTGCAAGAAAGATAGACAATATCTAAACAAGTTTAGACAAATTGAGAGAAGTTTGGAAGACATTTAGTCTCCCATAGATAACATTTGGTCTTACATAGATAGCACATGGACACTGAAATTGTTCAAAGACACTTAAACTAACAGAACTGAATCTCACTGAGATTGCAAACACCCCGATAAACTGACTGAATTAAACTGACAGAACTGAATCTCACATAGAACTGGCGATAACTGTTGTAACTGAATCTGAAACTTACAGTTTTAGATTGTTAGGCCCCTGCCCTGCTATGCGACCTGACCATCACACCTCTTGCTTGACTTGAGTGGTAGGTGCAGCTCTAGCACCTCTTGATTGACTTGAGTGGTAGGTGGAATTGATTGAAAGATGCCATGTCTCTCGCCCACTAGATGATTAGTTCATCTGTGATGTTGGTTCCTTCTGGGAACACCTCGTTGAACTGCTTAACGTCATTCTGGTTGCGTTCCGCCATAATCATGGCAGCAATCCTCTAGCGTTGCTCCTGTGTCTGTGCTCGATGGTTGGTCCTCCTCTCAGCTCTCCTTTCAGCCCTAGTAACCTCCTCTTGTTCATCAACTACCTTTCCTAACTGTGGATCCATCAGTGGCGGCTAGGTTTTGGTCAAGGGGAATGAGGCGCAGGGATCCAATGGTTTCTGGTGGCTTCTCTTATGTAGACAGTGTGGTAGGCTTAGTGGGTTAGTTAGGTCCAACACGAAAGCCCACATCAGGCCCAGGTTACACGGCAAATTGGATAGAAATATAGTCTGGTTCACACAAATTCAGACAGGCTCATGCAGAAAAGTACAAACATGTTCAAAACAAAGTCAAACAGGTTCAAACCTAATTCAAACATGTTCAAAGAGAGAAGTTCTACCTTACCACTATGTCATACCACTTGCATAGAAGTAACCCTTTAATTTACTGCTTACAAACCTCTTCCTTTTGGTAACAGCCAAAACATCTAAAGTTGCAGCAACAGATCTTGGTGCACTGAATCCCTTGCCTCTCCCTCCACCTGCAAGCCTACCCCTTTTAGCTGTTGTAGTAGGTGTTGGTGCAGATGTAGCAGGAGCTGGTGCTCTTGTAGTAGGTGATGGTGCTGATGCAGTAGGAGTTGGTGCTCTTGCAGTCGGTGCTGGTGCTGATGCAGCAGGAGCTGGTGCTCTTGCAGTAGGGGCTGGTGCTCTTAGAGTTTGTACTGGAGCAGATGGAGCATGTGCATAGACTGCCCTGTTTTCCTGCATTAAAGGTCCAACTTCAGAATCATTAGACTATGTAAAAGGAAACATTGCTCTGATGCTTGATAATTACATGATGTTTTTTTCCTCATTTGTAGCTTAGGCCTAAGAGTCTTATTGCAACTTGTATACTTGTGTCCTTCCAACCCACAATTTCTACAGGTAATTGTTCCCATCCTACTGGTGTCTCTTGGGCCAGGAACTTCAAACTCCCCTTTCCTCCTTGCAGTCTGTTTTCTGCCTGCCTTTTCTTTGAACACAGGAGGTTCAATGTTTGGAGTGTTTGTGTGAGGCCAGAAATCTGGACCAGGAACAGGGTATATAATTTCTTTGTATGTCTCCAAATAAAGTGGCTTCTTGAAAAACTCATTGACATAGTCCTCAGGATGCAGCTTTTGCTTTGTCATTACAGATATGCCATGATTGCATGGTACACCAGTCATGTTCCATCTCTTGCAGTCACATGTATATCATTCCATGTCCACATAATACTGTTTTTCTTTGCTAGTAACTTGCCAAATTGTTGGACCAGCTCTGTCAGCCTGGCAATACTTGGCATACTGCTTGTTCTCTTCTAAAATCTCTGAGTAGGTACGTGTGATTGTCCATCTGCTAATCTGTAACTTCTCCCTAGTTTGTTCCCTCTTGATCATTTTCTTGGTCTTAATCCCTTCAAACATTGTCCTTATTGGTTTGGCCCGAATATCCAGGACCATCTTTTGAAGACTTCACTTAGATTGTTCACAACTAAATCTGTTTTGCATGTATGATCCATAGCAAACCTAGCCCAAGTAGAGACCTCAATTTTTTTGAGCCATTACCAAGCATCCTCAGATTGTGCTTTCAGCTCTGCCATGCCTAGTTCATGCCCATGTTCAGTGTAGGAGTAGCTAGCCTTGTCAATACACTTCTTTAGTTATTGGCCTCTAAACCCAGCAGATTGAAAATTTGCATATATGTCCCTAAGACAATACCTTTGAGGTGGATCAGGGAATACCTCATTTATGACCTTAAGCAAGCCCTGTACATTCACAAATTATTACTACAATCTAAAAGAATGAAATAATTAAAAAAGGTAATAACACTAAATTGCTTAATGAAATTCCTACCAACCTTTTGCCTGCCAGATATGATAGTGTATGTTCCAAATTTGTTGCCACTGCCAATGCAACATCTCAATTGAGTTAAAAACCAATTCCAACTTTCACCATCTTCCTTGTCAACCATACCAAAAGCTATAGGATAAATATTGTTGTTTCCATCCCTTCCTATGGCTGCAAGAATTTGTTGTCCAGTGGTTAACTTGATGAAGCATCCATCAAGACCTATAAATGGTCTGCAACCATTAAGGAAACCTTCCTTTGAAGCTGCTAAATAGTAGAACATATACTTGAATCTAGGAGTAGGTGCTGGGTTCTCTGGATCTTCAAATGTTGTTACTATACACCTGCTACCTGGGTTTGTGTTAAGAACTGCTTGAAGATAATCCCTGAGCCTCAAGTACTGCTGCTTGTGGTCACCTTGAACTACATCAACAACCTCCCTCCTTGCCCTATATGCCACACTTCCTGATACATCCACTGAAAACTTAGTCTTGGTCTTCTTAACTAATGCATCCACAGAAGATCTAATGTCTTCTCTCAATGTTACCTCTACTGACCATGACATCCACTTATTAGTAACCTTTGTGGACTCTGCACATGCTCCACAAGTGTGCAACATATCACACTTCTTGATGCAGAATGTTTTTCATGAGCTAACTTAGAGCCACATATATGAAAATCACATCCCTGGGCTCTCTCTGAGCTCCAAACGATAATCCTATCTGGGGCATTTCTGTGGTATTGAAAATTTCTCAAAGTACTAATGTGAAAATCACTAAGTGCATCTCTGAACTCATACACAGTGGTGAAGCACAAGCCCTTACAGAACTGTTCTACTGGTCCTTGAAGTTTGTGATCATACCATATCTTGTCTTTCTACTTCTTATTCCTTCTCTTCCTACCACTTGGTAGTTTATAGGATCCTTCAGGCTCATATTCTTCATCACTGATGCCATAATCACTAGGGAAACATTTTTCATCTACTTCAGGGAACCTATCTGCTTTCTCCTTTTTCTCAACCTCATGGTGGGATATGCTGGTTGGACCAGGTTTTCTCACTACCTTCAGTTTCTATACAATTGATGTATCTTGTTCTGTTCTTCAAAGGAATACTCTAACTAAAAATCCACATTGTTCCCATCTGAACCTGAATTTGCAGCTTCATCATCAGAAACAAATTCAGACACATTAGTGTCACCTTCAAAATGGTTAAGGTCAGCTTCTCTCTGCACCATGCTTTTCTTCAGCTCTTCCTTTCTGGCCATGCTTATATCCACCACCTTAGTGCAACTTTGTTGAGTGTTAATGCAATGTTCAGCAAAATAACTATCTCTGTTTTCATGATTTTCATATGCATTACATGCCTCAAGAGCTCCCACTACTCTTATGTTCAGAATCTTTTCATTATGAGAGTGGATCAGCATCTGTTGCACATCATCTTCACATCATATTTGATCTAAACCTTCTAATCCTTTCTCCTCATCAAATACATAGTACATATAATGATCAGCCACAAAGCTCACTCCCAATAAGAGAAAGCATTGTCAAATATAATATATCTGAGTGGTACAGATTTCGAACCATAGATTCTCTAGCATTGGAATGGAACCAAATTGACCACTTTGGGTCATCAATTCTAAAAATTATTAAATGAATAACCTTTATTAACTGAAAACTGGATAACTGAACCTAACTTGGCATAATATTGAGTTTCTGTCAAACTACTTTTTTCAGTTTCTTACACAACAAAGTATGCACAATATTAACAATTTGCAAGGTCACCAAAGCTGAATCTAACCATGCAACAAAACTAGTCTAAATTCCTGAATCTCTGAATCTCTGAATCTCACAATTAAAATCTTTTGAATCTAACACATGAAATGACGTACCTGCCGCTGCCCGTAGAACGAGGAAGCTTCCGCCGACCTTGAGCTCTGATTCTTGTCATCGACGATGGTCGCGTCGGCACCGAACAGTCCATTCTCTGTTGCACGCCGCCCGTAGAAGGATGAGATCCAGACTGAGAAGGTTGTTGTGCCACACTCCCGACCATGTCCAGAGGTATGCCTGAATCGCCGCCAGAGTTTGCTTCCACAGCCGCCATGGCTGGCGACGGCTAGGGCTAGGGAGGAACTCGGGGGAGAGTGAGAGAGGGTGGGGAATGGGGAGCCGACCGGCTCTAACGGCTGCACGCGCGCCGTTAGCCGTTAGTCGGGCCGCCAGCCTGACACGTGAGCCACTCAGGTCATAATCGCTATTAAAACAGTCAAAACGACCATTCCATCAACTTGGTAGTTTTTAGTAGGACGATTACGATTTTTCGGTAGTTTTCGGCCAGTTTTAAAAAAGTGGTAATTATGTGGGACGTGAACCCCTAATCTGGTAGTTTTTTTTCAAACACTCTAAAAAAAGTCTAGTTGGCATGTATGATACCACTTATGATACTCGCATTATGGGCAACCTTAGCTTTGCGGGCATGAGAGAACAAGGTCGTTGGTTCAAACCCCCTTTTGGGCACATTTCAACAATTTACTCACATGTGGGACCCAGCGATATAGAGACGTATAGTGGCATTTCAGCGGCTTTTTACAAGGAGTTGGCATTAATTTTGGGGGTTTTGTACAAAAAAGTCACGCTCCAGCTCTGCCCAATTGTTGACAATGGCACTGACACATGTTGTAATGTTCACTGATAGGGTGGGACCTAACTGTCACAAAGACGTATAGTGGCATTTCAGGAGCTTTGTATGCGGATTTGGTATAATTTAAAGGGGTTTCTGCAAAAAAAAAAGTGACACTCCAGCTCCACCCAGTCAGTGACAATGGGCCCGACGCCACGGACAGGGTGGGACCCAACGGTCACGGAG
>NC_041393.1:626263618-626268353 GCF_002162155.2 Triticum dicoccoides | reverse complement strand
GTAGGGTCAGCGATGATGGGTCTGGCACCACACTGTCATGCCACACGTGCGGCATATAGACAAGGATTGAACTGTACATGTACGCCGGGCACCAATTTTCAGTATTTTTGAACTTTCGACAGCAAAATACACACACTACTACAAAACGGACTATAGATGGAATGGCCACTAATGGCGCACCTCTCATGTGGTGCGCCACTACTATATAGCAGTGGCGCACCATGTGCAGGTGCGCCATTAGTGTGGAAGACACTAATGGCGCACCATGCACACGGTGTGCCACTAGTAAAAAAAATGTTTTTCTTATTTTTCCAAAGATTCTAATGGCGCACTGTGCCACCGTGCGCCATTAGAATATATACTTTTTTTATCTTTTGGCAAAACTTCTAATGGCGCACTAGCAACAAGTGCGCCATTAGTAACCAGGGTTACTAATGGCGCATTTGCAGGTGGTGCACCATTAGTAACCTAGGACCAACAAGATATTTTGGATAGCCCACCTACCCACTCACTTTCCCCACTTCATTCTCTCCACCTCCTCCTCCAAGCTTGTCTCGGCTGTCTCCTCATCCTCACCTCATTTGCACCATAGATTCATCCAAATTAAGTGGTTAAATTACCTTTTTTTTGATAGGTAAGGGGGAAGCTATCTTTATGTTGTTCTCCCTCTCCAACAACGTGCACATGCACTTTTTGTGGCCTATAGCTAGATCTATGTATGTTCGTGGTGTTACATATGTTTGTGGTGTTGCATATATGTTTGTGTTTGCATGTACCGATATTTGAAATGCGATAGTTGCCAATATTTTGCCGGAATGTAGATTCATTTCTGTTTCGGCGAGAATTTTGGCACTATGCATTCTTTTTGGTCCTATTTTTAGGGAAAGTCATGCCAAATTTTTTTCTTGGTTCTAAAATATCATTTTGCTCTACCCCGCAGGTGACCATGGTCCGCACGATGACCGAAGGCATCATGCATAGGTTTTTGAGCTCCGCGAAGGCCGAGATGCTTCAAAAGAACGAGACGGAGATAAGATGTCCGTGTCGAAGATGCAAGCTGAAGAGCCTTATTGCGGACCCGGATTCCGGGCAGGTGCGGGACCACCTACTCTTGTGTGGTTTCATGGATGGGTATCAGTGGCAAGGTGATGAAGATGACTATGAAGTCGTCCATGGGGGTCAGGCGGCAAGAAATGAGCAAGACTCGGGCGGGCGAGAAGACGAAGAATCTCCAGGACATGATCACGACGGTGATGTTGTACACAGTCATCATGTAGAAGATGCAGGACATGATGATGAGGAAGATGCCGGAGCAGACGAAGGGCATGATCATGAAGATGAAGATGCCGGCGGACCAGACGACGATGGACCATCAATGGGCTGGGTGCAGGACCCTCATGTTCAAGAGCTGCTTCTCAAGCAGACGGATAACGCAAGAGCTGCCGCCCGAGAGAAAGCCAAGCTGGATCAACTGGAGATAGACGCAGTTACTCCATTGTATGAAGGATGCAGACCCGAGGATACCCGCCTGAAAGTAACGTTCATGGCTCTGGAGATGAAGGTAAAACACAAAATGACCGACGCATGCTTCGACGAGAACATGTCATTCTGGCGCGAATGTCTTCCCAAGGGGAACAAGTGCCTGACCAGTTTTGAGGAGGCAAAGAAAATCGTGTGTCCTCTGGATTTACCGCACGTGAAATACCATGTGTGCATGAACAATTGCATCATTTATCGGGACGAGCACGCGGAGTCTACCATATGTCCGGTGTGCGGCGTCACTCGATACAAGAAGAGGAAGAAAGCTCCTCGAAAAGTGGTGTGGTACTTTCCGATCACTCCTCGTCTGCAGCGGTATTTCGCGGACCCTAAGGTAGCAAAGCTCCTGCGTTGGCACGCGGATAGGGAGGAGAATAAGCGAGAAGATGACGCAAATGATCCGGAGATAAATAAAAAAGACAAGATGCTGAGTCACCCTAGGGATGGGAGCCAGTGGCAAGCGTTGAACTTCGAACATCCAAGGAACATCATGCTGGGCGTGAGCACCGATGGATTCAATCCGTTTGGTAGCCAGAGAAGCACACATAGCACCTCGCATGTGTTTGTGTGGATGTACAACCTTCCCCCCTGGTTGTGCATGAAGAGGAAGTACATTCACATGAGTATGCTAATTGAAGGGACAAAACAACCAGGGAACGACATCAATCTGTATCTAGGGCTGCTAAAAGAGGAGCTATACACGCTGTGGAAAACGCCAGCCAATATGTGGGACGCCGCACAGAAAGAATATTTCCCTATGAGAGTCGCACTGCTCACGACGGTGCACGACTATCTCGGTTACGGATATCTCGCGGGGCAGGTGGTCCACGGATTTTCTGGATGCGTCGGGTGCATGGATGACAAAACATATCGCCTGCTAGATAGAGATCCCGGGTCTTCGAAAACCGTGTTCATGGGATATCGAAGGTGGCTTCGCGACGATGACCCGTGGAGGAAACGCAAGGATCTGTTCGATGGTGAAACCGAACCCCGAAGACACCCGCGTATGAGGAGCGGCGAAGAAATAGACCAGCTGTTGAAAAATTGGAAAGATTGCCTACTGCCGGGAAAGAAGCAAAAGGCGCCAGAGCCGGGAAAGAAGCGAAAGGCACCAGAGACGCAGCTGAAGGTATGGAAAACGAGGTCTATTTTCTGGGACTTGTCGTACTGGAAGATCCACTGTGTGCCTCACAGCCTTGATGTCATGCATATCACGAAGAATGTGTGCGAGAGTCTGCTTGGTACCCTGCTCAACATGCTAGAGAGGACCAAAGATGGGCCGAAAGCAAGGGCAAACTTGAAATCAATGGGCATTAGGGAGGAGCTTCACGCTAATGATCATGATGATGATGAGGCGAAGCAGGACACGGAAAGTCGTCGCAAAGGCAAAAAGGCCAAGAAGACCGGAAATGACTACCCTCCCGCGTGCTTCACTCTAAGTCAGGAGGAGATCGATCAGTTTTTCACCTGCCTCGTAGGAGTAAAACTTCCTTACGGTTACGCGGGGAAGATAAGCAGATACCTAGACCCAGCGAAGCAGAAGTTCAACGGGATGAAGTATCACGACTGTCATGTGCTGATGACGCGGATACTTCCAGTTGCAATCCGTGGGATCATGGACGCGCACGTCCGTGAAATGCTATTTGGCCTATGCAACTTTTTTGATGTCATCTCTTGGAAGTCGGTTGGCGTGAGGCAACTCAATAGGCTACAGGAAGAGATCGTGGTGATACTATGCGAGCTTGAGATGTACTTCCCGCCCGCATTCTTCGACGTTATGGTGCATCTGCTGGTCCATATCATGGAGGATATCATCCAACTCGGGCCGACGTTCCTGCATAGCATGATGCCATTTGAAAGGATGAATGGTGTCATCAATGGATACGTTCGCAACATGTCACGTCCAGAAGGAAGCATAGCCAGGGGTTTTCTGACCGAAGAGTGCATCTCCTACTGCACGAATTATCTAGGCATCGAGGACCCCATTGGTCTGCCCGTCAACAGGCACCTCGGCAGGCTCGCTGGATGGGGTCGCCGGAAGGGTCGCCGTGAAATGCATGTCGACTTCGAGGGTCGACTCGCCGACTTTGAAAAAGCAAACCTAGTCGCGCTACAACACATAGACGTGGTCGATCCTTGGGCGGTAGAGCACAAAACCTTTATTGAGAAGACGTACAATGACCAAGGCCAACAGAGGACGGACGGAGATATAATCAAAGAGCACAACTCATGTTTCACGCGTTGGTTCAAGCAGAAGCTTCTGTCGTACCCTTTACATGAGGATTCTTCCGCGGAAGAACAACTCTTATTCGCCTTGTCACAGGGCGCCGAGCACAACCTGATGACCTATGAGGCGTACGATATCAACGGCTACACATTCTTCACCGAGGACAACGGCATGAAGAGCGATGGTTATCAGAACTCCGAGGTAACGATGCAATCCTACACCGGTAACGACAAGGACAGATACTACGGAAGGATCGAGGAGATCTTGGAGCTGAGCTACGCTGGAGAGAAGGTCCCGATGTTCCATGTCAGATGGGCCAAGAGTGTCATAAAAGAAGACCAGTATTTCACCACCATGGTTATACCCGAAGCCAAATCCAAGACCGCGGGCGCAAAAGTCACCGCGAAAAATGAGCCATGGGTACTGTCTTCCCAAGTGGACCAATGCTTCTTCATTACCGACCCGCCAAAGCCTAGTCGTGTCATCGTGAGGAGAGGCAAAAGGAAGATCATCGGAATGGATGGAGTCGCCAATGAGCAAGACTTTCGACAAGTATGGCGACCCGAAGATGGAACATGACGACGATGATGAAGTATCAGCATACACCACAAGAAGAAGCAGGACCACCCTACCTAAAGAACGTCCATTCAAGAGAAGAACTCCATTTATGAAAAATAAGGGCAAGAAGATTGTGAACAGATAGCTAGCTAAGATCGATTGTATTTAAATTGTAGCCTCCATTTCTCGATTGTATTTCATGGGCACTTTTTGAACTCATGAATGTTTTTAAATTTCATGGACACTCGATCTCGACCCCCCTCCATCTCGATTGCTATCCCACCTCGCCAGATCCAGTCCCCCTCGCTGCTGAGCACCCCCGCACCATCTCCCCCGCTCCACCGGCCGCCGCCGCCAACCGCCCGCACCCTCCCCCACTCCACCGCCGCCGACGACCCACCGCACCCTCCC
>NC_041393.1:626253520-626263156 GCF_002162155.2 Triticum dicoccoides | reverse complement strand
CCCACTCCAGTGCCGCCGACGACCACCCGCACCCTCCCCCCATATGAATATTTTTTTCATATTCATAAATATTTTCAAATAACAAGTTTGAACATATTTTTTAAAAAATATATTACTGTTTTTATAAAAAAAATATTACTGTTATGATTTAAACAAGTTTGAACATATTTAAACACAAATAAATATCAAACAGCATTTTAAATGCATAAAACTAAAAATTGGGGAGCCTGGGAATCAAACCCAGGACCTCCTGGTGTGTGCTGCGTGCTGACCAGTCGGGCTAGTGGGCGGGTTCTGATGTAGATAGGGTTAGGCTGTATATAACCTGACCAGTCGGGCTAGATTAAAACAAAATTCTAATGGCGCACCAAGGGGAGGTGCGCCATTAGAATAGTCGTACTTATGGCGCACTAGGGGGAGGTGCGCCATTAGAATCCTCCCCCTCCCCCTCCATCTACTGCCCTCGCACTGTGGCTTCCCTCCCTCCCTCGCCAGATTCCCCTCGATCGACCCCAACCGTACGCCGCCGCCGCAGCCGCCCATGCACCCCCGCCGTCCGCCGCCTCCGTCCGCCGCAGCCACCCACGCGCCCCCGCTGCCTCCCTCTCCCCTTCCTCCCTCTTGAGCACCGCCTCCCCCGTGAGCGCCGCCCCCTCCGTCCCCAACGTCCGCCGCGCCTGCACGCCCTAGGGTTCCGGCTCCAAGGTGGGTGGCAAGCTCGACACGCCGCCTCCTCCTCGACGCGTCGCCTCCTCCTCGACGCGCCTCCCCCTCGACGCGCCGCCTCCTCCTCGACGCACCACCGCCCGCCGCCTCCTCGACGCCGGCGCCCTCCTACGGCAGCCTGCCGTTATCTAGTGAGCCTCTCTTCAACTGTTTTTGCTGCTCTTCAGTTTTGTTTATAGTTGAAAGTAAGTCAGTTTTGAACAGCAAGTGTTCTAGGGTTCATAAGATCTCCTACAGTCAAAATTTTGACTGTTCTTGAACAGTGCCTCTCGCACTGTTAAAGAGAGGCTCACTAGGGTTCAAGTTTTCTAGGGTTCATAAGACTCCTACAGTCAAAAACAGTTGAACACTCAAATTTCAAATCTTTAGTATGCCTCTCTTCAACAGTCAAAATTTCAAACCACACACTTACACCGTGTTCTAGGGTTCTGAAGATGAGTAGCAAGTAATTGAGAAGAATTTATATACCAGAACATAATACTTACAACTTTACAAGTATCTCTAGTCAAGTCTGATATTGCTTTTGCTTATATGCGGTCAATTTCTCAACTTGATAACTAGTAGATCAGTAGTTTATATATTGTCACATTGACTAGGTTTCATACCAAAAAAAATCCAGGTTACATAAATTTGTAATTTTATATGGCAATATTATATAGTGGTGAAAGGCTCAGCTCTGTCTAACTAATGCTATGCAATGTTATAAAATGGCATCCATTTTGGGCTGAAAAAAATGTTATTTCATGAGTTGACAAACTATCTGCTAATACTTCTTCATTGTGAGTAGTTCCACTTTCAGTTTATAAGAAGTATACTATGCTTATAACTAAGCCAAATGTTTACATTATTCTTATTACTGTGCATGCTGTGATGTTCTAGACAGTTAAGTATTTGCAACCTGCTGCTAAACTAGATCATGAATATGTCATTGCTTTTCAGTGAGCTCCTAAGTGTACTATTATTCATTTATGATAGTTTGTGAGATACAAAAATAGATAAATTTAAGTTTGTAATGGCTAACAGCCAGACATGTGAATCTGTTCTTGATACACCTTTTCCCTTTTCTTAGAATCATCATATACCAATTAGAACCTTTCTAACATCTGCATATTTCATGTTTCCAAGGAGGTAAAGGAACTGAAGTTCAGACAGTGCAGTAGCAGCAACACCTCCAAGGTGAGAAATATGTTCAGTTAGGTACAGTTAGCATCATGTAAGAAAATGGCCATAATGTGCACTGATAATGATGTATTTTGTCATAAAAATATATAGTGGACTGCCATGATAATGACATGGTCCTGTGTTTGCAAGCTATCATAATCTTCAGTTTACTTGACTTTTGAGCCTGCTAGTAGTTTACTTCCATGAGTTGTTTTATTGACATGGCGCATTTGCAATGGAGTTTTATATATCTTTAGCCACTGTTCATTAACAGCAAGTCAGTTTTGTTTATAGTTGAAAGTAAGTGTGTGGTTTGAAATTTTGACTGTTGGGGGGTAGTATTGTAACTAGAAGACCATGTATTTTCATAATTGAGCTAAAGATTTGGGGGTAGTATTTCTAATTTTAGAGAAACTTTGACGGATGTATTTTACAGCAGCTGTTGGAATCAAAACAATGCTTGTGGGTTGTCCTGTTAAGTTGAGTGAGTCATTAGAGGGCAGATAGAGTCACCCACACCAATTAATGTTTATGAAGAAGAAGAATAAACCTGCTGTTGTTGCTGTTATGCATGTATTAACTGCTGCTGCTGCTTTACTTGTGATGATGCTACTTGTGATCTTCTGAAATGACCCATTGGCGACTTCATTACGCGGGGATAATGATTTTGTAGGTACCCAAAGAGGCCCTTGAATTTGCTGGAATGTCGATTAACTTCCGTTTCGGCAAATTCCGGTACTCCATATGTCCTATTTTTAGCAAAGGTCATGCTAAAATTTTCCGTGAATTTTAGCATGAATTTGCTAAAAATAGGACATATGGGGTACTTGCGACTAATGCATGGGCCGGGGTATCTTAGTACTTAGTTAAGTAGGATCAACAACCCCGCTATTCTTGCTGCATTAAACCATAGGTGGCAATAGAGCCAAGTGATTAGGCCCAACTTAGAATTCTCCTTAGCATCGATAAACCCTAGATGATAAACCCAACATGGGTGGAAATAGAGCCAAATGATTAGTGCCAAGTGATTAGGCCCAGGTGCCTCGGCATCGATAAACCCTAAATGATGAAAACTTAACTTAGCATTTAGGGTGCCTCGATGTCGACAAACCCTAAATGATGAAAGCTTGACTTCTATAGGGTGCCTTGGTGTCGATGAGAATCTAAATGATGTACGCTTAGGCTTTTAGGGTGCCTTGGCATCGACAAACCCTAAATGATAAAAGCTTAGCTTTTAGGATGCCTCGATGTCGACAAACCCTAAATTGTGAGACCATGATCTTGTTCCTTGACAATAACCAACTTTTTGACCAAACTTTTTTCCTATTTAGAGCGAAACATGGCCAACAACGATGAGGCCGGCAGTTCGGGCGGCAAGCAATTCTAGGAGTTGTCCCAGGAGATGGAGGAACAACCTCACCGCTATGAGGACGCCGCGGAAGACACCGATCCTGACTACACAACCCCTAGTGGCATCAGGGATGACACCACTGATGGTGCCGCCAAGGATGCCACCACTGATGATGGCAGCGCACGCACAGATGGCAGCCAACTGAAGAAGCAAAGGAAGGACCGGCGCCCGAATGCGCTCCGCACCCTCAAGGAGGAATTTACTCAAGTGGACTCCGACGGGCATCCAACGAAGCCCAAACATATAGTCAAGGGGTACTCGGTTTAGCTCGGGTGCTTTCTCCGGAGAACCGTCTCGATCAACACCGAGAACCGTAGGCATAAGGACCGAGGGAATTTGCGCAACCTCCTCTTCACGAAGCTGCACGAATGATACAAGTTCCCCGTCGAATTTGAAAACACACGCCTCTCAGGGAATAAAGTGAACAGTGCCGCCCTTATGAGGATGAGCACGGCCCTGTCTACTTGGAGAAGCGCGGTGAAGAGAATGATTGCGAAAGGTGATAGTTATGAGAAGATCAAGGCGAAAAATCCTTCGATCAGCGAAGATGACTACAAGGAGTTCAAGAGTGCGAGAGCAGTGCAACCTCCGAATCAAGTCAGTGGGGAAAAGAAATGCGGGAGTTGAACTTAGGGGAACACAAACTCGGTCCCGACGGTTACAGAGTGGTGGAGCCTATATGGGACAAGGAGGATGCGAAGCATGCCGAGCAAGGCCTACCGCCCCACTTCGAGAAATACAGCGGTGACAAGCAGACCAGAAACTTTGTCAGGGCCCGGTACAAGGAGGACCCGATAACAAAGGAGCTTACCACGGATCCGGAGACCAGGGAGCTTGAGCTTGTTCTGGCGAAGGAGACTGAAAGCAGTAGCGCGAGGTCGTCTCAGAGCACCCCTGCTTGGGACAGCACTCTAAATAGGGCGTTGAACGTAATGAAAAACAAGGATAAGCTCAGTAAGCCGGCGTCAGCAGGTCGTGTGGCCGGCAAAGGCTTGTCCACAAAATGGTCGTCATACTATACCGCTGGTGGGCAAAAGGAGAAAAAGACCAGCTCGGAAAGCCAGTTGCGCGAGGTTGAAGAACTCAAGGCACAAGTGCTGCGGATTCCGGAGATTATCCAAGAGCAAGTAGAAGTACAACTGGGGACGACGCTCACCGGCATTATGCCTACCTTGATTCATGGGCTGACGACGTGGATTGCGGGTGGACAACAGGGGCCGCCCCCGATTCCCAGCTTCACGGCCAGCAACTCGCACAACGCGCAGGCGACGCCATTGGTGTCTCCGGTGGCGCCATTAGTGTCATCGACGGCGGCGGTATTGGTGTCTCCGGCGCCGGCACGGGCATTGGAGCTTAATGCACCCGGGTGTACGCCGGCCAGCACCTCGCCAGCAAGCGGCCCCTCCGTCAGTTGCACGCCCGCCGTTGGCGGTGCCTCGACATTAGCCGAGCTCGACGCCATCATCACGGTAACTAATTAAGCCTATCGGACGAGGACTTCATCTCCTTTTGCCTTTGACTGGGCATCCCTGACGCCCTACATGTTTTCGCAGGGCGCCGTCGACGTTCCGTGCACTCTCCTGCACTTCGTGAACGACGAGTTGGTTGATGTCGCCAAGGGCAATATCGTTCAACCGTGCAACCCCGTGTTCCACTGTAAACCGATGCCACCCACCATGTATAGGGTTCAACTGGTTCGGGTGCTGCCAGGCTGCAACGAGTTGTTACCTCCGATTCAACCCACTAGGGCCGACGAAGAAGATCTGATGACCCTCAGCGCCTGCCTAAGCTGGCCGCTGCTTTGGCCGAAGAGCCAGATTCGTTTGGGGGCGGGGGACACCACCCCACAGACAAGACCGCCAGTCGTGCCGGCGCCGCGCCATGGCAAGAACGCCGCAACGCTACCGGACATGCCGGACATCCCTATGGCACAGGATCCGGACATGCATATGGCACAGGATCCGGACAACGACGACAACGACGACGGTACATTTACCAACATCGA
Source organism: Triticum dicoccoides (assembly GCF_002162155.2). Classification (NCBI taxonomy): domain Eukaryota; kingdom Viridiplantae; phylum Streptophyta; class Magnoliopsida; order Poales; family Poaceae; genus Triticum; species Triticum dicoccoides. The sequence goes on along the minus strand of NC_041393.1, from coordinate 626,257,853 downwards.
TAAGTAATTTGCCGAACATGGGTACGGTGACGAGTTCGGCGGGCCTCCTTCTCAAGAACCCAACCAAGACGACCGCGATCTAGCTGGTAGGACGGAGAAATCCAATTACAACAGGCATCGTCTGGCGTTCAGTTCTCAGGAGACGCCTCCAGCTCCCGCCTTCACCGAGCCTCAAATAGCTGAGGTGCGAAATATTATCAGCCCCAACACGCTCAAGAAGGCGGTCTGTGAGCAGAACTCGGTCCCATTACAGCAGATCAAGAAGAAGGGACGGAAACGAAAGACTGCCAAGGGCACCGGTGCGAGCCAGCCGGCACCGAGTATGATCCGTGCTCAGGACGGGCCACCTTCACCTCAGGATATCTCGAGGACGGTGCATGTGGCGGGTAGGGCGATGCTACCGACAAATATGCTCAATGCTGCAACCGGTGCTATGCAGAGTTTGCATGACAGTGTTCTATCTTTGGAGAAGCGGGTTCTCTCCCAGAAAGATGTGGCATACCCGATTTTCGTGGCCAAGGTGCCAGAGGGCAAGGGCTTTGTGGATGGCTCCATCGGGGGTACGATCGTCCTGCGGTTGGATGACATCTTTGCTATGTCTAATCTTCATCCGCTGCACTACACCTTCGTTCGGCTGTTTTCGCTGAGTATGGAGATGCGGATAATTCGAGACAAGAACCCGGACATCATGATAGTCGACCCATTCTACATGTGTGCCAAGATCTTGGGCAACGCTGGGGACCGGCAAGTCGCAAATTCACACCTCCAAGGCATCATTCTGGCAAACCCAGATAAGGATAACTTCCTCGTGCCTTACTTTCCCGAGTAAGTCATCCCCTCAGCGCCCCATAACATATGATTTCTTAGATTTTGATCGTTCTTTTTTTTCTAACATTCCGTGTTCTGTGCAGTGACACACATTGCACACTCATCCACTTAAGACCGAAATATTCCACGGCCACGTATTTCGACCCGGACCGTGACTCCAAGATAGACTACACAAATATCAAGAAAGTTCTTGATGATGCTCTCCCCGGCTACGCCACATCTGGAGGCACCTTTAAGAGGCCAGTTCGTAGGTACGGTAGGCACGTGTTCACCCACAATACGACGTTCCCCTGCGTCAAGCAGCCGCCTGGCGGTCAGAAGGATGCCTACTATGCCCTCCATCACATGAGGGCGATCGTACGGGACCATAATCACCTTCTGCTACCAAATAATGTCAAAGATTGGGCCGCAAGCTTGGCGGCAATCCAGGACGCGGACCTCCGACAAGAATTCTTTCGCATCCAGTCGGAGTTTGCAGAAATCATCCATCAAGATGTCCTTCGTACCTCGGGGCAGTTCTACCTCAGAGAGCAACCGTCCAACAGTGAGATAGACACAACACTTCAAATGCAGGCTGACAACACCCGCGACTTCATGACCATCACGAAAGACGGCGGCTTCATCCATGCTCCGGTCCCATGAGTCGAGTCTAAAGTAGTGATGCTATTTGTAGTTCTGAAACATCGATTAGCTCATGTTGTAATTAAACTTTAATGAACTTGTATGTCTCTTTGGTTTGGACAGTCGTTCAACTTAGATGTAATAGATGCTATTTATTAGTAGGACCATGAATCGTGCTATTAATGTCTTGCTTTTCTCTTTTGATCCTTTTGTTGCATACTTATATATTGCTTATGTATTGTCTGTTGTCTGGCTTGTGCATAGAGATGCCGTTGTATGTCGTGTACAAGGGTAAGGTTCCCGGAGTCTACGACGACTGGGAGGAGTGTCGGAGACAGGTTCACCGTTTCAGTGGTAACAGTTACAAAGGGTACATCACCAGGGCGGAGGCGGAATCTAGATACGCCCGCTATCTAGCGGGAGAGAGGAGGGAGCGTTGGAGGAACCGGGTGAAGACCAGTTTCATCGCGATGATGCTCATCGTGATGACCACAGCTCTCTTCTATGTGATGGTAATTTAGATGATCGATGTCGACTTGTAATGTGAAGACAAACTCACTACTCGCGGTCTCCGAGACTTGTAATGTTCTATCTTCGTTCGGTCTTTTGTATTCGGAGACTAATATGATGAATTGTATTCGGAGACTTACCTTCTATTGTATTCGATGAATCTGTTGTTGCTGTGTGGTGCTGTCTATATTCTGTCAAATAATATATTTTGTAACCTGTGAAAAAATCAGAAAAAAAACAAAAAAAACCTAATATTAATGCTAATGGCGCACCACACAAGACACTAATGGCGCACTGTTATAATCACACTAATGGCGCATCATCCATTGGTGTGCCATTAGTAAGCCAAAGCACATGGGTACATATGGCCCCCTGGGAGGCATTCTAATGGCGTGTCGTAGGCTATACTAATGGTGCACTGCTTGATGCGCCATTAGAACACTAGATACTAATGGCGCACCAGAGGTGCGCCATTAGAATTTAATTCTAATGACGTGGTTCTAGTGGCGCACCAGTAATGCGCCATTAGTAGGCAAAACTGGTGCGCCACTAGCATGCCTTTTCCTAGTAGTGACATGTTGTTCAACTTTCGGTATCATGGGAGCATTGAAGAGATGGTATCACCTGATATTTCCCCTTGTTCAACTTCATGCTAGTATACTTACCCACCCCCCCTCGTGTGGCTTGGTCTATTTCAGCTTCCCATCCTTCCAGCACGTGCATGCACCCGTATTAAATCGCCGCCAAGAAGCCTAGGAAATTTAGCGTGCATCCCATGCCTACACTTTCCCTTTCCTCTGTCCTTTGCTCAGTGCATTTCAATTGGATTGTTGTTGGCGCAGAGGGCTGCGGCACGCGACGGTGATCACCGGAGACACGACCAGAGAGGAGGAGGAAGAACACAGAGGTTTTTTCAGCGCACGAATGCCCCCCGCACGAACGTGATTTTCTGTATTTTCTCCTCGAGCTCGAACTCAATCTCCTCAGCAATTACACAGGGGTGGAGTGGGTTTTATGCCCACGAGCTCTGACATGCCGGGCCACGCTTGAACATGCCCACCCGCCACTCGCCACGTCCCGTAGCGCACTGGCTCACGCGCTCCGATCGCGCCCGTACGCGATCGCCGCGGCCACGCTGCGCGCCCGACGCGGTCCACTCCCCCTAAACCTCGCTAAGACCCGTGCAGTCACACGCACACACGCGCTGACCCGCACACTCACACGCACAACTACACTCAGACGCGCACGCACGCATCCAAGCTCGCTCTGGCTCGAGCCCGACACGGCCACCGCGCGCACACACACGCGTTCGCCATGCCTGCAGCCTAGCCAAGGCTTATTTTCCCTACATTTCTCCCCCTAAGCCGAGGCTCAGAGGAGCCCGTCGTCCTCGACGTTGGCGTTTGCTAGCAGCGCCTGCTCCGCCGCCGGCGCCTTCCGTAGCTCCGGGTAGTCGCGCTTGAAGGGGCCGCGCTCGCCGCACTTGTAGCAGCAGCCACACTTGTTGCCTCCATCCCGCGTCGCCATGCTGCGCGCGTCGTCGTCGTGGTCCCGAGCTCCCCCTTGACGCCGCTCCCACGCCCGCCACTGCCCCGCAGTGTATAGGAGCTGCTCGTCCACCCGCTCGCCGATGTTCTGTCCGCGGCGCCGCACCCGCTCGTCGAAGGCCCGCAGCCGCCCCTCGTCGTACGTCAGCTCCTCCAGGGCGCAGAACTGCTCGATGCCGGCAACGACGGGGAAAATGCGGTCTGGCACCGTGTCCAGGAGCTTCTTCACCAGCCCCGTCTCGCCCAACGTCTCGCCCAGGCCCGCGAACCTCGCCACCATGTCCGCAAGTCGTCCGGCGTACGCGTCCAGGGACTCTCCGTCCTCCATCTTCAGCTGATCCAGCTCGCCGTGCAGCGTCGCCCTCCTCGCTGCACGCACCCGCTTGGTGCTGATGAAGCGCACCTTTAGAGAGTCCCATACCTCTCTGGCAGTGGGTTTCGTCGCCACCAAGAGCAACACGTCCTCCGGCAGCCCCGACAAGAGCAGTGCCCGCACCGTCTTGCACTTTTTGGCATTCACCGCCGCGTCGCCCGCTGGTGCCACCGCCTCCCACAGCGTGTGGGCATCAAGGATTGCCTGTGCCTTGATCGCCCACACGGTGTAGCCGTGCGGCGCGAGCACCGGCATCCCCATGGACACCGATCCGCCCGCGCTGCCTCCGCCGCCATGTGGAACCAGCGCCATCAACGCTGGCGATTTCCGTTAGCTCGCTCCCTCACCCCGCTCTGATACCAATTGTTGGCACAAAGGGCTACGGCACGCGACGTTGATCATCGGAGACACGACCAGAGAGGAGGAGGAAGAACACAGGTTTTGCCGGTGCACG
>NC_041393.1:626251942-626253157 GCF_002162155.2 Triticum dicoccoides | reverse complement strand
CATGAACGGGATTTTTTGTATTTTCTCCTCGAGCTCGAACTCGATCTCCTCGGCGATTACACAGAGGTGGAGTGGGTTTTATTCCCGCAAGCTCTGACATGCCGGTCCACGCTCAAATGTTCCCACCCGCCACTCGCCACGTCCCGCAGCGCACTGGCTCGCGCGCTCCGATCGCGCCTGTACGCGATCGCTGCGGCCACACTGCGCGCCCGACGCGGTCAACACTCCCTAAACCTCGCTAAGACCCGTGCAGTCACACGCACACATGCGCTGACCCGCACACACACGCACACCTACACTCAGACGTGCACGCAGGCACCCAAGCTCGCTCCGGCTCGAGCCCGACACGGCCACCGTGCGCACACACGCGCTCGTCGTGCCTGCAGCCTAGCCGAGGCTTATTTGCCCTACAATTGCTACTCTACCATATCACGTGCAATTTGTACTGCACAAATTATGCATGTAGAGGCTATCACATTGCAGGTTTTTAACATCACATAGCTTACCCTGAGATGGCTTCTCCTCCTTCCTCCTCTCTCTCCTCCACCTCCTCCCCCTCCCCGTCTTCGCTCCGGTCCCTTAGTCCGGCCCTCCTCGCTCCTCTTTTTCTACCGTCGCCGCCTCTCTCCCTCGCCGCCCCTCCTCCCCCGCCCCTTGGGCCTACTTGCTGCTCGCTCGCTTCTGGATCTGGAGCTAGGAACAAGTTCTAGGCCTTGTCGTCGGACGAGGCGGATGCGGATCTCGATCTAGAGGTTGGTTCTCCCTCCCTCCCACTGGCTTCTCTTCCATTCGCTTCACTGGCGCGGAGTCGACGTCGTCTGGTAGGGTTCAGAAGTTTGCTCCGGGCGGCTGTGTTCGTCCGGTGGTCTCGGTTGAGGTGGATAGCTCGGGTTGGCTCCAGGTGAGGCGCAGCCGGCGACGGAAGCACTCGGGGACGCTCTCCTCGCCGGGTTGTGTGGTTTTTCGTGGTGTTTCTTCTCGGGCGGGTGGCCTTGCTCGTCCCTCCTGCTCTCCGGCGGCCTCACCGCTGGTGGTCTCAGTGGTGTCGGCGCCACTGGCGGCGACGACGGTCGCCTCTCCTCCTTCTCCAACCCTAGATCCATCTCATGTGCGTGAGGCTTGTGGGCCCTCTGTACCGTTTCTGTTGGACCTTTCTGGGCCGTCTACTTAGGCTGGGCCGCCATCGCTGTCGTCTTTTTCTGATTCCCCCCCCCC
>NC_041393.1:626239084-626251347 GCF_002162155.2 Triticum dicoccoides | reverse complement strand
GTTTCCTGCATCTCACTCCGACCTGCACCGTTTCCGTCTCTGCATCCCTACCTACTGCAGATCTCCTCCCCCCACCCACCTCTCTTCCTCCCTTTCACGGCGGTGGTGGCCATGGATCGCTCCTGTGGGTCTTCGAGCAAGGCGGTGCCGGGCTTGAAGCGGCGGTGGGAGGACGCGGGTGATGGGGTTGCCGATCTGGAGCTCGAGGCTTCCCTCCACTCCAAGCTTGAGTCCGAGCAGGCGGCTCAGCAGCAAGTGGCCCGTGAGCACGCGGTCGTGGCGGGATCTGGATCTGAGGCCCCCGGTTCGGGCGGATCTGGGGTTGATCCATGGGAGGCCGCGGCGGCTGCTGGCGGCTCAGGTCCTGCGGCCCGTCCCCCTCCTCCTCCCCCGCATGGCCCGGCTCCCCTGGCTCGTGGTGGAGGTCGCGGCCCCGGTCCATCGTCTGGGTTCGGTGGGCGCTCGTTGGGTCGTGGGGGCGGCGGCTCTGGCTCCCTCGGTCGTCGGCTCCCAGCGTCTGGTCCTGGATCGTCCTCTGGCACCTTGGGCGATGGGATCCTCCCTCCTCCTCCTCCTCCTCCTCCACCGGCCCGTCCATCTCCTCCACCTCTCCAACCTCCAAACCCTAATCTCACATGTTTCGCTTGTCACCAACCTGGTCACTTCTAATCCCGCTGTTTCAATCCCCCATTCTGCCTGGTCTGTAGAGAGGACGGCCATCTGACTGTGAACTGCCAAAACTGTCGCAAATCTGCATCTTTTAAGCTTTTTGGTCAAGGCCTCCCTGGTTGCTCCTTCTTCGCGCTTGATAGTGATATCCCTCAGGTGGCAGTGGCTCCTGCGCTCTCCAACGCCGCGATCATCTCAATCAAAGACCACAAAATCACCACCCCAACCCTCTTGGACGAGCTCAAACTGTGGGACGATGGGGGCTGGGATTGGCAGATCCGACAGTTGTCTGATTTTGATTTCGATGTGGTCTTCCCCTCTAAGAATAGTCTCAAGATGATCTCTTCCTGCACTAGTTTCAGTCTTCCTCTTAACCAATTGGTAGTTTCGGTGAAGGCGGCTGCCAATGGGGCTAAACCTATATCACCCCTCTCGGAGATTTGGGTCCTTGTGGATGATGTCCCTCCCACCTTACGCTCCACATAATTCGCCATGGCCTTCGGTGTTCTTATTGGCAAGCCGATCTTGGTTGACCAAGATTCTCTCTCTGTCCTTGGTCCCGTGCATCTCAAGATCTAGGCTGTGGACCCCTTCTGCATTCATGGTTGTGTCGATGTCTTCCCTTCTGCGGATGGTTTCAGGCTTTGGGTGCATGTGGAGGGTGATTCCCAATCCCCACCCCCTCCTCCTCCTTCTTTAGCCGATAACCTTGGCGGTGAGGGTGACAATGCTGGCAACATGAGCGGGGGCTCGCTCCCTCACTTCACAACCTCTGAGTGGGATGGAATGGGTTCTGAAAGTTGCGAACTTTTCAAGGAGAGTGCCCCGAAGAACAAGGAAGGAGGAAAGGATCATATGGATGGGCATGTTTCTGCTTAGGCTACCTCGATTGTTCCACCCGCTGGTACTCCTTTGTCGGGGGTGTGCTCCAACTTGCCGGCCCGGCCGGGCTCTCCGTCGCTCTCTGGCATTGAAGATCTTCCTGCATCCTCGCACCGCGTTGCGACGGGCTCCCTCTTCAAGTGCAAGTCCTTTGTTTGCAAGTTCTCTGCTCGCAGTCGGGCTTCCTCTGGGACCAAGCTGTCTACGGTGGGCCTGTATTGCCGTCTCGATGGTGATATGGGCGACGTGGTGGGCCAGGCTTCTCCGGTGGCGGTTCGGTCTTCTCCGATCCGTTCCCCCTCCTCCACGGCGCGCAAAAGTGGTCGGATCCGTGACAGTGGTTTGCGGGTGGTTGACAAGGCGTCTAGGCGTGCTGCGGCTCATGATCTCCCTGCTTCAGGTATTCCTCCTGCCCCTTCTCGGTTGGTTCATAATACCTCTTCACCCACTAGGCTTGTTTTGCCTTCTTACTCGGATGAGCACTTGACTAAGGTTCTCACGGATTCTGGAATCTCTCTTGATCATAATTTTGGATCTCCCTCTTCTCTGATTGCTCTTATTAGGGCCAATGAGGTGGCCCAGGCGGCTTTGTCCAAGGATAAAGAGGCCGTCACGGCTCCTCCTGCCCCCTCAGTTGTGGCTGTTGGGGTAATGGAGGAGGGGGGCTCTGCTAGCGGTGTTGTCCCTCAGATTTCTGTGAAGAATGGTGTTTCTAAACGTGCTAAAACCTGCTTGGCACCCTGCAGGTCGAGTCTGCGCATTAAAAATCTTTCCTACAAATGAGAGCTCTTTTCTGGAATATCAGAGGTTTCGGCGCTCGGGGGCGCCGGGACCAATTTAAAGATATTGTCAGGGGTGATAATATAATCTTGATTGGCTTAGTTGAAACTTTCAAACCCTCCTTCTCTCCCCATGATCTTTCTTCGATTGTCGGGCCTGATTGCTTTGATTGGAATTTCCTTCCCTCTTCTGGCCACTCGGGTGGCATTCTGTTAGGGTCGAAACGCGATGTTTTTGATTTTGTCACCTTTGATCATGGTATCTTCTGGGCCAGCTCCGTGCTTTTTCACGTCAGCTCAATTCGCTTTGGGATATTATGGTTGTCTATGGCCCGGTGGATCACTCCCTCTCCACCATCTTCCTCGATGAAATCTCAAACAAAGTCGAAGCTTACACCCTCCCACTGGTGATCGGAGGTGACTTTAATTTGCTCCGCTCTCCTGCGGATAAGAACACTAATAACTTCTCTTGGGCGTTGGCTAACGCTTTTAACGATTTCATTAGCTCCTGCGCCCTTGATGAGATCCCTAGGGTGGGCTCTAGATTCACTTGGACTAACCATCAAATTTCCCCTACTCGCTCTGTACTGGATCAAGTCCTTGTCTGTTCGAACTGGGACTCGCTCTTCCCGCTAGCTACTCTTAAATCTAAGGCGATTGTGGGCTCGGACCATGCCCTTCTAATCCTTGATGCTGGGTTTTGACCCGTTTCCTCCCCACCTAGGTTTCAGTTTGACGCGTCTTGGCTTCTTATTGATGGCTTTAGTGACCTCCTCGGTTCTAAAATTAGTGGCTTCCTTTTGGCGCCTCATCGTTCCTTTGGGCCCTTGGACAACTAGCATAATTACTCGGCCCTATTGTGCAAATTTCTCCGTGGTTGGTCCCGCAATCACTCGGCCCAGGAACGCAGAGAGAAGGCCCTTCTCCTGGCCCAGATCGAAGCCCTTGACTCTCGGGCTGACGTCTCTGGCCTCTCCGATTCTGATTGGACCCTTCGCTTCTCCCTTGAACGCTCTCTGGTGCAGATTCACCGCCTTAATGAGATTTATTGGCGCCAGAGGGGCTCGATTAATTGGATGCTTAAAGGTGATTCCCCCACTGCTTATTTTTTTGCTATTGCGAATGGGAGGCGGCGCAGATGCCTTATGGATAGCTTGATCATTAACGGGGTGCGGTCTTCTGACCAAGGCGCCATCCTAAACCATGTTGTGGCATTCTTTTCCTCTCTCCTCTCTGCTAAACCTGACCAGGGGTTCAGGCTATCTTCTAACTTCTGGGACCATGGGGTCATGGTCTCCTTGGAAGAAAATTCTGATCTGATGATTCCTTACTCTGAAGAGGAAATCTTCTCTGCGATTAATAAAGCGAACCCTAATTCTGCCTCGGGCCCAGACGGCTTTTCCATCCCTTTCTTTAAAAAGTTCTGGCCTATTCTTAAAGGGCTTATTTGTGAAGTCATTCAAGGCTATTGTCTGGGGACAGTAGATATATCCAGGCTCAACTATGTGGTCATTTCCCTCATCCCTAAAATTAAGGGTGTCGATCTCATTTCTCAGTTTAGACCTATTGCGCTCATTAATAACATTGCCAAATTCCCTGCCAAGTGTCTGGCCACTCGCCTCACCCCGGTGGCTCATCGGACCCTCTCCCCTACTCAGTCGACATTTGTCAAGGGTCGCTTCATCCTGGATGGGGTCCTTTGCCTTCATGAAATTATCCATGATATCCATAAATCAGGTAGCAAGGCTGTAATTCTTAAATTGGATTTTGAAAAGGCCTACGATTCGGTGAGTTGGGGCTTCCTTAAACAAGTCCTACTCGCTAAAGGTTTTGATAGTGGGATGGTTCACCGTATTATGCAGTTGGTCATGGGGGGGCATACTGCCATTAATGTCAATGGGAAAGTTAGTAACTTATTTAAGAACTCTAGAGGCCTCCGGCAACGCGACCCGGCCTCGCCCATCCTCTTTAACATTGCGGCGGATGCTCTTTCTAATATCCTATCTAGAGCCGCGGAGGCCGGCCATATTTCTCTTGTTAGCTCACACCTCATCCCGGAGGGTATTACTCACCTTCAGTATGCAGACGACACTATTATTTTGATGGAATTGAATGATCACTGCATTGCCCATCTCAAATTTCTGCTCCTTTGCTTCGAAGCTCTCTCGGGTCTTAAGATCAACTTCTCCAAAAGTGAAGTCATTGTCACTGGTGTGCCGGGTACCGAGGCCTTATGGATGGCCCACCTCTTGAATTGCTCTCTTGGCTCGTTCCCTATTAAGTATTTTGGTTTACCTATCACCTCTGACAAGCTCCTTGCCAAAGATTTTGCTCCTACGGTGGCCAAGGTTGGTAATCGTGTAATGCCCTAGAGGGGCAGATACAACACTCAGGCGGGTAAAGTGGCCTTGATCAATGCGTGCCTCTCATGTCTCCTGATGTTCTTCATGGGCTTTTACCTTCTTTCAATGGGAACCCATGCTGGCTTTGATAAACAAGGTGCCTTTTATTGGAACACGGCTGATAACAAGCGCAAATATCGCTTGGTCAAATGGGACCTTATTTTTAAGCCAAAAAGCCTTGGGGGGCTGGGCATTATTAACACTCTTGTCATGAACAAATGTCTGCTCATCAAATGGTGGTGGAAGATCATGACCATACCTCAGGACAAGCCCCTCTGGTTCAACATCCTCAAAGCAAAGTACTTTCCCTCTTCTAGTCCTATGTTTGCTCGTGCCTCGGGGGCATCTCAATTCTGGAGAAACCTTGTTAAACTAAGGCCAATTTTTCAAGGCCTCGTCAAATTCGTTGTTCACAATGGTAGGTCCACCAGGTTCTGGCTTGATTAGTGGTGTGATTCTTCTTCCCTGGCTACTGCTTTTCCTGTTCTTTTTTCCTACTGCCCGGATCCTGATATCTCAATCTTTGAGCTCGCGTTGAATAATTGGGACCTGCGTCTGCGTTGTTCTCTCTCTCCCGCAGAGTTGGAAGACTGGCAGCACCTTGTTGCTCTCTTCCCTTCGCTCTCGAAGGAGGAAGACATGGTTGTCTGGCCCCACTCCCCCTCTGCTCATTTCTCGGTTAAATCTCTATATGGTAAGCTCATTGCTGGGTTCACCACCTCCAAATTAAATTGGATCTGGAGGGCTTGTATTCCTCCTAAGGTCAAGGTTTTCCTCTGGCAAGCCTCTCGTGGGCGTTTGCCGATGGGTGACCAAATTCGCAAGCGAAATGGCCCGGGATCTGATAGGTGTGCTTTGTGTGGTATGAGAGAAGACACGTCACATATTTTCTTCAACTGTGTGTTGGCTAATCTGTTCTGGTGTTGTATCAGATCTTGGTTGCATGTATCCTGGGCTCCGACCTCCTTTTCTGACATGCGCATCTTGGTCAATTCTTTGGTTGGGGCCCAGAGGAGATTGTTTTGGGTGGGCTTCGCAGCCATGTGCTGGTCCCTTTGGACGACAAGGAATAAATTTACCATCGAACATGTTTTCCCCGCTAAGCCTGCTGATTGCTTATTTAAGACTTGTATATTCCTGCAGCAGTGGAGATTATTGACTAAGGAGGAAGACAGAAACGCCCACGACGCCATGTTGGCCAAGATCCGCAATTCTGCTATCTCCATCTCCCCAGTCCAAGCAGGCACTTAGGCGCTGGTGGCTTGCTTTCGTTATCTCTCTATCTCCGGCCTGCGAGCCGTGTACTGGCCTGGGAGCCATGTACTAGACTATTCTCTCGTGTTGTCTGGGCTGATACTTTGCTTGTTCTCGTGCTGGTCTTTTGGGTCTGTGTTAACTCTGCCTGGTGGCTTTATTTATAAAGTCTAGTTGTGGCCTTTTATCTAAAAAAACAAATTATGCATGTAATCTGCACAAAAGATTGACACCAGGCTATGAAGCTCTAGGCGATAGCGATGCCGGCCGTTCCTGCAGCTCGTGCATGAAGCTTCCTCCTATTAATTTTCTGTTTGCAATTAACGACAGTGAGCCGTCCGCGTCAACTGAGCTCATAAAAAACTAGGTTGCTGGGCCATGTCATTGCTCACCACATCGTCTTGCCCTTGGCCATTGGTTCTTGGCTCACCGTCGTCGCCCTCACCTGACACCCTAGAGCCTGCTCCTAGCCTCCCTTGTCATCACAGGCCAGAATTGCATTTCTCTAAGGCCTTGTTCGGTTGCTTGCCAAACCGAGTGGATTGAAGGGATTTAAGGGGGATTTAAACCTCTTGTAAGTCAAAATACAAACCAATCCTTGCCAATCCCCTCCAATCCTCTTGGGAAGAGGATTAACCGAACAAGCCCTAATGGGATTAGTTAGCTTAACGCGGCTATTTTGACGCGTCCTGTTGCCGGTATGCATGTGGATAACTACAAGGGCGTTGCTTTGACAGAACTTTCCCACCAAACGTTAATCTTCCCTGTGAGCCGGGAACTGAATCCCATGAAGGCAGATCTTCTTTCAGTTCAGGGGGCGATAAGAGCCTTTGGAATAACTTGTGACGAGGGGAAAATGGTTATGACAGTGTGGTATGCATTGACATGGATTGCACGCAATACCCAGGAATGAGCTACTACTTTTTCTTTATTTCTTTTCGACCTAATGAACATCCTAGACGTTACAATTAGCTCTTGTACACCTCTCCTTTGATCCAGCTCAGGGCCACCCTGGTCCAGAAATTCTCTACTATCTTTAATTTCTTCCTTGGAACATCATATTTTTTACTCGCTAATGACTGGTGCAACCAGCACATTAGTGCAATTTTTTTTTGAGCATCAGTACAGACACAAGCGCTCATATACACGCGCATACACTCATTTATATGAACGCACACACGCACACCCTACCCCTATGAGCACCTCCGAAAGACTGAGCCGGCATATCATCTTGAGATTTACGAAGTCGCCGTAGGCGCCTCCTCGTCGACGGGAACGTCTCTTTCCACTGAAAGCGCATCGCCGGAAATTCTGAAATAAATCCAGGAATAATGCGAGCACCAAGATTTGAACCTGATGGGTTGGGGATACCACTGTCCACCTAACCAACTCAACCACAGATTGATTCGCCACATTAGTGCAATTAGTAGTACCATATATGCATGGACCATGATGGAGCGGTGCATGCCCATTATCCACATTAGTGCAGCATAGTTTTAGCTAATGACTTGTGCAACCATGGCGCCAGCTGGGGTGTCAAGGAGGGCATAATTAGGGCCGACTAGTGTACTTTTGCTCCAATTGGTCTTCGTCGTCATCAATCTCAAATTATCGATATAGGTTGGCACACTGGTAGAAAAAGAGGCTTCTGTCCAGCCCCATTAGTCGCGAAACTGTAGGAACCGCGACTAATGAAGTCTTTAGTCGCGGTTCGGCAGACGAACCGCGACCAAAGGCTTGGGCCAGGGCGCTCGGTGGCCAGCTGGTGCACGTGAGGGGCTTTAGTCGCGGTTGGCCAGCCCAAAGGCCTTTAGTCGCGGTTGGCCTGGCCAACCGCGACTAAAGCTCCTCCCCTATATATACCAGTTCAGCGCACTCACTTAGCCTTTGGTGCCACTTCTCTTCACAAGGGGGTGTAGGTTTGCTTTTGGTTCCTCTTATGCACACAAGGTGTTTGATGAAATGCCCAACAGCGTGAAACAAACATGATATGAAGTGTTGGAGCCACACTTGAGGTTCCTCCTCGATCGCGGTTAGCAACTTGAACCTTTCATGCATGTGTGTCATTGATAAAATATGCATGTGTGTTGTTTATTGTTTAATTTCTATTGTTTATAGCTAGTTACTTTAACAAATGCATGATGGTTAATTATATATTTTATATTATAATAATGCAGATGAATCGGCAATGGATGTACGGTAACCGACTCTCCCGCGAGTTCACTACGGGTTTGAAAGATTTCCTCGTAGTGGCTAATGCGAACAAGCAGAAGGGTTTTGTTATCTGTCCATGTGTTGACTGTAAGAATCAGAAGGGTTACTCTTCCTCAAGAGAAGTTCACCTGCACCTGCTTCGGCACGGTTTCATGCCAAGCTATAATTGTTGGACCAAGCATGGAGAAAGAGGGGTTATAATGGAAGAAAATGAAGAAGGGGATGATTTCATCGATGAAAGCTATCTTGCTCATTTCGGTGATACTTTCATGGAGGATGCTGAAGGTGAAGGGGAAGGTCAAGGGGAAGGTGAAGGGGAAGGTGAAGGTGAAGGTGAAGAAGAGGCACGTGATGAGACCGTTGATGATCTTGGTCGGACCATTGCTGATGCACGGAGACGCTGCGAAACTGAAAAGGAGAGGGAGAATTTGGATCGCATGTTAGAGGATCACAGAAAGTCGTTGTACCCCAGATGCGATGATGGTCTGAAAAAGCTGGGCTGCACACTGGATTTGCTGAAATGGAAGGCACGGGCAGGTGTAGCTGACTCGGCATTTGAAAACTTGCTGAAAATGTTGAAGAATATGTTTCCAAAGAATAACGAGTTGCCCGCCAGTACGTACGAAGCAAAGAAGGTTGTATGCCCTCTAGGTTTAGAGGTTCTGAAGATACATGCATGCATCAACGACTGCATCCTCTACCGCGGTGAATACGAGAATTTGAATGAATGCCCGGTATGCACTGCATTGCGTTATAAGATCAAAGGCGATGACCCTGGTGACGATGTTGAGGGCGAGAAACCCAGGAAGAGGGTTCCCGCCAAGGTGATGTGGTATGCTCCTATAATACCACGGTTGAAACATCTGTTCAGGAACAAAGAGCATGCCAAGTTGTTGCGATGGCACAAAGAGGACCGTAAGTCGGACGGGGAGTTGAGACACACCGCAGATGGAACGCAATGGAGAAAGATCGACAGAGAGTTCAAAGATTTTGCAGCTGACGCAAGGAACATAAGATTTGGTCTAAGTACAGATGGCATGAATCCTTTTGGCGAGCAGAGCTCCAGCCATAGCACCTGGCCCGTGACTCTATGCATCTACAACCTTCCTCCTTGGTTGTGCATGAAGCGGAAGTTCATTATGATGCCAGTGCTCATCCAAGGTCCGAAGCAACCCGGCAACGACATCGATGTGTACCTAAGGCCATTAGTTGATGAACTTTTACAGCTGTGGGGCAGACCTGGTGTCCGTGTGTGGGATGAGCACAAAAAAGAGGAATTTAACCTACGAGCGTTGCTTTTCGTAACCATCAATGATTGGCCTGCTCTTAGTAACCTTTCGGGACTGTTAAATAAGGGATACAATGCATGCACGCACTGCTTACATGAGACTGAAAGTGTACATTTGCCAAATTGTAAGAAGAACGTGTACCTTGGGCATCGTCGATTTCTTCCGAAAATTCATCCAGTAAGAAAGAAAGGCAAGCATTACAACGGCAAGGCAGATCACCGGCCGAAGCCTGCGGAACGCACTGGTGCTGAGGTATTTGATATGGTCAAGGATTTGAAAGTCATCTTTGGAAAGGGTCCTGGCGGACAATCAGTTCCGAAGGGAGCTGACGGGCACGCAGCCATGTGGAAGAAGAAATCTATATTCTGGGAGCTAGAATATTGGAAAGTCCTAGAAGTCCGCTCTGCAATCGACGTGATGCACGTTACGAAGAATATTTGCGTGAACCTCCTAAGCTTCTTGGGCGTGTATGGGAAGAAAAATGATACAAAGGAAGCACGGCAGGACCAGCAACGTTTGAAAGACCCTGATGACCGGCATCCGGAATGGTTTCAAGGTCGTGCCAGCTACGCTCTGACCAAAGAAGAGAAGGTCATCTTTTTTGAATGCCTGAGCAGTATGAAGGTCCCGTCTGGATTCTCGTCCAATATAAAGGGAATAATAAACATGGCGGAGAAAAAGTTCCAAAACCTGAAGTCTCACGACTGCCACGTGATTATGACGCAATTGCTTCCGATTGCTTTGAGGGGGCTCCTGCCGGAAAATGTTCGAGTAGCCATTGTGAAGCTATGTGCATTCCTCAATGCAATCTCTCAGAAGGTAATCAATCCAGAAGATCTACCACGGTTACAGAACGATGTGATCCAATGTCTTGTCAGTTTCGAGTTGGTGTTCCCGCCATCCTTCTTCAATATTATGACGCACCTCTTGGTTCACCTAGTCGAAGAGATTTTCATTCTCGGTCCTGTATTTCCACACAATATGTTCCTCTTCGAGAGGTTCATGGGAGTATTAAAGAAATATGTTCGTAACCGTGCTAGGCCAGAAGGAAGCATCGCCAAGGGCTATGGAAATGAGGAGGTAATTGAGTTTTGTGTTGACTTTGTTCCTGACCTTAAGCCGATTGGTCTTCCTCGATCGCGGCACGAGGGGAGACTAAGTGGAAAAGGCACGATCGGAAGGAAATCAACGACATGTATGGACGGCCATTCTCTGACTGAAGCACACCACACTGTACTGACCAATTCCAGCTTGGTGGCTCCGTACTTTGAGAAACACAAGAATATTTTACGCTCGGACAACCCGGGGAAGCCTGAATCCTGGATTAGGAAGGCCCACATGGAGACTTTCGGCAGTTGGTTGAGAAAACATTTAATGAATGACAATGATGTTGTAGATCAGCTGTACATGTTGGCCAAGACACCATCTTCGACTATAACGACTTTCCAAGGGTACGAGATAAATGGGAATACATTTTACACGATCGCCCAAGATAAAAAGAGCACCAATCAAAACAGTGGTGTCCGCTTTGATGCAGCAACCGAGAATGGGCAAAAGGTCACATATTATGGTTACATAGAGGAGATATGGGAACTTGACTATGGACCCTCCTTTAAGGTCCCTTTGTTCCGGTGCAAATGGTTCAAGCTAACAGGAGGTGGGGTAAAGGTGGACCAGCAATACGGAATGACAATGGTGGATTTCAACAATCTTGGTTACCTTGACGAACCATTCGCCCTAGCGAAAGATGTCGCTCAGGTTTTCTATGTGAAGGACATGAGTAGCAAACCGAGGAAACGGAAAGATAAGAAAACGATCAGTACATCATGCGATGATCCAAAGCGCCACATTGTTCTTTCAGGAAAAAGAAACATCGTGGGAGTGGAGGACAAGACAGACATGTCAGAAGATTATAATATGTTTGCTGAAATTCCGCCCTTCAAAGTGAACACCGACCCAAGCATTAAGTTAAAAGATGAGGATGCTCCATGGATACGGCACAATCATAAGCACGCAGGGACACAAGGGAAGAAATGATGTGTAATAATTTATTATACCAAACTTTGTTGAATGGATCATCGCGCGCTGGTAGTCGTCGCCTTCTAAGTTGCCGCCGTCGTCCTCGCTGCTGTCGTCGCGCGCTGTCGTACTCCTGCCTAGGCGTATAAAATTTTGAATTGAATTAGTTTTATTTTTCTGAATTTTTTGATATATTATTTGTATTTTTAACATTTTGAATTGAATTAGTTTTATTTTTCTTAATTTTTTTGATATATTATTTGTATTTTTAGAATTTTGAATTGAATTAGTTTTATTTTTCTGAATTTTTTGATATAATATTTGTGTTTTTAACATATTGAATTGAATTAGTTTTATTTTTCTGAATTTTTTGATATATTATTTGTATTTTTAACATTTTGAAAAAGAAAAAGTATTTTAAAAATACCTTTAGTCGCGGTTGGCCTGCCCAAAAAAACCCGCCAAAAAAGCCCTTTAGTCGCGGGTCGCCTCCCCAACCGCGACTAAAGGTTACCCTTTAGTCGCGGGTCGCCTCCCCAACCGCGACTAAAGGTTGCCCTTTAGTCGCGGGTCGCCTCCCCAACCGCGACTAAAGGTGGGGGCTATAAATACAAGGGCCCGACCCGTCGCGGGCATTTCTCGTCTTCTCTGCCGCGCCGAAGGCCTGCCGCCGTCACCCTCGCCCTCGACGCCGCCCGCCGTCGCCCTCGCCCTCGACGCCGCCCGCCGCGCCCTCGCCCTCGACGCCGCTCGCC
>NC_041393.1:626230569-626238673 GCF_002162155.2 Triticum dicoccoides | reverse complement strand
CCGCCCTCAACGCCGCCGCCCGCCGTCGCCCGCCGCCCCCTCTCGCCCACGTACAGAGAGCTAGCGAGATCTGGAGAGAGAGAGAGAATTTTTTTTTGTTCTTTTTAATTTTAACTAGTTAATTAGTTTAACAAAAACGGTAAAATAACTTAACAAAAAACGTATAACCGTAAAATTTGATAACCGTATAACCATAAAATAACTTAACAAAAAGGTAAAATAACTTAACAAAAAACGTATAACCGTAAAATAACTTAATTAACAAAAAACGTATAACTTACAAATAACCGTAAAATTTGATTATTAACAAAAAAACGTATATACGGAGAGGGGGCGGCGAGGGGGGCGGCGATGCGCGCGGTGTTTTTTTTAGGGATCGAGAGGGGGCGGCGAGGGTTATACATGTGTGTTGTCCTCGCCTCCCTCTCCGTGACGCCGTCGTCTGCCGCCCCGTCTCGCGCTCTACCGCGACACCCTCTCCCACCCCTTCCTCGCCCCCTCCTTTTGCCACCGCCCTTTCGCCACCGCCACCGCCACCGCCCCCCTTCTTCACTTAATTAATTTGTTTTTACTACATGTTTTCAGGACTGACATAATGGCGGACGATAGAGCTGACCCGATTATGGACAACTATGATCCGGACGGTGAAGCACATATGTTCGGCATCATAAACGGCGATATTCTATATGTGCCGACCGGACAAGAAGAAGATGATATCTCTTCTTATCTGAACCTTGACGGTGAAGATGAAGGGCGCCGTCAGCAAGATGATGCCGAACAAACATCGATAAACGACGATCTTCAAATGGAAGTAGCAACCACCTCCGGCGCCGAGGTATATATATATACATTGAGCCTCTGGTGATACAAACTAACTGATTTGAATAAATATGTGTGGACTAACGCGCGCGACTCTCTTTCTTATTTTAGCCCTCGGCCGGATCGTCGAAACAATCGAGTACGTCGTCAAAGCGTGGCGCAACCAAGACGATGAAACAAGGAGAAACATGCACCATCGAGGTTGTCGACAGTGCAACCGGCAGGCCGCTGGAGCCCCGCAAGAACGCCACCAAGTTTGTCAACCAATGCGGAGCCATTGTTAGAGACAACGTCTCGATCACCGTCCAGGAGTGGAATAAGCCAAAGAAGGCACGAATTGCTGGTTTCACTTTTGTCGATAAGAGAACAAAAAAAGATTGCTTCAAGAAGCTTATGGAACATTTCGTTCTACCTCCGGAATACAACAAATTCGATGAGGAGGGTAACAAGATTGAGGAAAACAAGGAGAGGAGGAGGCTAGTCAAACAGTTCGCTCTTCATAAGATGGCCGACGCATACCGGAAATTCAAGCAAAATCTAGCCCATGACTTTGTCAAGCAGAACAAGACTCCGGATTTCAAAGGACAATATGAGAAACTGAAACATGATTGGCCAGAATTTGTGAAGCAAAAGAAATCGGAGCAGTTCATTCAAATATCGAAAAAAAATAAGGAAAATGCGGCTAAGAAGGAGTACAATCATATTATGGGGCCAGGAGGGTATCGCCTTTGGGAGCCTAGGTGGGAGAAGATGGAGAACGAGCTGAGGGCGTGAGGAATCCATCCAGGTACGGAGGGATGGGACCCAAGGGCCAAAAGCTGGTGGTACGGGCATGGGGGAATGCTGAACCCGGAGACAGGGAAGTGTGTTTACCGGGGCAAAATAATTAAACCCACCCAAGCCCTTATTGACGCAATGAGGGATGCTCAAGAGGGGAAGATCAAGTTCAACAGAGAGAACGACGCGCTGACAAAAGCCCTCGGGAATCCTGAACACGGAGGACGTGTACGAGGCATGGGGCACATTCCGTAGAAAATAGGGTTCCACCAGAACGATGACCCGTACGGTTACAGAAGCCGGAAGAGAAAGATGGATCGGGAAGCAGATGTTGTGGCGCGGTTGGCATCGGAAATGGATGTGATGAAGAAAACCGTGAGTGTACTAGTAGCCGAAAGAGATGCATCTCGGGCGCAGCATGAAGATCATCCAGCGGATCTCAGAAGCCAGCAGCGGAGAAGCAGTGTGGCTTCCACGGAGGCCCCACCGGCTGGTGCAGATGCACCGACGATCGAAATTACTGCACCGGAGCCTCTGGTGGTCGAAATTACTGCACCGGAGCCTCTGGTGGTCGAAATTACTGCACCGGAGCCTCCTCGCTACCCCGTGGACGATATAAAGGAGATGAAAGAATGTCATCTGTATTATCCTATCGGGAACATGTCCATGAAGGTAGCCATCGGCAGTGCTTTACCATGTTTACCTGGAGCACTCCACCACAACGACCCCATTCAAGATGGCTATGCTCGTGTCACGGTGGAGGACATAGTCCAAGGGTTTGAGGACCTGGAGATTGACATTGCTACACCTGAAGGGGAGAAAAGACTTGGAGATGTCAAGCGCCATTTCATTCTATGGCAAAAGAAGTTTATCAAGTTTCCAGGCGAGGCGCCAAGGACAACAAGTCCACCCCCCTACGGTGGTGGCGGTTCACCTACACCTCCGTCACGTCAGCCGACGCCCCCCAGTCCACAACGTCCGGCGGGTGATCAGACGCCGCCCCCCAGTCCTCGTCCGGCGGGTGATCAGACGCCGCCACCCAATCCACCTCCGGCAAAGAAGCAGAAGCAGTCCTGGATTATTAACCCGGACCCTTATGTACCTAAGACCACAAAGGTACCGGAGCCATCACTGAAGCCTCTCCCCACAAGGCCTTGGGAACGTAGTGCCGAGGAAACTGCCGCGGCCGCGGCTGCTGATCATGAGAAATGGAAGGCGGACTGCAAGAAGAAAAGAGAGCCCGAGCCCAAGCCAGTATGTTCTGATGAGCAAAAGAAGTGGGCTAAGTCATTTTTGAGCACACCGTCCCAAGCCGCGAAGAATCTGCCTGACGACTATGCACGTGAACTTCGTAGGCAGGCACTCATATTGAAGGAGAAGAAAGAGCGGGCGGAGAACCAGCAGAACAAAGCCTTGGAGGAGGCCGAGAAAACGGAATTAGAAAGTAAAAAAAGCGGGAAACGAGTTGCCCAGCTCGGGGAACAAAGTAAACAATCGATTGCCCCGCTTATAGTGAAAGCCGCCGGTCCGGATGACCCCGATATCATAGCAGCTGCGGCAGCACATGGATTGACTGTAACGAGTGCCAGAGAACAAGCGGCCAACTTAGGTATTACTCTTCGTGAACTGTTAGGCCTTGATGAGGCGCCAGTGAAGGAGGTAGTAATTACATATGTGAAGAATGGGCCTCTCGTCGAGCCTGCGCAGGAAGAGGATCTACCTCCACAAATGAAAGGTCTGCTGAAATGGTACAAGGGTTACATAAAAAATAAAAATGCCAAAGAATATATTTATGCGGAAGTTAGATATGAGCATCACTTCAAACATTACTATGTACAAATTCATCTGAGTGAATTGTTCCAGCTTTTCAATCTGCGCGAGCTCGACAAATCTATCATCAGTTGCTACGTTCTGTAAGTGATTTATTTCTACCCCATCTCGTTCATATTGCCTGCACTATATATATGTCCTAACTATATTGTTGTGTCCGCTATTATACATGCAGAATGAAGATTAAGGAATGCAGAGTAAGGAACATCCATGATGTTGGGTTCATTGACCCACACATCGTTAATGGATATGTGTTGGAGCATCACCCCGCCGACATGGAGGCAAACCTGTGGCAGTTTCTTACAAAGCAGGAACTCAAAAGTGATATTCTATTTCCTTACCATTTTGGGTGAGTGTTTCTGTCTTGAGCACATTCTCTTTTGTTTACTCCATGCATGGTATGTGGCCGGCTAATCGATGAGTTATGCATGACGTACTGTGCATGTATCGTGTCCGCAGGTTCCACTGAATTCTGCTAGTAATTAAAGTTGACTCCTCAGATTGTCTCGTCCACGACTCTCTGAATAAGGATCCAAAGTTTTGGGTCGACATGAGAAGAATGCTGCAGAAGTAATTATTTTCATTCATTTGCGCTCTATATCGATCGGCCTATTTCGTTCATTTCCTAATATCAAGTAACTAATAACTCTCTTGTTCATTTAATTTTCTTTGCCTCGTAGGGTTTGGAGACGGTTCGTAGATACAAAGGTCGGTGAATTCAAAAAAGAGCTAGAATTCAAAAGGGCAAAGGCTAAGAATGGTGAGGATATTCAGCCAGCGGGGACCAATCTATATGCATACTATGTCTGTGAGATGATCCGGAGATACACCTCTGAGCGGGTTCCGAGTGATACCAATGCTCAGAGGAATAACCTCCGGATGATGCTTAGTCCAGAAGCTCGCTTCCGACCACTTCAAGAGGAACTAGCTGGATGGTTCAGGAGGGAAGTCCTCCATCCTAAAGGAGAACACCATTACGAGGACGTAGAACTTTATATGCATTAAATTATGTATGGAAACTTGTTCAAAATTGTATATGGTCATCCGATGATATTGAATATATATTGTATATTCCTCTTGAATTCTTTTTGGTTCTAATTTCAAATTTGTTTGAAATTGTACATTCATATGCATGTATGTAGTACCGTAGAATATGTGAAACTCCTTCAAAATTAAAATAAAGCACAAAAGAAATAAAACAATACAAATTAAACAGAAAACAGGTTTAGGGGGGGGGGGGCTAAAACCCTAAACCTGCGGCGGCCTTTAGTCGCGGTTGGCCAGAAGAACCGCGACTAAAGGTCCTCCGCCCCGACGGCCGCCTGGCGCCCACGTGGACGGGCCTTTAGTCGCGGTTCTTAAGCAACCGCGACTAAAGGGTGGGGCCTTTAGTCGCGCCCGTTCGGTCGCGGTTGCGCAACCGCGACTAATGGCAGTTGCGAACCGCGACCAAAGGCCCTTTTTCCACCAGTGGCAGACAGCAGTGCAATAAATTATGTGTATAAAAATAAGAAGAAATGTGCACTAATTATAAGTTCTTTATATCTTGCGATTATATCAGGGATACCAATACCATGTCATGGACCCATAATGTGTGTCCTTTGCAATGAGTAAATGGTCCTGTGATTTTTAGAAACGTGCATGCTGTCCGTCCTTAATAGGGGCAAACAATATCTAAATGCACGCTAGTTAAATGCCATGATGAGAATGACCAAACCTCCATTTGGAAGTACAAATATATTTGAGACTCTCTTACAGCAATATACTTCGATTTATGCATTCAGTAATTAGTACTCCCTCCGTTTCTATTTATCTTTCTAGAGATTTCAACAAGTGACTACATACATCTCGCAAAAAAAATGACTACATACAAAGCAAAATTAGTGAATCTACACTCTAAAATATGTCTATATACATCTGTATGTGGTAGTCCATTTAAAATCTCTAAAACGATAAATATTTAGGAACGGAGGGAGTATATGATGGCAAAATTATGTTGCTACTCTTTTTTCTTAACCAGTTCGTAATCTATCCTGGGTGCATATCCAGAGTCCAATTAGTAGAAGTTGAAAATTTCCTCTTCCCAACACACCTTTCTTGCATCAAATATTTTGCCGAAGATGATCGCATGAAAATGACAAGTTAACTAACCGAGCACAGAAAAATGACCCAGCTCGTAATGATATGCTGAATGACTGGTAAGCTGACTGCTGACATGGTCAAACATGTTAAGATGTCAAGGTAAGTGGGAAAAAAATCCCCTCAGTTGGTGGCCCTTTTTCTTGCTCATCATCTCAATTCTAAGCTCACTTTGGTAGAGGCAAGGATGTCACTCTGTTCCATGCTTTGTACTTCACCAACTCATGTCCCTTTCCAGAATAGTGGACATATGGCGCCTGTGAGTACCATTCACTTGCAATTTTCAAAGGCAAGCTGGCTGAGATAAAGGAAATGCAGGGACGATTATAACTTCAGTGTGTCCGTAACTGCAGAGATCAGTAGGACTGAAAGTAACATGCCCTTTTTATGGTCATAACTTCTTCTTTTACACCCCTTTCACAGTTACACCTCTCACTTTCAGTAAGCATAATCAGAAATGTGCTAAGCATGGATGCATTAGTAGATGTGGCCAGTTAATCATGGGAAGTTCTCTGGTAAAAAATACCTCTGCAGTTAATCCAATGATTCCCTATAATTTTACACCTTTCTTTTTGGATGGATAAATTAGTTGTTGGATGCATCAGCATGCTTGTCACCAAGAATACATTTCAAGAGGGGTGTCCAAATTAAATTGCTGAAGAGACCACATCCATCCAACTACAACATCACTGGAAGTGGAAAGGGAAGGCGTACGTCCACACGAGCGCTTGTGCATCACAAGTGTTTGACCATGATGCTGCCACTGAACTGAAACTCTAATACACACTACTGTAGTAGTATCTCCAGTCTTTGTCAGTTACATAGGCGTGTCAATAGTAATATGTGTTTGTTCAGAACATCATATGCATTGTCCACTCAGTTTTTGCATGTGGTAAGTGTATCGGTTTTTTGGGGGGAGTGGTTATACACATGACATTCACAAATGTACATGCGAGCAAAATCAGACAACAGTTGCATCCATCATCACCTAGTGTAGTGTGTGACTGGCAACAAATTACATTTTTTTAGAGATTTTAAGTGGTTGTGATGTCGCCGTCCTCCATCGCTATCGCGGAGGTACAGATCCAATTAATAAACCTGCAGCAGGCAGCAGCGGTTCCATGCGGCGTTCATTGAGCATGACAGGGAAAGGTCAATGTCAGCGAGGACAAGTGTTCTTAATCCTTAATAGGTTAGGTCAACGTTGTCCCACACATTGTTGAGATAAGTTAACAAATTGTACTTGGATTAAATTTTTTTCTTCAGTCCCTAAATCAATATTATTTCAGCTATGGAATTCCTTCATCGCGTAGCAATGCTAGCCAAAATGTTAACAACAGGTTTGATATATTTTTTTAGTATGAGAAATAGTTATTTATAATTGAACAAGTAGCAAAAATGTCTATGCAACTGCTCAATCGCGATTAGAGAAAGTTGTCACCTTGACACAAGGCAAGTCATGTGAAGATTATTGCAACCTTGGCGATAGCGGCGAAGCCGGCCTCGGGGATCTGTGGGGTCAGTGGTAATTTTGTTGATTATTTTCTTCACAATGAACAATAATGGTACAGTGTTTTACGGCTGTTTTTCACAAAAGTTGTGGGGTCAGCTGACCCCACAGCTTACGCATAGCTTCGCCACTGCTTGGCGATGCTTATCTATTGAGAGATTTGAAACAAGGGAAATGCCAGAGTTTTTTTTACCGAAAAAGGGTTTCCCCCGCTTTGTATTCCAAAGCAAACCACCATGGTACATATCACAATGCTGGGGCAAGCAGCACATCAGGCCCAAAGAAAAAGAAAAAGAAATAAATGCCAACAACGGCAGCTCGACAAAGCGAGGCAGAACCGCGACCGCAGCGCCCTCCGGAACAACCCACCACAGCTCGAGGCTCCGATCTACCGCGAACTAAGCATCACCTCCAAGAAGGAATGCGACACCGACGACGCTGCTGCCCGGACAAGTCCTAGGGTTTCCCCCAGTGCGCGGAGGGAGGTGGGGGATAGCTACTCCCGACACCCTCCAAGAAGGGATAGTGGCACCCGCTGGTGTCACCGCATCGGAGCCGGACGAACCGGCAAGGTTTTCTCCCGCACGCCAAACCCCACCGGCCAATCGGAGCCGACCAACCAAACCACCGCCCAACCATGCGCTATCACGGTTGCGCCGCCATCAACGTCGTCTTGCTGCGAGCACCACCACGAGGTCAAGAAGACCGGAGAGAAGATCCAAGCGATGGGAGCAGCAGCACCAAGGCCGAGCAGGAGGGAACCACCTCCACCGCTATCGTGTGGGAGGATCGCGCCTCCGGCACCGTCGCGTAGCCGTCCGGACACGACAGCAGGGCATACCGGGCCACCCCTGGCCCGGCCAGGCCCGAAATGGGCCCGCTAAGCCCCGCCGGCCATGCTGCAGCAGGCTGGCGTCGACGCCACCAGACCCGCCGATCATCGCCGCTCGCCACCGCTTCCTGATGGCCGCGCCAACGCCACGCCAGACGCCGGCCCGCCCAGGCCAAGATGGGACCCGAAGGGCCCAG
>NC_041393.1:626228514-626230134 GCF_002162155.2 Triticum dicoccoides | reverse complement strand
AGCTCGCCCCCGTCGACGCAGGAGACCCCGCCGCCGCACAGGACCGCCGCCGCCCGAAGACACCGCCCGGAGCGCTCCGTCCCGCGCCGAAGAAACCCTAGACGGGTAAGGGCCGGGGGCCGCCGCCGCCAACGTCGCCCGGGCCAGGCCCGCGGTGGGCGCCGGCGACGGCGGCAGGGAGGAGGAGGAGAGGGGGGAGGGCTCGCGGGGAAGGAGGAGAGGCGCGGCCGGCCGCCCGCGGGGGCTGCGCGGTCGCGGTCGGGAGAGCCTTGTTTTCTTGGAATGCTATTTTCAAGTCCGTCTTCTAGTTGCCAGAGTTTTCATTAATGTGAGCACTATGTTTCACGGCCTTATGAATAAGACTAAGAGTGATGCGTTAGTTTGAGTGGAGGCAGATGCAGATGATCTAAGGTAGAACTCGTTCTACGAATGTGTGATTTATACACTGTGTGTGTTCACACGTGCACGTGTGTGTTGGGTATTCATATTGTAAACACGTGCATATCTCTTGAAGATGTATCAAACGAAATGAAAATATAAACAGTATGTGTGAAGTCATGAATGGCAAAGCGGATAAGACGAGAGTATTTCATGTAGGCCATCTTATAAGCAAATCTTATTATATTAGTGATCCAAATCTTCAAAACTTAAGCACGCGGGTGAATGGGAAGGGGGTGTCAAAGCGAAAATTCGATTCTGAGCTCAGGCTCAGCTGCTCCTGAAATCATAACCATCTGCTCACGTGTGGATCCGTGCACTGGATGGTATTCTCAGCCGTATTTTACCAGTATCGGATTTAAACAATGCGAAACAATGTGGCGGGCCTGTGCGCATTCATTGCGTCGGCAAGCGTTAACGTGCACGCGGAACAGACCGCGGACGCGCGGCTCAGCCTTTGTCCTGAGCCAGCCTGAAGCCGTCTCTTTCACGGAGAATTTAACAGTCACCTACCCGTCCGGTCCCAGCGGGAATGCACCAGTGCGCCCACTGGTACGCACATGAGTAGCAGCACTGTTCTTTGACGGACCCGGCTTGGATCTCTACTCGGTCGTACTAACAGTTAGCAAGTATACACACTGGATTACCTCGCGACCCGGGAACGCATTCATCCACATGCATGCCACCCCATGCACGCGAACACTCAGCATGCACTATTTTTAATGTCACGGCCTTTTGCGGAGTTCCACTAAAAAGGGACTAACCATCTGATCTGATTCAGGCAGTAACCATTGTTTGCACTTGTCCCCTGCTGAGAGCACCCACCTCCTCACCACCCCGGTGCCGGCATCAACTCTCTCCCACCGATCTCCACTCCGGTGGCAGCGGCGGAGGCCGCCCTCTTCCCCTCTGTCATGGAGTCCATCCGGCCATCCCTAGTCGGTTGTTTTGGGTCTCAGCATCTCGTTGGGGTCGGAGGCGTTCAGCGGATCTAGGAACCTGGTGACCTCCTCGATTGCCGGTGGTCAGCAAGCGGCGCCCCTGGCAGCAGCCGCCCTCTTCCCCCCTGTCATGGAGTCCATCCGGCCGTCCCTAGTCCGTTGTTTTGGGTTTCAGCATCTCGTTGGGGTCGGAGGCATTCGGCGGATCTAGGAACCTGGGACCTCCTCGATTGCCGGTGGT
>NC_041393.1:626226114-626228274 GCF_002162155.2 Triticum dicoccoides | reverse complement strand
ATTCGGGCTAATAAGAGGAATTATGATAATTAAGAGTATAAACTACTTTAAAAGAAAAAAAACAGATATAAAGGTCAAATAAAATTTCATATACGCTAACAATGAAGAGATACAAACAATTGTAGGCTCATGCTGTCCATGTTGATAAATACACTCTATGGCAATGCACAAAGGATTACAAATTGATATCCTAATTCATAGTAGGATGAGTTGTCCAGTTTGATCGGCATGATTTCACACATTAATAATAATCAACTGGCACCCAATTACCACATTTTCATTGGAGCATGTTCATACATTGTTCCTCGAACGCGAACTTGATCCTAATATGGAATCTAATAGTCAAATATGGAAGTTATAGTAGTACAACAGGTAGCTAAATACAGCAGGACCAACATATTCAGTAGCCACGACATTCTGTCACCCTGTTTGGGAGCATGAAAGTTTGCAACGAAAGAGCTGGACAATACTTAGATTTTTTTTCCCCATCCATGCAACATGTGGTTTCTCTGTTCCATCAGAAAAAACAAACACTGATTTCCCTATTTGGCTGTGCCAGATACAATTACATTAAGAAAGAATTTCACTAAGCGACCATGTATGCCACTGTTAGTGTGTGCATATCAGAAAAAAAAATCAGCAAATAGCATGCTTAATTTAGTTCCATCTAACATGTTCACAGAACTTAGCAAATCTAGCATCCAATCTTCCTGTTGTGCATCCATGCACTAAATCAATGCATCGCCAGAAGGAACAAAAGAAAATAAGGCAGATGAAAACCAAACCTGGGGGTTGGAGCCTTGGAGGATTGACACCGTTATAGGGCGCTTGCCATACCTTATCCCTAACCCGATCTCCCACGAATACATATTGTAGAAGTAGTACGCCTCGCCAAGTGAGTCGAAAGTAAGTCATAGTTCAGGACAAGCTACACTTTTTGTCGGTTCCTCTGCATACTTGCGGATTGACTGCTCTCGGGCACTCGTCCTAGATGGACACGTGTTCTGTCCGGCGGCGCACTCCCAAGACGTAACCTGATTTTCCAGCGAAAAAACTCTCTGTAAGTTTCCACAGGAGGGAACACGGGAGCTCTAGAATGAAATGTTGGCAAGCAGGACTGCTGGGGGAATATCAGATGCGACCACACCTTACACGCTACCATGCTTCCATTTTTCATGAAACATATTCAAACGTTTTCTTATTTAACAAGATTTCGAGTGCCCACGAGGCATGTGCTTACAATCTATAAAATTTTCACATAAAACTTTGAAACACACGCCAGGAAACAGAAAAGGCAAAGTCAGTATGAATGGTGTCCTAAAAAAATACAAAGCCAGAGTGACAATATTCGCGATCAGATTTGTCTTTTTTGTTTCTACGAGTGCATTTCGAGTCTTGACTTTGAACTTCTTACAGACTGTATACACATCTTCTGGACACCCGCAACTTCTCCAGAATTTTCTGCAGCATCTAGATGTCCTTTTCTAAAAACTGTATCATGAGACCATCTACGGTGTGGGAGCATAAGCAATCTCCCCCAGAACTATCTATTCGCATCCTAGACACCCACATGAAGGAACATTTTCATTCCATTTGTTCAGACGGTCCTACTTACAACTAGCATGGCAGCGAATTTCGCCCCATCGTACGACGGCGGAGCAGCATTCAACAAAACAATAAAACAGGTGCCCTGGATTGGCTTCAGGCTGTACCTTTTTGTCCATCCAGACCCTCCAGATTCACCCTGTCCGTTGACTCCGCCGACCTTGTCGGAGAAGCCTCCCGCCGCTGTCGCCCGTCGTCCTGCGGCCTGCCCTGTCTAGCGCCGCCAATACGCTGGCCGCACCAGTAGACGGCATTCCACTCAGCCGGCTCAGCGCTCGCAGCAATCCGCGGGAGGACCGCCAGAGGAACCGGATCTGGGTGGTTCAAGCTGTCCGCAAAGTCTTGACGGAATGGAAACCTGCAAGTCAAGGCGATGGGGGGCAGCGCAGCCATGGTCAGCGGCGGCCCTGTCGAGTGGACACCGAAAACTGAAACTGATAGATCTCCAAGTAGGCAGGGTTCACTTACCTGTCGACAACATCCACCAGGAACTCGAAGCCAACATCTTCCATCGCCGGTTAGCCGGAGCCAGCGCATCCTTTCACTGCCTCGGGA
>NC_041393.1:626212971-626225835 GCF_002162155.2 Triticum dicoccoides | reverse complement strand
AGTAATACCTCGGGAGGATAGTGGATAGCTGTCCGCGGCGGCGGCTGGTTTCGAGAAGCACCTAGGTTTTTTTTTTTGAGGAAGGGAGAAGCACCTAGGTTTGGGGTTGCGGTTGGCACGAGCGTTGTGCAAAGCGGCGGCCCCACAACGACCGGCTGCGTACGCGGTCCAGCTGTTACACGACGGCCCAGGTTGAAACGTCGTAAAAAAAGTAAACTTTATGGTCCACGGACCAGGCAGAACGGCGCACGGACGGCCGCCGACCCATACGGTCAAGGCCCGCTTCGACCCACTGTTCACTACGTACACGAGCAGTTCTCGCTTTTTCAATGCAATACGCCCAGACGTGTCAGAAAGAATTCTGCGAATCCCTAGACCACAACCAACGCGGACGATTTCAGGTCCAGCTGCGCTCGGGCACCGAATCGTTGTGTCCGTGTCAAAGCTGACATCAAACAAACACATATCCTTGGAAAATTGCGCGTAAGAATGCAGTATCAGCTTGTGTAAGCTTTTCGCAGCCCATCAATAGGTTTTCATATGGGCCAGCCCATGTAAGCTTTTCGCACCGTCCTAGATTTGGAAAGTTTTTCCGGGCTTTTCTTTTTCGCCCTTCTAGTTTTTTCTTGGTTTTTTGTTCTTTTTTATTTATTTTTTCCATTCATTTATTTATTTATGGTTTCATTTTTCGTAAATTCATGAACATTTTTATTAAAAGAATCAAATTTCTGCACATTGTTCAAATCATGTGTTCTTTCAAATATGTGAAATCTTTTCATATTTTGAATTATTTTCAAATGCATGCTTTTTTTAAATACACAAATATTTTTGAATGCGTGAATTTTTTTAAACTATAAAAACCGGCTCGGTATTTTCATGAAACCAGTATATACTAGTTTTCCCTTGAACTAGTAGCGCGCGAGGCGAAAGCGCTAATAGGCTGGCCTTAATGTGCACTATAGAGGCAATTCGGGGCTTAAGACCCCGAATAGGATCTCTCATTTTCTAAATCTCTGCTATGAACCGATATACATCACATGTAGTGAGTATGAGCTAGACATAGTCAGGTTGAATGCGCTGCAATTAATGTGGCCCATTAGAAAGTAAATTATATTCTTGCTATTCACAAATTTTAAATTATACATTTACATATTATAAACTTAATAATAGAGAACTAAAAGTAATTGCACATATTAAAAAATGCACTTGCTTCTACAAACATTTGTTCTAAGATAAGTTCATGTGTTTTATGAAAATGATCATGTGATTAAAAAATTATTCGCATCTCTTTGAAAGATATTTATGTAAGTGAAAAAGTTTTTCACATGTTTTGGAAAATGTAGAAATCATGCCTATTAAAGATGGTGTAGTTCAAGACGACTCTTTTTTTACCTACGTTTTAGTGTCCCCACCTAATGTTTTACTTGATCCATGCTCTCCATGTCATCAAATCACTCACCATCATTACAGAAATTTTTAAGTACATCTACCCCTTACCTATTTACATAGCCTCCCTTGCCGCCCGAACGTGATTTTTGCAATGTCGATTTCCTAGCTCTGAAAGAAGCGATTTGGTAGATTTGTTGTTCCTTTCATTCATTTCCCCCCTCAATGGATCGACAACCTAGTCATCAGATGGGAATGATAGGTATCGGGAGAGAGGTAGCAACAAGAGGGGGAGAAGTATAAGTGTGGTTTACTGACATTCTAGACATCTCGATGGAGTTAGAATGAGTCACCTTCAACAACTGGGACCTCGACAAGCAACCGCTACGCCGAGCACTACTCCATCCTACAAGTCAACTGCGTTTTCCTTGATTTACCATGATGACCGCAATAAGGCGGAGATGGAGGACGTAATTGGAGCGTTGTGGTATGGCCAGTGACTTAAGGGCACTGGCGGAGCTACGGCTGGGCAAAACCAGGCCATGGCCCGCCCAGCTTAACTAAAGTTTATTGAAGACTGGTGCATAATTTGGGCCCTAAGAGCAAAATTTTAGATGTATACTATACTATTTCTTTAGTTGGCCCGCCCAAAGATGTGTATGTAGCTCCGCCACTGCTTAAGGGCTCCCCGTTTGTCATGCGCATGAGAGGGAATGAGAACCTGCACCAGAGGACCGTGATGACGGTCAAGTGGGGACGCCCTCAACGAGCTCTTGCAATTGCCAAAGCGCAATAACTACTTTAGCAGTCATCGAGACCTCCCCAAATGGCCTCTTCTGCGCGGAGTAGAAATGTTGGTATCTTGAGGATCATACACATGATGTTGTCCATGAAAATAAATCCATCTAACTGTCTATGACACATATGCTTAAACTAGGAAAAAGTTCACTACATCTAAATAAAGGTAACTGAAAGTGAGGACAACATTTTTGTTCAGAACTCATTATTTTGAAAATTTGTGTTGGGCCCTACAGTTTTGAAAATATTAACAACAGGTTCACTGACAGCAGTACAATTAATGATGCACGTAAAAATAAGATGAAATGTGCACTACTAATTATAATTTCTTTCATATCTTGTGATTATATCAGGGAAACCATGACATGGACCAATAATGTGTGCACTTTGCAATGAGTAAATGGTCCTGTGGTGCTTAGAAACGTGCATGATGCTCGTTCTTAATTGGGGCAAACAGTATCTAAATGCACGCAAGTTAAATGCCATGATGTGAGCGACCAACCTTCCATTTGGAAGTACAAATATTTTTGAGACTCTCCTTCACTTTGTTAGAGGCAAAGATGTCACTTTGTTCCATGCTTTGTACTTCACCAGACCATGTCGCTTTCCAGAATAGTGGGCATATGGTGCCTGTGAGTACCATTCACTTGCAATTTTCAAAGGCAAGCTGGCTGAGATAACGGAAATGCAGGGACGATCATAACTTCAGTGTGTCCCTAACTGCAGAGATCAGTAGGACTGAAAGTAACATGCCCTTTTTATGGTCACAACTTCATCTTTTACATCCCTTTCACAGTTACATCTCTCGCTTTCAGTAAGCACGTTGAGAAATGTGCTAACCATGGATGCATTAGTAGATGTTGCCGGTTAATCATGGGAAGATTCTCTGGTAAAAAAACCTTCGCACTTAATCCAATGATTCCCTATAAGCTTACACCTTTCTTTTCGGATGGGTAAATTAGTTGTTGGATGCATCAGCATGCTTGTGACCAAGAATACATTTCAAGAGGGGTATCCAAATTAAAGTGCTGAAGTGATTGTTGAAGAGACCACGTCCATCCAACTACAACATCACTGAAGGAAACGTGTACGTCCACATGTGCGTTTGTGCATCACAACTGTTTGATCATGATGCTGCCGCTGAACTGAAACTCTAATACACACTACTGTAGTAGTATCTCCAGCCTTTATCGGTCACATAGGCATATGAATAGTAATATGTGTTTCTTCATTACTAGCCTAGTGACAGTGAGGCCAACTGACTCGCCGTTCTGGAAGGGGCTTATGAGAGTCAAAGCTGCCTTCTTTCATAGAACAAAGTTTATTGTCGGTGATGGTAATACCACTCGCTTCTGGGAGGATACGTGGCTTGGTGAAACGCCTTTGGCGCTCCAGTATCCGTCCCTGTATCGTATTGTTCGGCGTCGTGATGCTCTTGTTGCAACGATTATGCAGTTCGTCCCTCTTAATTTGCAATTTCGGAGGGTTCTTGTTGGTGACCGGTGGGAAACATGGCTTCATCTGGTGAGTAGACTGATGGAGGTTCAGCTAACTCATCAGCCCGATCAGTTGCGTTGGAAGCTTACTAGGTCTGGAGACTTCACGGTCAAGTTGATGTATATCGATGTCATCAATTCTAGTGTTATTCCAAGTTCCAAACATGTTTGGAAAGTCAAAGTCCCTTTGGAGATTAAAGTGTTTATGTGGTTTGTGCATAAACAAGTAATTTTAACAAAGGATAATTTGATTAAGCGTAACTGGACAGGATCTACTAGGTGTAGTTTCTGTGATCGGGACGAGAATATCAAGCACCTCTTTTTTGACTGCCCTTTGGCGAGAGTCTTGTGGCGCACCGTGCAAATTGCCTTTAATATCACTCCTCCAAATTTGACCGGTACGTTATTTGGAACGTGACTTGTTGGGATAGAGTCCGAAACAGCTAGACACATTCGTGTAGGAGTATGCGCGTTGTTATGGACAATTTGGAACTGCAGGAATGATTTGGCTTTTAACAGAACAACAACTATTCATTTTTTGCAAGTTTTATTCCGAGCTACTGCGCTGATCCGTATGTGGTCCTTACTCATTCCGACGAAGGCTAGAGAGCGTTTGATTACTGGATCTGTCCGGTGGAAGATGGTAGCGCGGGATATTTTCAACCGGTTTAGATGGCGGTCATGTAATAGGATAGACAATTAATTTTCCTATCTTCTGTTATGCCAGCCGGTTGTGGCTTTTGTGGAGTTTTGTTCTTGGCGTTGTGGCTCTGTGTGAGCTTGCCGTTTTCTATTTTGCTTTGAGACATTAAGACCTTGTTGAACCTCATTTTTATTTATATATGTGGCCGTATGCATCGTTCAGATGCAGAGGCCGGGTGTCCTCCCTTTTTGAAAAAAAATTACTAGCCTAGTGTATGGGACATAGGGAGTACATCATATGAATTGGCCACTTAGTTTTTGTATGTGGTAAGTGTATCGGTTATACACATAACATCGACAAAATGTACATCCGAGCAAAACGAGACAATAGCTGCATCCATCATTAGCCTAGTGTAGTGTGTGACTGACGACAGATAACATTTTTTGCGACGTCGCCATCCTCCATCGCTTTCGCAAATGTACAGATCCAATTAACTTGCAGCAGGCAGCAGCGGTTCCATGTGATCTTCATTGGTCGTGACGGGGAAAGGTCAAGGTCGGCGAGGACAAGTGTTCTTGATCCTTAATTTGTTAGGACGACGTGTTGTGGCACTGGCATTTGATACTAGGATCAGCGTTGTCCCATGCATTGTTGAGCTATGTTCACAAATTGTATTTATATTGAATTTCATTCTGTTCCTAAACCGGTATTCCAGCTATGGATTTCCTTCGTGGCGTAGCAATGCTAGCGAAAATATTAACTACAGGTTTCATAATTTTTTTAGTTTGAGAAATATTTATTTAGAATTGAATGAGTTGCAAGCATGTCTATGCAACTGCTCAATCGCGATTAGAGAAAGTTGCCACCTTGACAAGGCAATTCATATGAAGAATTGGATTTCCTTCATGGCGTAGCAGTGCAAGCCAAAATATTAACAATAGGTTTGATATTTTTAAGTTTGAGAAATATTTATTTAGAATTGAACAAGTTGCAAGCATGTATTTGCAACTGCTCAATCACGACTAGAGAATCCTTGACAAGGAAAGTCATATGAAGACTGTTGCAATCTTGGTGGTGTTTATCTGTTGAGAGATTTGAAACAAGCATCCATCTTTACACATATTCTTGGTAAATTGTGCCTAATAATGCAGTGTGGATACAGGGCACCTCAGCCCCATCGATATGTCTTTATACAGGCCTGCACATGTAAGCTTCTCACACTGTCCCGGATTTGAAAGCTTTTGGAAGCGAAATCTATCGTTCCGGTTCTTTTCTTTTTCTTCCTTCTCCGTTTTCCAGGGTTTTGATATTTTTTTGCATCCATTTATTTATTTATTGTTTTTATTTTTCCAAAATTTGTGTTTAAAAAAAATCAAATTCATAAACATTGTTCAAATCGTATTTTCTTTAATATATGTGAACTATTTTCATATTTATGAACTTTTTCAAATGCATGAATTTTTTTAAATGCAACAATATTTTTATATATTTCTGTGAGCAGTGCGAGGAGAGAATGAGAACTTGCACAAGAGAACCGTGATGACGGTCAAATGGGGACGCCATCAACGAGCTCTTTCACTTGCCAAAGGGCACTAGCTACTTTTCCTTGCTCAAGTAGTCATCGAGATCTTCCCCAGCGGCCTTTTGTACAGGGAGTATACACATCTCGGTATCTTGAGGATCATACACATGATGTTGACCATGAAAATACATCCATTTGACTGCCTATGATACACATGCTAAAACTTTTATATATTTCTCTCCATCAAAATAAAGGTAACTGAAAGTGAGGACTGCACTAAATTTGTGTTGGGCCGGACAATTGTCAGTTACTGAAGAGGTTCCTTTTTTAGCCTAATGCCACACTGCAGCACATGCTCTCATCTGCTAGCCTGTTTTTCCATGCTTATCATCTCCCCTCTAAGCTCACTTTTCTGGAGAGGCTTGGCAAGACGTCAATAGGTTTTACACGTACTAGTACTTAGGGTATGTTTGGTTCCAATAAATCACCTGACTTATAAGTCAGGTGACTTAAAACCAGTGACTTATAAGTCACGCATGTTTGGTTGTCGCCTGACTTATAAGTCACCTAACACACCTTCCCACATCAATGAACATCATGCGGGTGGTGGGACCCACACAAAAGGGGGTGACTTATAAGTTTTAAGTTGGGGTGGAGCAACTTATGACTTATAAGTTGGTGTGACTTATAAGTCGGGTCTGTTTGGCAAAATAAGTCACTTTTTTCACTTTTTGACTTTTAAGTTGGTGACTTATTTGAAACCAAATAGGCCCTTAACCAGTCCATGACTCCATGCCCATGCCCTTTTCATGTCTAGTAGCATATGATGTATATATGTTGGTAACTGGGTATCATTCACTTGCAAGTTGCAAAGGGAAGCTGACTGAGAGAAAGGAAATGAAGGGTCGGTGATGAGTGGCCGTAACTGCAAAGGTCAGTAGGACTGAAAGTAAAAGGCCCCTTTAATGGGCACATCCTTGGAGATGACATACATCTCTACATCTCTTTCAGAAGTACTAGGTTGTTAGTTACACCTCTCACTTTCAGTAAGCATAATCAGAAATGTGCTAAGCATAGATGCATTAGTAGCTGTGACCAGTTAATCATAGGAAGATTCTCTGGCCCTTTAACCTCTTTGGTTAATTCAAAGGTTCTTGTGATTTATACCTTTCTTTTTAGATGGGTACGAGAAAATTAGTCGTTGGATGCATGAGCATGCTTGTGACAAAGAATACAATTCAAAAGGGGCATGCAAATTAAAGTGCTGAAGAGACCTCATCCATCCAACTACAACATCACTGGAAAGAAAGGCGTACAGCCACACGCGCCATGATGCCGCTGCTGAACTGAAACTCTAGTACACCCAAGTGTAGTAGTACCTTCAGCCTTTATCAGTTACATAGACGTGTCAATAGTGACATGTGCTTGCTTGTTCTATGTTACATGTATTTCGATTGCTTTATATATAAAGCGGGGCGAGAGCATGTTTCGAGATGTTACATATATTTCCACTCAGTTTTTGTATGTGGTGAGTGTGTCGGTTATGCACATGACATCTGAGGGTGTGAGCAAAACAAGACAACAGTTGGGTCTACCATCAGTTTACTATGTGACTTATGACATATAACATTTTTCGAGAGATTTCAGGTGGTTGCCACGTCGCCATATCCTCCATCTCTTCTGCAGAGGTGCAACAGTTGTTCTATGCAATGCAACGTTCATTCGACACGGCACGGACATGTCAAGGTCGGGAGGACAAGTGTTCTTAATCCGTAATTGGTAGGTGCTTATTGACGTATTGTGGCGCCAGCCTTTGGTCCTGCGTTCAACGTCTCACATGTTGTTGAGCTATCGTTACTAGGGAAAACCCTAGTAGTAGCGCTTGTTTTAAGCTAGTAGTAGCGCTTGTGCAAGCGCTACCACTAAGGCGCTACAGCTAACTAGTAGCAGTACCGCTGGAAAGGACGCGCTACTGCTATACCTTGTTAGCAGTCGCGCTTTCCTACAGTAAGCACTACTGATAGTACTAAGTAGTAGTAGCGTTTCTTCTGAAAAGCGTTGCTGCTAACTTTTCCTGTATTTCTAAAAATACAGCTTATTTTCGTTGTGGTTTTATGTACAGTACTTTCATCCTATGATTTTATGACCATGATTAGTTATTATATATAACAGTGGGTGAAATGAACATGCAGTAGATTCAAGTGGAGGCAACATGTGGTGCAGTTTGGATTAGTAGTACTTTCGATGTGCACCACATGTTGCATCCACTTGAATCTAATCCATGTTCATTTGACCTACTGATATATATATATATATATATATATATATATATATATATATATATATATATATATATAATAATTCATCATGCTCATATAACAACTTAGCATCATGCATCATCGATCATAATAATAAAATAACTCATCATTGATATCATAATAACAAGTCATACTCATCATCATCGATCATACAACTTCTACTCGATACCACATCATCATCGTAGTCATCTAACCAATCCTACTTAGTTGTTCTTAGCACATGATCATGAGTATTAGTTAGGACCTACTACCTTCACCTAGGTAAAATAGCATAAAACAAGATAGCCCCTGACTCTTCATTATGGAGAATGAAGATCATCCTGTCTTCAATTCTTGCCTTTCGCACAATCTTGCTTCCAAGAACCTCCTTACGATTGTCCATACATTTTTTTCCATTCTATGATTACCATGTGTTCACCGGTTTTAGAAATCCGATATGGATAGGTGAGACTCGTAGGATGACCTGGCTGTATGTTCAAAACATCAAGGCAACCATTCTAATACATCAAATGAGGCACACAATCCATCTGGATTTTCTGTTGAAAACATAGTAATAACTTCGTAGTTAGCAATGTAGTTCAGTTTTAGAAGTATGCAAAAGATGCACGGATGTTGTAATAGTAAAAAATCTACCAGGGTATCTCCATGGAAGTTACCGTGGTTCAACACGTGCACTAGTGGCACATATTGACCATAATGTGGAGGAGCTTGATAATAGGCATAGTAATTCTCAAGGTCAGTACAAAATGCGACCAGATAATTTTTCTCCTGATAAGTTAACTCCGAGCCATCGGTGTAGTAGATTTTGTCTACCATCTTCCGCACATTCTTTGAAGAATGAAAATAAGCTATCAATGGAAATAAGTTGTCAACTATTTTGAAATAAACAATATAAATTACTTAATAACTATGCTTGAGAAACTCACGTAGAGGTAGAATTGGAAGCATATCAACAAGGACCCAAATGTCCAAATTGTCTACCTCGATGCCAGGATCACCAAGATCCATGGTGACAAACATACCCTCTTGAAAATCCTACATCTTGCAAAGTGCTTCCCAACCCGGGCAACCAAAATTGGATACGCTTTTAGAATTTTATAGATTTACCTCAAAATCCATACCATGATGGGTCCTTAGGTTAATTTTCTTTGTTTCATTCCTCTCATGATATTTAAAACCCATCCTCTCCAAGACATAGCGTCTTGCATGGCATGAGATAAGCTAGTCGAATTGTAAAAGACGAAAATTACACGTTGAAGTAGTAGAAGTCGAGCTTAATTAAGAAAAAAACACTTTGCGTCGTAGCTTACCGTTTCACAATCGAAGGCCTCCTCGAGCTTAATACTGAAGCGCCGATCTTCTACCAAGTGAGGCCTGTCGCAGAAACCCCGGTTGTCGCCGCACAAGGAGCACTCCACGGGACCTTCGTCCGACGACATTTCCTATGTTCATAATTCAAAGATTAAACTTGTACAATTAAATATATCTACTACAAAAACTAAATTAGATCATTATTATTCATCACGGGTTGACTATCGGTCTGTCGAGTCTTTTCTTGAAAACTCTCAGCTCACGTGGTGTATATATTCGACCATTGATGATGGTAGCTCCTCCTTTCGTTCCCGAGTGCATTACACCAAATTGTCTAGCACACGGGAATGAAGGAGAAGCTACCCCCACGACAACAGTCAGGATTCTTCGTCCTCTCATATATCATGGAGACTCTCCCTCACTGATTCCTCTCTGACATTTGCGCCCGTCGGTGATGTTCGTTACTCCTCCTTCCCCTAGTGCATAACAAAGGTCTAGGACAAGGGGAAGAAGGAGAAATGACCCCACGACAACAGTCGGGATTCTTCGTCCTCTCATATATGGTGGAGCCTCGACAGACTTAAAGTCAACCCAAAATATCATTTAGTTATTTTCCTAGAAAATCCAGGCCACTCGATATTTCCTACATATTCTAGCACAAGTCATGTCAGAATTCACGGAAAAATTCGGCATGACCTTTGCTAAAAAAGGATATATCGAGCGCCTGAAATTTGCCGGAACGGAAATTAATCAACACTCCGGCAAAACATAGGCCACTCGGAGGTGTAACCTG
Organism: Triticum dicoccoides; assembly: GCF_002162155.2. Lineage (NCBI taxonomy): Eukaryota > Viridiplantae > Streptophyta > Magnoliopsida > Poales > Poaceae > Triticum > Triticum dicoccoides. The sequence goes on along the minus strand of NC_041393.1, from coordinate 626,215,568 downwards.
CAAACATGACCGGCCACTTGGGCAAGCACATATCCTATTTGAGCAACACAAGATATACATGTTTATATCTACATCATATGAGCATTCAAACTTGATGGAGTAGTTTTCCAATTTGAGCATTCAATAAGCAAAACCAAATCGTAAAATAAATTAGTATTCAAATTAGCATTCATGCAATAAGCAAAATTAAATCATCTCTTTCGTCCGTACATCGTCGAATATTATCACTAATACATCTCGAATAGTGTCATACATATAACGTCACTAATACAGCTAAAACCCTAGCAAACGACGGGTATCCAGTGAGATACCTGAAGAACCTGCCAGGTATTGGAGAACCTGCCCTCTAATGCAACCATGTTGCGACGGATGTGCTCGTCCTCCTTGCTGACACGATGACGTACCACCTCTGCGGGGTCCACAACCCTCCGCACCGTACTGGACCATGCGACCGCCACCAAAGAAGGTCCGGGTCAATGATGGGCTGGCTCCTCACCAAGCTGCCCCCCCCGGAAGGTAGCACCTCCCAGTACCATCCCGGCGGAGCCTAGTCCCGGACATGGCCCCTCTGATCAAGCAGGCCTCCTCCACCGAGTCAACAATGAGGATGCGGGATAGACATCGTCGACGTCGATGTGGAATAATTTCTTTAACTAAAAAAATAACAACAAATGTGACACCTAAAACACCTAAATTCTATTAACTACACCTAATTAAAAACCTACATTTTGAACATGATTCGATCATAACTAGGGTTCATATTACATTATTCTAAGATTAAACACCTAAAACACCTAAATTAAATTAACAACATGGGGTGGCTGGTTTCACCTCGATCGAGGTCGGAGGGGATCGGTGACGGGGACGACCGCGGGGATGCTGCAGGGGCTCCTTGATTTCTGCAAAAACAAAATATAAACAAAAGCATTATTATCGTCATCTTAGGACTTAGTGAAACTCCGTAAGCTACATTTAATTATTCTATTCAAATTTACTTATAATTTCCTATTCTATTCAAATTTTCTAAAAAAATTCTATTCTATTCAAAAGATCTACGTTTACTTATTTTTTTCAATTTCATATTTTATTCTATTCAAATTTACTAAAAACAAAAACCTGCATTTAACAAAAACTAAAACCTATTTACAGAAAGGGGGAGGAGGAGTGTGGGAGGAGGCCAGGAGGAGGGGAAGGAGGAGGAGGAGAGAGCAGGAGGGGAAGGAGGAGAGAGGAGGGAGGAGGAGGGGGCCGCCGGAGAGGGAGGAGGAGGAGGGGGACACCGGAGAGGGAGGAGGAGGAGGTGGCCGCCGGCGGAGAGGGAGGAGGAAGAGGGGGACCGCTGGCGCCGGAGAGGGAGGAGAAGGGAGAGGAGGAGGGAGGGATCGACCTTGGGGTGAAGGAGGAGGACAGCGAGGGCGGCGAGGGCGATGGAGGCGATAGAGAGGCGACGGACGAGAGTGTGAGGGGGAGAGTGAGAAGACGCGCGTGGGCCGGTTAATTTGGATAAGGGCCTTTAGTGGTAGCGCTTTTCTTCAGAAAGCGCTACTGCTACTGCTATAGATTTTAGCAGTAGCGCTTTCTGAAGAAAAGCGCTACTGATAAGGCTAAGAATGTAAAAAAAAACTCAATAATACATTGGTCATCAATGATCTTTTTGTGCAGAATCTGAATTGTTAATAAGAATCTTCGCCGGTTTAAGAACCGGTGAAGATTCCTATTGCGTCCACAGATCCTACATATAGAGTTCAATGAAGACCAAGTGATTGTGATGGTTTGAGAAGCACCATATTTAAGGTGAACAAAATTCTGTTCGCGGAGCGAGGTGGGACTAAACTTTGGTCTAGGAGGGAGGGGACTGAATTTATCAATAGCGCTGGTCGCGGAAAAAGGGCTATTGCTAAGATGCATAGTAGTAGCGCTTGCAAAACGTGAGCGCTACCACTATCCCTAGTATACCTGAAACGGTTTGTCAATTGTAGTAGTAGCGCATTTTATAGGTTCAGCGCTGCTGCTATGATCATAGTAGCAGTGCTCGTGCTGCCCAAGCGCTACCGCTATTTAGCAGCAGCGCTTTCCTTGAACAAGCGCTACTGGTGAGCTCCGGTGTATAAGCATTTCCCTAGTAGTGTATGTTCACAAATTATAGTTCAATTGAGTATTATTCTTCAGTCCCTAAATCAAAATTCCAGTTATGAATTTCCTTTGCGGCATAGTAATGCTAGCCAAAACATTAGCAACATGATTGATATTTTCTGTGTGTTATTTGAGAAATAGTTAATTTGAATTAAACAAGTTGCAAGCACATCTATGCAAGTGCTCAAGTGCAATTAGAGAACATTGTCACCTTGACAAAGCAATTCATAAGAAGTCTATTGCAACCTTGGTGAATGGTGATGCTTGTCCATTGAGAGATTTGAAACAAGCAAAATGTCAAAGTTTTCACGAATGTGAGCACCATGTGTCCCGTCCTTATGAAAAGCACTAGGAGTGATGCCTTGATTTGGGTTGTGGAACGTGTTGATGATCTAAGATAGAACTCATTTACGAGTTTGTGATCTCTCTCTCTCTCTCTCTCGCCCTCCCTCCCTCCCCCCCCC
>NC_041393.1:626197167-626212586 GCF_002162155.2 Triticum dicoccoides | reverse complement strand
TGAACATGTGCTCCACCCTTGAAGTTTTGTCAAGTAAAATGAAACAATAAAGAGTACATGTGAACCGGCGAATGACAAAGCAGACATGATGAACGTATTTTCATGTAGCCTATCTTATAAACAAATCTCATTATAATAGTGATCCAAATATTTAAGCCTTAAGCACGTGAGAGGGGTGTTGAAGCTGGCATCAAGCAAACAAAAATTTATGTTCCCTGCTATGAACCCCCAAAACGCGCATCGCCTATAGAGAGCTGGAGGTAGGCATAGCCTGAGATGAATGGGGGCAACTAGCTAGTGTAGCCCATTAGAAAACATGTACAATTTATCTTTGTTATTGTTCTGAAATATAAAAAAAAATCAGTTATCCTACTGATTTATGCAACATACCAAAAAAGCATATACTTCTGAAAACATGCATTTTAAAACTTTGTTCACTTAAAATGTTCATGTAATTTACCAAATGTTCATGCGACTTAAAATTGTTCATGTAATTTAATAATTCTTTATGTAACTGAAAAAGTATTCACATGTTTTCTAAAAAGTTCATTAATTATGAAATATATATTCACACCTATTAAAGATAAGTGAAATTGTATTTTCTTTTGCGGGAAAAACTTCCGATCTATTCATCAACTATCAAGATAGTACAACAAACACCAAAAGTAAAAATTACATCCAACTCTGTAGAACACCTAATGACGACTACAAGTACTGGAGCAAGCCGAAGGCGCACCGCCGTCATCTCCCCTCCATTACCGGAGCTGGGCAAACCTTGTTGTAGTAGACAATCCGGAAGTCGTCGTGCTAAGCCTCAGAGAACCAGTGCACCAGAACAACAACCGTCATCGATGAAGAGATGTGTATATTGAAAAAACCAAACATGTAGACACACGAACGTAGACGAATGAAGATCAGTCCAAGCAGATCCACCGAAGATAGAGGACGACCGAATTCCGCGAGTTTCCCGGAGACAAACCTTCACACACCCTCCGACGATGCTAGAATCACCATCCGAACAAGGGCTAAGCAGGGACCACCTTATTCCATCTTTAGGGAGCCACCGCCACCTCGTCTTCCTGAGTTGGACACAAACCCTATAAAAACTCAAAGAAACACCTATAAACTAAGTCCTCCCACCAACAGGGACCGGGATCCACCGCGCCCCCATGGCCCTAAGGCCACAGAAGACGACGAGGCAGTCCGGCGAGAGGCAGTAAAAACCCTAGGCTGGTGTGAGCATTAGGAGTGAAGGGGTGCGTGCCTATGTGAACCTATAGTTTAAAACAACTTATATTTGGAACCTACAACTGGAATAACTCTCCATGCCTAATATTGCACGTGATCCATACTGTTCATTTCGTCAAATCTCTCACCTTCATTACAGAAATTTTCAAGTACAATTACCTCCTACATATTTCGACAGCCTCGCTTCACTTCTCATCGTCTTTGTGACGTGTCAGTTTCTCAGCATTGGAAGAATTAGCAATGCTGCTAGGATTCTTGTTATTCTCTTTCACTTTTTTGCTCTTTATCTCGACAGTCTAGTCATTTGATGGGAGTGATGGGCATCAGAAGAGAGGTAGCAACAGAAAATGCTAGAGTTATGATCGTGGTTTACTCGGACTTTACACGTATGGCTGGCGTTGCAACAAGTCAGCTTAGGGGAGGAGGAGCTGGAGGATGATCAGCGCGACGGCGAGCACTACTGCATCCTCCACGGCTCCCGCCTCCTCTTCGTCGTGCCACCATGATGACTCAGGGTGGACGTGACGAGCGGGCTTTTGGCCCGGCTCGCGGCCCGTTATGGACCGGACCGTACGGTCCTGGCTCGCTAAATAACATGGCCGGTCCGGTCCGCGAAAAGGAGACCGAAATTCGGTCGGTCCGGTCCGACAAAAGCTCGGTCCGGCTCGGAGGACCGAAGGCCCAGCCCAATTAGATGTTATCTGGAGAGCCCAACACATATACACCGTGCGTGCGTGACCTAGCCGCCGTCCTCGTCCATCCCAGTCTATCCCCGCACGGGCTGCTTCTGCTCTCCCCTGCGCTGCCTCTGTCTCCCCTCCGCCGCGCCTCTGCCTCGCCCTCTCCCCCACCCTCTCGCGCGACTGCTCGCCCTCTCCCCCGCCCTCTCGCGTGACTGCTCGCCCTCTCCCCCGCGCGGTCGTGCCACTCCCTCTCTCCCCCGTGCCTCTCCCTCGCGCCGCCGCGCCTCAGGTTGTCTTCACCGGCTCCGGCCACCGTGCTGCTGCTCCGACGACCTCTCCGACACCCTGGGCCTACATGCCAGTGACTGGACGTCACCAGGACCGTGAGGACCGCCGGTCCGCTCCGAGCTTCAGCTCTGCCAGTCCGGTCCCTGAGATCAGGACCGCTGCGCTGCTCGGTCCGGTCCGGACCGGACCGCCGCTGGCCGGTCCAAACGACGGCTCGGACCGGGACCGGACCGGCCCGGACCGTGTCCACCCTGAATGATGACAATAAGCCAGAGGCAGAGGACGGCGAGGAAACATCTGACTACAATCAGCCAGACAGCGGGATGGAGGGTCCCTATATGGCCATGCACATGCCGAGCCTCTACTGCAAAGCTTCTCTAGCCGCATCATAAGCAGCTAGCTGCATTAGCACTCCTCCTACCAAACACTGTTAAAGTTAACCTTGTTGCATAGGTCTAGTCTCATGTTTATTTGTGTTTGCATGACATTAGTTGTAGTACTCGACAAAGTTCTAGTTAGCTGTAGTCATGGAGTCATGACAGGGCCGGATCGGCAGAGACTGCAGTACAGAGACATAGAGCGGGTGTAGCGCCGCAGCTGGCGGATTGGCAGCCATTAATTGAGTGATGCAGACACCTATTGCTAGGATTAGTCATGTGTCAAGTGCACAAGTCTTACTGGTCCGGTTGTTACGCTAGCTACTTGCGTGCCATTTTGGCCGAGTCATATGGCCGCTGCGGAGAGGCCGTGCAAGGCTGAATCTTGTGCGTGTGTAGCCGGTGCTGAGTGATAATCGGATAACAGGTGTGTGGCTTGACCGATGAGTGTGTGCATGCATGCAGAGGCGCGAGAGCTCTCGCTTTAAGCGACACGATAGCTTGCCCTTGCCGAAGGGAGAACTCGGGGATCAAACTACAACATCACTGGAAAAACATGCGTACAGCCACACGCGCTTGTGCATCAGGACTGTTCGGCCATGATGCTGCTGCTGAACTGAAATTCTAGTACACACAAGTGTAGTAGTATCTCCAGCCTTTATCTGTTATAGGTAATCGCCCGTGCGTTGCTACGGGTGTAAAAATATTTTGGTTGTTACACATTAATTGTGCAAGCGTGTAACTTCAGAATCCGCACACATAAATCATGCTTCGATTTTGCAGGAAAACATTGTAGACTTATTTTTCCCTCAAAATTTCATGTTTTGCTCCATCCGCTGACTGTCTCCACAACCCAAACTTGCCACCGTTAAAAGCGCATTAGGCACCCTCACGGGTACGGGTTTGGGCGAAAAATATTGAGATGGGTGCGGGTTTGATCATGCATTACCCATACCCTGCAGGCGCCATGTTGCTGGTGAGTCCGCTCGACTAAGGTGTACTATGTCAATTAAAAATATATTTAATTATCCATGGCAATCATAAAAGGTAAACTGATTTACAAATATAAGTTAATCTAAAGATTAAGTCGCGTTCTCAACTTCTCCCTTTTTTTGCAGGGAAAAAAAAGGGAGAAGTTGAGAACGCGACTTAATCTTTAGAAATAGTACATTGGTTCTCAACTTCTCCCTTATGGCTCCTTTCTCTTTCTTCCCTTTGCTCCGTTGAGTACCTTCTGAAAATCACAATGAGTAGCAAGAAAAAAATAGTACATTGGAGAAGCTTATCTTAAGAGAAAGTTTATACAAGTCAAAATTTAGTAGCTTGAGAAAAACTTTAAAAGACTGTGATTTCTGCATAAAAACAATACAAATTATATTTTTTCTTAAAAATCTGACGAAAAACACCTTTATTGTATCTCAATGCCCGATGTAAGTCTAAACAAGTGGCAACGAATAGAAAAGAGGTTAATCACTTCATGAACTGAAAGCTCTTAAGGCAATATATCCTTTCTCAGTATATCATAATAATTTCAGCGCTCATCTCCTAAATTCTCAAGCAAGCATTTTCTCCAAAAGAAAAATTGGTGAAGAATTTGATACTACAAGTAAATTAGAGAATAGATTAAAGTATCATAAGAGAATTAAATGTGTGTTTTTAATCGACAAAACGAACTCTAGATGGTTTATGCCTACAGCTGCTCCTTCGATGCCAGCAGCAGGCTAGATCATTTACCTTCTTTTGGTTTCTATTATTCCTTTGATGTACACACACACGCGCGCGCGCATCAAAGACCCCAGGGCTAAATTTCCTTATATAATTTCTATAAGCAAAATACACATGTCGGAGCAAAGAGAGGACAGAAAAATGATCAGTACAAAATACGTGCATAGGTTTGGCATACAATAGGAAAATTGAATGCAAAGGACTGTTTGCAGGGGCATGAAAAGGCTAATAATTCTGCTGTGGCATATCTCAAATTGATTATCATAATATAGTTGTGGTTGGTTCAATCAGCAATTCAGTATCATTATGTATTATTGAAGGTGGTAGTACATACAAATTTCCATTGTAAAATTCTGAATATCCGCACTAATTCAGTAGCACTATTTGACATCCATTGGTTCTGCAAACAGGGTAATATTTCTTGCATGCAACAGCAGCCGATTCCCATGAACTCCTGGACTGTTCTAAAAGCCTCTTTGTGCTTCCTCTGCAGAATTCAACGGGATAACAACAATTAAAATAAAAAGGCACAGAAAAAAAGGAAAAGCATGTCTGTTGACCACGGAAGAAAGTGCACGGCGCTAGGAGAGCTCCGGCAGAAGATTAAGATTATTGCTAGCCCGTGGAGAAAAATGGAGATGTGATGGGGCTGCTGGCGGAGGTCGTTGTTCGAGTGATGGGGTTAGGTTTGAGGGAGGCGGCGTGGCCTGATGCAGTGCTCACACGCACGCTGCTTAAGGGCTCGCAGGTCGCAGCGCACACTGGGTTGGACCCCGGCAGCCATGGCCTGGCCTCTGTCAAGAGGAAGTCACAAAGTTGCTGCTGGTTGTGGATCTCTTCAGGTCGGGGTCTCCGTCGTTGATCTAGGAAGGATCGCAGGTTGGGGCTGGATGGCTGCGCCCCTTGCCCGCAGCTGGTAGTGGTGGTGTTTGGCGGAGGCCGCCACAGCGAGGCGATAGGAATGGCGTAGGGGCGAGGCCGCGGATGGGAACCCTACCCGGATAGGGAGGAGTCCGATCTACCCTGTACCTCACGAGATCGTAAGAGGAGGGGGAGGGCGATGCCAGATTCGGTGGCGGCGACCATGGAAGGGGTAGCGCCAGGGGAACCGATTGGTTCGAGACCTTGGGTTCGGGAGCGAGAGGGAGAGAGAGAGGCGTGGATTCAGTTTGAGGGTTTCTTTCAGTGGAAAAGTAACGTGGGAAGGCAGGCGATCAGGTGGGAGAAGGGATCCACGAAAGGTGCGACGTAAGAGAGGAGAGGGAACCTTAGGTTTCTTTTAGATAGTAGAGATAATTTGACGTGTTGTGGCGCCAGCCTTTGCTCCTGGGTTCAACGTCCCACATGTTCTTGTGCTATGTTCACAAATTGTACACAGATATAAATTGCTCCGGGGTGCTTAGAGCATCACCAGCCGTTGGCTCCCCCAGGAGGCATAAAAATCGCCGCCTGGGGGCGAGCCGGCGGCAATATCAGCTCCGGGGGCGGTTGGGCATCCAGCCGTCGCCCCCAGACATCGATGCCGACCCATTATTCGGCCCCCAGACATCGATATCGGCGCGAATCGGCCCATATTGGGCGCGGTTCGGCGTGGTTCAGCGTGAATTCTTCATAAATAATTTTTTTGCCTCCATAGTTCATCACAGAAAATCAATAAAAATCAAATAAAAATCAAATAGAAATCAAATAGTTCAACAAATAGTTCAACAACAAATAGTTCAATACAAATTATATAGTTCAACAAACAAAAGTCATATTTCATACGTCGTTCCCGGCGTCGCCCTTGAGCCTCCATAGGTGATTCACCAGATCGTGTTGCAGTTGTTGATGCACCTGTGGGTCTCGGATCTCCTGGCGCATATTGAGGTAGGCAATCCAGGTTGCTGGTAGCTGGTGATCAACTTGGGCAAGAGGATCCTCCTTGTAGTATGGTTCAGTGTCAAACACTGGCTCTTCCTGCTCGCTCTCAATGATCATGTTGTGCAAGATGACACAACAAGTCATAATCTCCCACATTTGATATTTCGACCAGGTCTGAGCAGGGTATCGGACAACAGCAAATCAAGATTGTAGCACACCAAATGCCCGCTTGACATCCTTCCTGCAATCCTCCTGAACCTTCACAAAGAAGGACTTCTTGCCTCCTGGCACAATGTTTGAGATAGTCTTCACAAATGTCGACCATCTCGGATAGATGCCATCACCTAGGTAGTACCCCTTATTGTACCGCCGCCCATTGACCTCGAAGTTCACCGGAGGAGAATGACCTTCAACAAACTTGGCAAAGACAGGGGAGCACTACACGACGTTGATGTCATTGTGAGTTCCTGGCATCCCAAAGAAAGAATGCCAAATCCAGAGGTCCTGTGTGGCCACTGCCTCAAGTACCACACTGCGACCGCCTTTGGCGCCTTTGTACAACCCCTGCCAAGCAAATGGACAGTTCTTCCGTTTCCAATGCATGCAGTCGATGCTTCCAAGCATCCCAGGAAATACTCTAGCTGCATTATGTGCTAGGATCCGAGCAGTGTCTTCAGCATTGGGTGATCGCAAGTATTGCGGTCCAAACACTGCCACCACTGCCCTGCAGAACTTGTAGAAACACTCAATGGTCGTGGACTCGGCCATGCGCCCATAGTCGTCGAGTGAATCACCGGGAGCTCCATATGCAAGCATCCTCATAGTTGTCGTGCACTTCTGGATTGAGGTGAATCCAAGTTGCTGGTGCAATCCTTCTTGCACTTGAAGTAGCTGTCGAACTCCCGGATGGAATTCACAATCTTGAGGAAAAGCTTTTGGCTCATCTGATAATGGTGCCGAAATGTTTTCTCGCCATGCAATGGAGCGTCGGCGAAGTAGTCGGAGTAGAGCATGCAGTAGCCTTGTGATAGAGGCGGAGGTGTCCCGTCTTTCAATGAGATGATGGATTTCGCTTTGGTGGAAGTCAACTTTGACGATCCGACTACGAACGTGCGAGGACGTCGCGCCTTAGCAATCGCTAAACCAACTCCGAGAGGTTATTGACCACGCCGGAGCACGATCAACCTGACCACGAGGGTCTGTTTCCTGCGAGCAAACGAAGAACAAGCAAGAAACTGAGATTGCAATCTGGATATTGCGAATATAAGATGAAAGCTTTATTGATCAAGGTGGGGTTCTGTGACGCCTTTGTCTGGTCGTTGAACACAAACGAAGTACGCGAAGTTGCAGCTATGGCGAACTTTAATCTAAACAAAACCCAAAGTCTAAACGGTGCCCTAAGGGCTGTATATATGGAGGAAGAGAGGGGGAATTTCGTGGCCCTTGGTGGAGGGGTCCGAAATCAACCCTATCTCTTGTTTCCCCACACATACGGACTCTAAAAATAGCCTATACTTATGTATTTCGAAATTACATGGGCCTGGCCCAATAAAAAGGTGACGCAGCACCTATAATAGCCTCTGGACGAAATTTATGAAGTGACATTTTGTATATTTCGTCCAAGGCTTCATGCACTCGTTATGGTGGCTTCAAAGACCTGAAATCATCACTTGTAACTCTGTTTTTGTTCCCCTTGCGCATGCCATCATCTCCATGCTTGTTCTTGCTCCAATGTTCATCCTTCTCCAAGCTAGGCCCTTCATTTGTAAGCAAAACAAATGTATCCAATTTAGGCAGCATCATATTCTCATGAGCATTAGAATCATTACCAAGAAACGAAAGTACCTGGTAATTTAGTTGGCGTGCACGAGCTCTAGTAATTGGTCCAGTATGTATAGCAGCAGGGGCTGTGGGTGTAACAATGGTATTGATGTCCTCATCATCCTCCCCTTCTTGAAATGAAGTCGTCCTCGACGGAAGCTCATCTTCCTCACCCAAATAAGGCTTCAAATCTGCAATGTTAAAAGTGGGACTAACCCCAAAATCTGCAGGCAGCTCAAGTTTATATGCATTATCATTTATTTTCTCTAACACCTTAAAGGGACCATCAGCCCATGGCATGAGCTTTGATTTGCGCAAATCAGGAAATCTATCCTTACGCAAATGTAACCAAACAAGATCTCCAGGTGCAAACACAACATGTTTTCTACCCTTATCTCCAGCAAGTTTATATTTGGCATTCATACGCTCAATGTTTTCCTTAGTTAACTCATGCATTTTTAAAATCAATTCAGCATGTTGTTTAGCATCAAAATTAACCTTCTCCGAAGATGGAAGAGACAACAAATCAATAGGTGCATGAGGTAGGAAACCATACACAACTTCAAAAGGGCACATCTTAGTAGTAGAATGCAATGAACGATTATAAGCAAATTTAATATGAGGCAAGCATTCCTCCCACATTTTCTTATTACTCTTCAAAACAGCCCTAAGCATAGTAGACAATGTTTTATTGACTATTTCAGTTTGGCCATCAGTTTGGGGGTGACAAGTAGTACTAAAAAGCAGTTTAGTCCCCAACTTAGCCCATAAACATCTCCAAAAGTGGCTAAGAAATTTAGTATCACGATCTGAAACAATAGTATTTGGCACACCATGCAAGCGAATAATTTCACGAAAGAACAAATCAGCAACTTTAACAGCATCATCGCTTTTATGACTTGGTATAAAGTGTGCCATTTTCGAGAATCTATCCACGACAACAAATATGCTATCCCTCCCCTTCTTTGTTCGAGGTAAACCTAAAACAAAGTCCGTAGATATATCCTCCCAAGGAACACTAGGTACAGGCAAAGACATATATAAACCATGAGGATTGAGTCGTGACTTAGCTTTTTGACATGTAGTGCAGCGAGCAATAAAACGCTCAACATCCCGTCTTATCTTTGGCCAAAAGAAATGTGTAGCAAGTACGTCCTTCGTCTTTCACGCCAAAGTGTCCCATTAATCCTCCTCCATGCGCCTCTTGCAACAACAAAAGACGAACGGAGCTAGCTGGAATGCATAGCTTGTTAGCACGAAACACAAATCCATCGTTAACGACAAACTTGTTCCACATTCTTCCTTCTTTACAATTCTGCATTACATCTTTAAAATCAGCATCATGCACATATTGATCTTTGATGGTCTCCAAACCAAATATTTTGAAGTCAAGTTGTGAAAGCATAGTATAGCGACGAGACAATGCATCAGCAATAACATTTTCTTTTCCCTTCTTGTGTTTAATGACATAAGGGAAAGTCTCAATGAATTCAACCCATTTAGCATGTCTATGATTCAGTTTAGCTTGACTTTTAATATGTTTCAAAGATTCATGATCAGAATGTATAACAAATTCTTTGGGCCATAAATAATGTTGCAATGTTTCTAAAGTCCGAACAAGAGCATATAATTCTTTATCATAAGTAGAATAATTCAGACTAGGCCCACTCAATTTTTCAGAAAAGTATGCAACAGGTTTGCCATCTTGTAATAACACACCTCCTAATCCAATTCCACTAGCATCACATTCAAGCTCAAAAGTCTTATTAAAATCAGGAAGTTGGAGTAAAGGAGCATGTGTCAACTTATCTTTCAATACCGTGAAGGCTTCTTCTTGTGCGGTACCCCAAAGAAAAGGCACATCTTTCTTTGTAAGCTCATTGAGAGGTGCAGCAATGGTGCTGAAATCTCTCACAAAACGCCTATAGAATCCAGCAATGCCAAGAAAACTCCTCACTTGTGTGACCGTTTTGGGCTGCGGCCAACTCTCAATATCTTCAATCTTGGCTTTATCAACTTCAATTCCTTGTGGAGTAACAACATAGCCAAGAAAAGATACTCGGTCGGTGCAAAAGGTGCACTTCCCAAGGTTACCAAACAAACGTGCATCACGTAGAGCAATAAAAACAGCACGTAAATGTTCCAAATGTTCTTCCAAAGATCTGCTATAAATCAATATGTCATCAAAGTAAACTACCACAAATCGTCCAATGAAAGCACGTAAAACTTCGTTCATTAATCTCATGAAAGTACTAGGTGCATTAGTTAACCCAAAAGGCATGACTAACCACTCATATAATCCAAACTTAGTTTTAAATGCTGTTTTCCATTCATCTCCCAATTTCATATGAATTTGATGGTATCCACTACGCAAATCAACTTTGGAGAATATTGTAGAGCCACTCAATTCATCAAGCATATCATCTAGCCTAGGAATAGGATGACGATAACGAATAGTAATATTATTAATGCCTCTACAATCAACACACATACGTGATATACCATCCTTTTTCGGCACTAGAATAATAGGAACAGCACAAGGACTAAGGGATTCACGTATATAACCTTTGTCGAGAAGCTCTTGTACTTGAGGCATAATCTCCTTCGTCTCCTCTGGATTGGTACGGTATGGTGTACGGTTTGGCAGTGAAGCACCGGGAATTAAGTCAATCTGATGCTCAACCCCTTGAATAGGCGGTAATCCCGGTGGTACGTCTTATGGAAAGACGTCAGCGAACTCCTGCAAAATGTTAGTGACAGCAGGAGGCAAAGAGGAAGGCACGTCCTCAAATGAAAATAATGCCTCTTTGCACACAAAAGCATAGCAAACAGATTTACTGAAATCTAGCTCATCAATATCAGATTTGGTGGCAAATAAACATGCACTTTTTAATTTAATTTCAGAAGCAACACTAGATGGTTTATTATTAGGCTTCATTTGTTGCTCAAATTCTTTTGCCACAATCTGATTTTCACTCTTATTCTTCTCCTGTTTTTCTTTATTAGCTCTATTGATATCATCTTTCAAAATGGAATCAGGAGTCATAGGAAGCAAAGTAATATTTTTATCCTTATGAACAAGAGTATAGTGATTGTTTCTACCATGGTGTACAGAATTTTTATCAAATTGCCATGGTCTACCAAGTAATAAGGAACATGCTTGCATAGGTACCACATCACAATCAACATAATCAGCATATGTAGAGATACTAAAATGCACACGAACAGTACGTGTTACCTTAACCTTGCCGCTATTGTTGAACCATTGGATGTAGTAAGGATGTGGATGTGGTCTTGTGGTGAGAGAAAGCTTCTCCACCATCTCCATGCTAGCCAAGTTGTTGCAGCTCCCTCCGTCTATTATGACGCGCACAGAACGTTCCTTCACAACTCCCTTGGTATGGAACAAATTGTGCCTCTGATTTTGCTCAGCTTGTGTGACCTGCACACTCAAAACACGTTGAGCAACTAAACATTCATACCTGTCAGCGTCTTCAGGAGCCATGTATTGCGTCTCATGATCAGAATCATCTCCACCATGTTCTTCACGTGTAATAAGAGCCAAAGTCTCCTCATCATAGTCACTAGCGGACTCATATCCACCACCCTCGGTAGCAATCATCACACGCGGAGATTTGCATTCTCTCGCATAATGACCTCCTCTCTTACAACGACGACAAATAATATCACTTGTGTGCCCTGTTGATGCCATGGAAGAAGAAGAACTCTGTGCAGGCCCGGCAGGTGCGCTCTTGGCAGATAATGGTGGTTGTGCCTGTTTTCTTGTATCACGGCTGGAGGAGGCACCTGATTGAGGTGCTGGTGCAGTTGAAGTAGAAGATGCACGCGGTGTCCATGATGAAGGTCGGCCTGCAGAAAAGTTAGTTCGCGCCAATGCTTGTCGATCCTGCACTTCACGTTCAGCTTTACAAGCAAGATGGAATAAACGAGTGATATTGGTATACTCCTTATAGTCTAGAATGGTCTGAATCTCTCTATTTAATCCACCCAGAAAACGTGCAAGCATAGCTTCATTCTCCTCAACAATACCACATCGATTCATGCCAGTTTGTAATTCCTGATAATATTCTTCTACAAAATTTTCCCTTGTCTTAAACGCTGCAATTTTTGAAGCAATTCACGTTGATAATATGGTGGAACCCAATGCGTACGCATAGCAGTTTTCAAAGCAGCCCAAGTAGTTGGAATAGGATATAATCTACAATGTTCAGACCACCATACACATGCAAAACTAGTGAAAGCACAAACAGCAGCAACAACCCGTCTCTCCTCGGGATATTGTAAACATGTAAAACGTTGTTCAGTTTCTAACTCCCAAGTAAGATATATATCAGGAACATATCTACCCTCAAATGGTGGAATATTCAATTTCAGTTTAGGAATATGGACATCATCTCGTACCTGAGGTGGTGGTGCAGGCCTACCATTACGAATATATACCTGAGGTCGACCTGCTGGTGGTGGTGTTGGTGGCTGCACGTAGTTCGGATTTTGATCAACCTCATCCTCATAATCGCCCACATACTCATCATCCTCCTGGGTACCAGCAGCAGCAGTAGCCCGAGCCAAAGAAGCATCAACAACAGGAACAGCAGCACCAGAAGTTTGGCCATCCTCAGTAGGAACACGCTTCGCTCGTCCATACTGATTCGGAAAGAGGCGTTGTTGTTGTTGTTGCAGAGGTGCGATAGGTGCAGCCGGCGGTGGTGGTGGAAAACACGCGAGCAATTCATTAAACTTGCTATCAAGCTTTGTTTCGAACGTCTTCTCAATGCCATCTATCTTCTTCATGGCCTCGTCAAATCTGTTTAGCACATCTTGCACCTGTCCACTCATCATTTGCTGAAATTTATCATGTAGCTGTTTGTTCGTCAGGTTCTCCCAATCAGTCTCATCGGCTTGTGATCCTACCATGGTTAGCAGCAAATAAAAACACACAAGAATATGATCCTACAGACTACTAAGAAGTGGTGGTGGTGTATCATAAACCCGTCAAGAAAATCTCAAATTCTTACCAGTTCTTACCCAGCAGCAGGTGGTGATCGGCAACCGTTGTAGTCAAAACTCTCAAAGCTTGAATAGAGCGATTACCAGGGAGAGTCAAACGCACGACGTAGATGTATGTGGAGCTGGGAAGGCTTATAATATGGTAGCAAAAAAGGATTAGCAATAATCAATTCAAAGATGCAAAGTTGAATAAACGCTCAACGACGGTACTGTGCTGGTCCTAGGCTAGACTGTACTAGAGACGCGAGTCTAGAACACTAACAAAATCACGGCGCTGCACGTAAACAAGGGAAAAGCACACTCTGGATTTTTTTTCGCTCTTTTTTTTGCGCTGCTTTTTTTTCCGCTGCTTTTTTTTACGAAAATCACTATAATGGCGAGTGTCTCAAAACTCTTCCCAGGTCAAACTAACAGGATGGGCACGAAATTTTTTTGACCAATTTTTTTTTCCGACTGCCCGAACCCAAAAACTGGAAACGGGTCAAAAAAACTTTCTATAACGGTGACTGTCTCAATACGCTTAGAAACACCTAAAAATAGGATAGCCAGAAATTTTTTGACAAGTGCGTTTTCAAAAAAAATTTGGCCTAAACGGAGGGTGGTTTCCGGACTCTTTTTTTTTCGAAACCTACTCCGACAAGGAAACACGAATCGGAATCTAGATGGATCTCGGAAACAAACCTAATATGACAAGAACTCGGATTGGTGGTGGATATATGGTGGTAGATGGCAGCGGTGGTGGTATATGACAGCGGATTCGAAGCGGTGGCGGATAAGCGGTGGTGGTAGATGGCAGGGGCGATGATGATGGTGCAGCGGCGGCGTGACAACTTATGACCAGAACTCGAAACTCTAAAAGACTAGACTCTAAGACCAGCAACTAGACACGACGATGCAACCGCAAATTCAACAAAGCAAAACCCTAAAAAGATTATGCAATAGCTCAGACTGGTTCGGATACGATGAACTAACCCTAATTTTTTTGTGGCTTTTTCGTGGACTATAGGTATGAAGAAAAGACTCGATCTAAACTACGAAAAACTGTATAATCTCACCGAGTAACCTGGAAATCTGATACCACTTGATAGAGGCGGAGGTGTCCCGTCTTTCGATGAGATGATGGATTTCGCTTTGGTGGAAGTCGACTTTGACGATCCGACTACGAACATGCGGGGACGTCACACCTTAGCAATCGCTAAACCAACTCCGAGAGGTTATTGACCACGCCGGAGCACGATCAACCTGACCACGAGGGTCTGTTTTCCTGCGAGCAAACGAAGAACAAGCAAGAAACTGAGATTGCAATCTGGATATTGCAAATATAAGATAAAAGCTTTATTGATCAAGGTGGGGTTCTGTGACGCCTTTGTCTGGTCGTTGAACACAAACGAAGTACGCGAAGTTGCAGCTATGGCGAACTTTAATCTAAACAAAACCCAAAGTCTAAACGGTGCCCTAAGGGCTGTATATATGGAGGAAGAGAGGGGGAATTTCGTGGCCCTTGGTGGAGGGGTCCGAAATCAACCCTATCTCTTGTTTCCCCACACATACGGACTCTAAAAATAGCATATACTTATGTATTTCGAAATTACATGGGTCTGGCCCAATAAAAAGGTGACGCGGCACCTATAATAGCCTCTGGACGAAATTTATGAAGTGACATCTTGTATATTTCGTCCAAGGCTTCATGCACTCGTTATGGTGGCTTCAAAGACCTGAAATCATCACTTGTAACTCTGTTCTTGTTCCCCTTGCGCATGCCATCATCTCCATGCTTGTTCTTGCTCCAATGTGCATCCTTCTCCAAGCTAGACCCTTCATTTGTAAGCAAAACAAATGTATCCAATTTAGGCAGCATCATATTCTCATGAACATTAGAATCATTACCAAGAAACGAAAGTACCTGATAATTTAGTTGGCGTGCGCGAGCTCTAGTAATTGGTCCAGTATGTATAGCAGCAGGGGCTGTGGGTGTAACAATGGTATTGATGTCCTCATCACCTTGGAGATGATGACGGTTCTTTGCTTTCACCCACCCCGGTGCCGAGCCACCTCGCCGCGGCTTTTCATTGCTCGCGAGCAGGCCGGCGAGGGCGGCGAGCACCATGAGATGCTCCTGCTCCTGGACGTCGGCTTCGGCTTCCTCCTCCAGCAACATCGCGAGCGCCTCCTCGTCGTCCGAATCCATCGCCGGGTCGGGCAGACAAATCACCAAACACCTTGTGGGCGAGGTGGGCGCACACCCGCCGGTGTACAACCCATGCGTGGCCGGAACGCCGGAAAAGTTGCCTGGACGGCGGTGGAGAGGCTGCCTCGGCGAAACCTGTGCTCTTTTCCAGCGGGGACTAGCCTTTTCTAGCTATGGTGGGTGGTGGGCGCCACCGGGATC
>NC_041393.1:626081137-626196737 GCF_002162155.2 Triticum dicoccoides | reverse complement strand
TGCGGCTGAAGATGCTCTTATCGACGTGTTGTGGGCTTGTGGCTCCGGCCTTTGTTCCTGGGTTCAACGTCCCTAAATCAAGATTCCAGCTATGAATTTCTTTTGCGGCATAGTAATGCCAGCCAAAACATTAAGAACATGT
The DNA here is from genome assembly GCF_002162155.2 of Triticum dicoccoides. Lineage (NCBI taxonomy): Eukaryota > Viridiplantae > Streptophyta > Magnoliopsida > Poales > Poaceae > Triticum > Triticum dicoccoides. The sequence continues at coordinate 626,196,595 of NC_041393.1, read as the reverse complement.
TTGCTATTTTCCGTATGTTTTTGAGAAATAGTTATTTTGAATTAAACGAGTTGCAAGCACGTCAATGGTGCGATTAGAGAAAATTGTCTTTGACCAGGCAATTCATAAGAAGATTTGCAGTCTTGGTGATGCTTGTCCATCAAGAGATTTGAAACAAGCAAAATGGCAAAGTTTTCACGAATGTGATGCATTAATTTTGGTGGTGGCATGTACAGATAATTTAAGAGAGAACTCATTCTACGGGTGTGTGATTCTACGGGTCCCGCAACTGTGTTGTCAAGTAAAATGAAACAATAAAGAGTACATGTGATGGTGCGAATGGCGTTATCGTATAAAAAAAATCTCATTGTAGTAGTGATCCAAATATTTAAGCCTTAAGCACGTGGGAGGGGCGTTGAAGCTGCCATCAAACAAACACAATTTTCTATTCCCCTCTATGAACCCCGTATACGTCGCCTGTGGAGAGCAGGAGCTAGGCATAGCTGGAGTCGAATGGGGGGCAACTAGTGTAACCCATTATTTTTGTTATTATTCCTAAATCTCAAAAGTATTCATTTATCTTATTCATTTGTACAGCATATAAAAAAATCATGTACTTTTACAAAAATGAATTTTAAAAATGTGTTCACTTCAAATGTTCATGTAATTTACAAGATGTTCATGTGATTAAAAAGTGTTCACATGTTTTAATAATTGTTTACATAATTAAAAAAGGTGTTCGCATGCTTTTAAAAAGGCTCATTAATTATAAAAAAAGATTCACGCGTGGGTAATATTGAACCTACAACTAGAATAAGTCTCCACACCTAATATTGCACATGATCCATGCTCTCCATTTCATCAAATCTCTCACCTTCATTACAGAACTTTTCAAGTACAACTACGGCCTACATATTTCGACAGCCTCGTTTCCCTTCCCATCATCTTTGTCTCATGTCAGTTTCTCAGCGTTGGAAAGTACTAGCGATGATGATAGGCTTGTTGTTCTTCTCTTTCAGTTTTTCACTCTCTATCTCGACGGCCTAGCCATTGGATGGGAGTGATAGGCATCAGGAGAGAGGTAGGAATAAGAGTGCTAGAGCAGCGATTGGTTTACTCAGACTTTACACGTCTCGCTGGAGTTGCAACGAGTCACCTTTGGTGAGGGGAAGCTTGATGATGATAACCGACATCAAGCACTACTGCATCCGCCACAGCTCCCATATCCTCTCTCGTTCCACGCCTTAAGGGCAGAGATGGAGAAAGATAAGGCAACCTCGGACTGATCAGCTGACGAGAGGGATGGAAGGTCCCTATCGCCGTGCATGCTTCTAGACTCAGGAGCAGGTGGGGCAAACCTGCATCATAGGATGGTGGCGATGGTCGATCGGGGCATGGCGGCGGCGGCACTAGAGGTAACCGCATTGGACGCAGCCACACTGGAGCAGCACAGCACAGAACAGACGGTAGCGCGCAGCATTAGCCTATGGTTTGCTTGTTAAATGTTAAGAAAGAATAATTAACAGCGTAAAAGGAACCCATGTATGCCTATGGTTTGTTTGATCCAGCTTTTTTGCCGAAAAGAAAAACAGCTTCGCCAGGGGAACTGCTTGGCAACAATTCTCTGTTTCAGTTGAAGAACTCCCAAAACTGCAAACATCTGGGAAGTTTGCACTTCGGGATTTAAGTAGAACAGAAAGTTAGAAGTATCCAATAACTCACACGCAGTACTACGACAACACAATTACCAAACATTATCGTGATGATTCAAACACAAACCACACATACGGATAATGGGGACAAATTCAGGGCACCAAACAATACATGAACCAGATGCCTGCAGTACAACTGAGATGAAATTGTAACTAAGAATCCCCGGGAATGAGTTATAAGATCAACCATCGCAATCTTTAGCCTCATGGGGAGTCTTAGAAAGGCATACGCAACAACATGTTCAAGTCTTGGATGAATCAACAATAATATCGTCAAACCTAACATCAATCAAACCTAACAAGAAATTCTGAGTAGAATTGACACGCAATTACGGATTCTACAAGAAACTACAAGGCCTAATAAAACGTCATCATCGCGATGATCCTGACATGAATTCAGGGCTCACTTATTCATTCATGTCAGTTCATCTGAAGACTGAAGCTGCTGCAGAACGGCAGAAGTTTGTAGACAGCCAGACAAAACACTGGACCGAAGTACGGTAGAAAGAAAGACACGACAATAGATGAATATTCTGAAAATTTCGGTTCAGGTTCCAACCTACAGCAAGTTCAGATAACGATACACAATAGATGGATATCAAATAGACGTGATAATATGGGACGTTCTACCTTTTTCTCTGGAAATTTTGCTGCGCTATCGACTTGATAGTTGTCAGTTGTGATATAATTTTAGTAGTGTTCACCATTGCAGAATTCTGCTGATTGTTTTCCTTCTGTATAAATCCTTATTGGTAGTTGTGAGGGTCGCAATTTATATCTGTGTTCAAAGAGGTCAAGAAAACATGGTAACAACATCAAAAGTTAGCACAGTTGTTATCTAGGTTCAGTCTCTTTTTCGTTTCCTTGTTTCGATGGTCTTTTCTTGTCGAGATTGGTTGCAGCATTCCTGATTTGCGTGTTATGTTATTGTAAGTTGGTATCTTGCTTGTTTGCAAGTCAGGTTGTACATGACTAGCGGATGGAGGCGCGACAGCACGCCACGCCAGTCGGAAAGACCGTGTGTATGCCTATGTTGCTTGTGTTTGCATGAGAAAAAAGAGATGGCGGATTATAAAGAGAGCTACTGGAGTGATACTTCTTGTTTATTTAGTGGATTCATGCAAGCCCATCAATTTTTTTTCATGCAACATGCATGTCCTTGTTGCCATTTTTGGCTCATTTTCTAGAGTGAATTGCAAAAAAACCACCACATTTGGGGCTTCATCTGCAGAAAAACCACCTGGTCGCTAATTGTTAAACCACGTAATATTTAGGTTCAAGGGGCGCACCACTTGGCCGGTTCAGTTGAGCTAGGTCTGGTTGGTTAGAGTATATGGTTGTAATCTTCTCATGTATATCTTATCTCTACTTTCCTTGTATCTCAAGATGTAATCTCAACAACCTTGTATGCTTATCAGGAATATGCCCCTGCCTATATTAACACGAAACCGTCGCCTCGAGAGAGGTACGACGTTCTCCGCTATTTCACATGGCATACAGAGCCACCTCTATCCATCGCATCTAGCAAAACCCATCCATCGCCAGCCATGTCGTCCTCCAGCACCGTCCAGGCCTCCCTTGGGCAGGTTGCAGAAAAACTCACCCGCGCCAACTACGTCCTGTGGCGTGCGCAGGTGACACCGCAGCTGAGAGGGGCTGGCCTCTTCGGCTACGCCGACGGCTCCATGCCAGAACCTGTCAAGATCCTCGTCACGAAGGACAAAGACGGGAAAGAGGAGCAAACACCGAACCCTCTCCATCCGATCTGGTTCAGAGAAGGGCAGCAGGTACTTGGATACTTGCTCAATACTCTCACCAAAGAAGTCCTCGTGCAGGTTAGCTCCATCGCCACGCCGCACGAGCTCTGGGCGGCTCTCGCCCACATGTTCTCATCACAGTCCCGAGCCCGCGTCAACAACATCCGGGTTGCTCTCTCCACGGCGCAGAAGGGGACGCAATCTGTTGCGGCCTACTTTGCCCAGATGAGAGCACTTGCCGATGAGCTTGCAGCCGCTGGAAAGCCCATCGATGACAATGAGCTTGTCTCCTACATCACCGCCGGCCTCGACATGGAGTACCAACCCCTCGTCTCCGCCAACGACGCGCGCACCGACACCATCAGCATCGACGACCTCTACGCTCAGATGAGCAACTTTGATCAGCGCCTCGCTCTCTACAACAACAACTCGGGCGGGGGCTTCAAGTCATCTGCTAACACGGTCTCTCGCGGCGGCGGTCGCGGCGGTGGCGGCTCATGCTACCGTGGACCCCCACGCGGCAAGGGCAAGCCGCCATCTGGTGGAAACAGCAGCGGCAGCAACTCCTCTCGCGGCGGCGGCGGCGGCGGGCGGCCCACCAGCAACAACAACAGGGGCCGCCGTGGTGGCAGGCCTCGCGCCAACCCTGATGCGCCACGATGCCAAATCTGCGGCAAGCTAGGCCACACCGCCTGCGACTGCTGGTATCACTATGAAGATGACGGCGAATCCTCACAAGATGAGAAGGTTGCAGGCGCTGCTGATGGCTCCTACGGCATCGACACAAACTGGTATGTTGACAGTGGTGCAACTGACCACATCACGAGCGAGCTGGAAAAGGTGACAGTTCGTGAGAAGTACCGTGGGAAAGATCAAGTTCACACTGCCAACGGAGAAGGTATGAGCATTAGCCACGTTGGTCATTCAGTGCTTAAAACCCCCCATAGAAATATTCGTCTAAGAAAAATTTTGCATGTCCCTAGTGCCTCCAAAAATCTCCTTTCAGTTCATCGCATTGCCATTGACAACCATGTATTCCTTGAGTTTCATCCGTTTTTCTTTTTAATCAAGGATCAAGTCACGAAGAAAACTTTGTATCGAGGTAGATGCATTCGAGGGCTGTACCCGTTGATTCCGGAGTTTAGGAGATTGAATAAACAAGCCTATGGTGTCACCAAAGTCTCTTCAACACGGTGGCATGATAGATTAGGGCATGCATCCTTTTCTTTAGTTGAACATTTGCTTAAAAAGAATAAGCTCCCGTTTGTTGGTGAGCGAGATCGTGAAACAATTTGTGATTCATGTCAGTGTGCTAAAAGTCATCAATTACCTTATCCTGTGTCTACAAGCATCTCCATCAAACCTCTTGAGCTCATTTTTTCACATGTTTGGGGTCCTTCCCCTAAATCAGTTGACAGACACACGTATTACGTAAGTTTTATCGATGACTATAGCAAGTACACATGGATCTATCTCATCAAAAAGAAATCTGATGTTTTTCAAGTCTTTCACAACTTTCAAGCACTAGTAGAAAGAAAGTTTGATTGCAAAATCCTAGCTCTTCAATCCGACTGGGGAGGGGAGTACCGTAACCTCAACTCCTTTTTTCAGCAAATTGGCATATCACACCACGTGTCATGTCCCCATGCTCACCAGCAAAATGGATCAGCTGAGCGCAAGCACAGGCATATAGTTGAAGTTGGCCTTGCCTTACTTGCTGCTGCCTCTATGCCTTTGAAATTCTGGGATGAGGCTTTTCTCACCGCAGTCCACCTCATAAACATGTTGCCAAGTAGGGTCATCAACAATGAATCTCCAGTAGAACGTCTCCTTGATACAAAACCAGATTACACATCTCTACGAGTGTTTGGGTGTGCGTGTTGGCCGAATCTTCGGCCATACAACAACCGCAAACTCATGTTCCGGTCAAAACAGTGTGTTTTCTTGGGCTATAGTCCACAACATAAGGGTGTAAAGTGTCTTGACGTATCCACTGGACGTGTCTATATTTCCCGTGATGTTGTGTTTGATGAAACTGTTTTCCCTTTTGTACAACTTCATCCAAACGCCGGAGCCCTTCTTCAAAAGGAGATTCTTCTTCTCCCTTCACATCTCACCGGTCGTGACAATGGGGATGTTTTGGACACTGATGATCAATTGTTGACTAATCCTCTTACTAATGATGGTCTTGAGTCTTGTGATGCCACAGAAAAAAATTGTGCAGAAAATGGTGACGAAATCAGCCCAAATCATCATTTTATGCTTCCTGGACAAAACAGCAGCAGCATCGAAGCGGATCTCCCTCGGGATCCAGGCGCATCCCCCTCGGGGTCGCTCCTGCGCCAGTCTACCGTCCTGTCCCTCACGGGATCTGCGTCCTCCGCGCCAGGCCGATCCGCCTCGAGCCCCGCATCACCACACGCCACCAATGGCTCGGTGGACCGCCCGGTGGCCTCTCCGCGCCAACCAACCAGCGCCACGCGGCGCCAACTCCAGCCGCCCGCGCCTAGTTCCGCGCCTGGCCCCGCACCTGGTCGGTTTGGCCCCGACACGCGCTGCTACGCGCGGCGGCCATCCCGGCTGGATACGGGCGCTGACTCCGGTGTGGATCACGCTGCAGTCCCCGTCCCACCGGCGCAATCATTGCACCATCATGCGCCCCCTGCTGGATCGGGATCCTCTGCGGCGACTTCTCCTTCAGCTCCACGTGCGCCGGCCACAGAAGATCCGGTCTCGCCCAGCGAGCCTACAGCCGCTCCTGGCGCTGGATCTTCTGCGGCTCCTTCTTCACCACCTCGCACTAGGCTTCAGAGGGGAGTAACTCAACCCAAAAATTACAGATCTTTAGCAAAGTTTGGACTTGCTTGTGTTTCACATGAACCAGATATCCCATACTCTGTTGCAGAAGCTCTAGGCGATCCAAAGTGGCAGAAGGCTATGGAGGATGAATACATGGCGCTCCACAAAAATAAAACTTGGCACTTAGTTCCAGCGTGTCAAGGCAAAGGTAAAAATGTTATAGATTGCAAATGGGTCTTCAGAATTAAAAAGAAGTCTGATGGCACCATAGATCGTTATAAGGCTAGACTAGTTGAAAAGGCTTTAAACAAAGATACGGTCTAGACTATGAGGATACCTTTAGTCCTGTAGTAAAGGCTGCTACTATTCGTCTCGTTTTGTCTATTGCCGTATCCAGAGGATGGAGTCTACGCCAGCTAGATGTTCAGAACGCATTTCTTCATGGTGTTCTAGAAGAGGAAGTGTTCATGAAACAACCTCCTAGGTTTGAAAACAGACAAAACCCCTCCACATATGAAAGCTTGACAAGGCTCTATATGGATTAAAACAAGCTCCTAGAGCATGGTATTCTCGGTTGAGTTCAAAGCTTCAAGGACTTGGGTTTGCTCCGTCCAAGTCTGACACCTCATTGTTTATTTTCAACAAGTCAAATACATCTATATTTGTACTTATATATGTTGATGATATTATTGTCACAAGCTCATCTGATGAAGCTATTTCAGCACTGCTTAAGGATTTGAACTCTGAGTTTGCTCTTAAGGATCTAGGAGACTTGCACTACTTCCTTGGCATTGAAGTGAAAAGAAGTGGAGATGAGCTTCACTTGTCTCAAGAGAAGTATGCCATTGATCTTGTGGCCAGAGCAGGATTGCAAGGTTGCAAGGCAGCTCCAACACCTCTATCCAGCTCTGAGAAACTATCCTTAATAGAAGGGAAACTCTTGAATCAAGAGGATAGCACCAGGTACAGAAGTTTGGTTGGTGCACTGCAATATTTAACTCTGACTAGGCCTGATATTTTTTTTGCTGTGAACAAAGTATGTCAGTTCCTTCATGCACCCACTACAGTACATTTGACAGCTGCAAAACGCATACTTAGATATATCAAGGACACTTCCAGTGTTGGACTCACCTTCACCAAGTCACCATCAACACTTGTAAGTGCCTTTTCTGACTCTGATTGGGCAGGTCGTCTTGATGACAGACGCTCAACAGGTGGTTTTGCAGTGTTCTTTGGTCCAAATTTAATCTCATGGTGTACTAAGAAACAAGCTACTGTGTCTAGATCCAGCACAGAAGCAGAATACAAAGCACTAGCAAATGCTACTGCTGAAATTATTTGGGTTCAGTCATTACTGAAAGAGCTTGGAATACATAGTAAACAGGCTCCATGCTTATGGTGTGACAATCTGGGTGCCACCTATCTTTCTGCTAACCCAATATTTCATGCAAGAACAAAACATATCAAAATAGATTTTCACTTTGTCAAAGAAAGAGTTGCAGCAAAAAAGTTGGATATTCGGTTCATTCGGTCTCAAGATCAAGTTGCAGATGGCTTCACTAAAGCTTTACCTGCCAGAGGTTTTGAAGAATTTAAGCGTAATCTCAAATTGTCCAAGTTGTGATTATGGGAGGGTGTTAAACCATGTAATATTCAGGTTCAAGGGGCGCACTACTTGGCCGGTTCAGTTGAAATAAGTCTAGGTCTGGTTGGTTAGAGTATATGGTTGTAATCTCCTCATGTATATCTTATCTCTACTTTCCTTGTATCTCAAGATGTAATCTCAACAACCTTGTATGCTTATCAGGAATATGCCCCTGCCTATATTAACACGAAAGCGTCGCCTCGAGAGAGGTACGATGTTCTCCGCTATTTCACACTAATCATTTGCAAAAATCATTGCGCATTCAGTAAACATTTTGCAGTTTGCACTGAACAGGTGATTTAGCCCATTTAATCACTTCCTGACATTAGGGGCCGGACTGTAAGGAGCTGACTTGGCAAAATAATCACACACAGACCCCTAGTAGATTTTTAAAAAATCAATCATCCCCCTGGACCATGCCCGACAGAGCCCGGCTCCCGTCGCCGCCGCCGGAAGACGCCCGCCGACCGGACGGTCGCGGAGACGAGGAGGAGGTGGAGCGAGGAGGAGGTGGATAGGAGTGAGCCAGCGAGCATGCGTGCGCGTTGCGGTGGCCGACGGCGACGGTGAGCAGGCCGGCGCGTCCCCGACAGAGCGCCATGGCCTCCTACTCCGTGAAGACGGCCGGTTGCTAGACCTCGAGCATGGCCCGTCCTCGTGGCAGCCCGAGCTCGCCGGTGGAAGAATCCATCCGCTAGGCCCTCTGGACTGGCATCCCCCACGCGATGAAGCTCCGTGGCCTGGAGTTCCTCGGCCATCCCAGGCACCCACCTGGATCTGTCGGGGTCACCCACCTGGAACGCGAGCACGGGGTCACCGGCCACCGCCGAAGCCATGCACGGGTTTGTCGAGGAGGCAGTGGTGCTCACGACCCTGCGCCCAGGACGTGCACGGGTCCGCCCTCGTGGTCCACTCCTGCAGTCCCAGGGACGCCCGCGGGCTGCTGCTGCTGCTGCGCGACTCCGACGACTCCAGCACCGCCAATTCCGACGACGACTCCAGCGGCTGCTGCGCCACGGTTGCCGCCAATCCTGTGGTTTCCGTCGTCGTAAGCCATGACCACCGCCCCCTGAGGGGAAGGGGGCGGTGTGTCGCCGTCCTCCGGTGATGTCGCATCCTCATCGGCGGCCCCCTGCCGCTGCGCGCGAGGAAGGAGATGCCCTCCGTGGGGAGGGGGAGGGGCTTGATTGCTTTTCTTTTATAAGATCCAGGGAGGTATATGTCAATTTGTTGCCAAATCAGCTCCTTACATTCTGGCCCCACTAGTCAGAAAGTGATTAAACGGGCTAAATCACCTGATGAGTGCTTTTTGCAAAAGGTTTACTGAATGTGCGGTGATTTTTGCAAATGATTAGCGACCAGGTGGTTTTCCGCTGATGAAGCCCCAAATGTGATGGTTTTTTGCAATTCACTCGATTTTCTAGGATGTCTAGCTTATTGTATTGTATTCTAATTTTGACCGACTTGGTGGTCACGATGTTGATGCTACTGTGATGGGCTTGCCTCCCACGCTAGACCGCGAGATTGGGGACGCCGACAGGAGGAGATCAGGACAGAGAAGGGCACTGCCGATTGGGACTTAGGAGGGTACCAGGGGTAGTTGGGGATGCTTCCTAGTGTCAATTGAGGCTTCTCCTGGATCATTACTGAGCAGTGGACGGCGAAGATGACGCGCGATGCGAGGTTGGACGTGTCAATGGTGTGGATGGATGCAGAGTAAGCCTCCACGTACATGACTCTGTTCCACACGGAGTAGAGCCTAGTACGGCTTGGGGAGAAGATGGCGGTGGAAGTGGCCCAGGGCTTCAACTTTGTGGAGTACACGAAAAAGAGCGTGCGGAGGACGTGCAACAGAGGACACAGATGGAGGAGGTGTGTCGATGCATCCGAGTTATCAACGTTGAGTGCTGAGGAGATGTCGACCGTCTCCACCGGTGGGCAACCTCATATATGATGCCGATGACAACAACTCTAGGATGCCCAACATGTGGGGTGCAGGGTCGCTGAACACGCGATGGCGTTCTAGTGCAACGGCGAAAGAAGTAGGGTAGCGATGAGGAAGAAGCAGTGCTAAGGTGGAGCAACTTAGACCTCATCAGAAACTTCTAGAGAATATGGGACACGTGTAGAAACTGTGGCAACAACCCGAGCACGTGCACGATTGAATCAAAGGAAGACGCGTCAACAAAAGAGAAACACAACACCCAAGAGCACTAAACATATACATAAACGATGAACCAACCAGACTGTTGAAAAACAAAAACCGACAGCAAACCACCATATAAAACTATCAATGAACTGAAGGTAAAAGGAAACACACGTCGATCAATTAGAAATCACATATAAGTTCCGATTTATTTTACTAAGCTTTCCGGAGGTCATCTCAGCGCGAAAATTGCACAAACCTAAAAGGGTCTCTTGTCTTTAATGTGTAAAATCGCTACAAACTCTAAGCTCCTGAGAAATGGGGAGCTGAGAGCGCTCCAGCCTGCGATAGTGCGGTTGACCCTGCTGGTCATCGGGAGGACGCAGGTGGAGGCGACACCTGTGTTCCGCCTGTCGGTTGTGTGGGGAGATTGCTGTCTTCGTGGCCTTCCGCGTCTCGTTGCACGCTAGAGAGTGGGGAGGGAGACAAGCTATCGACACATCCATCGCAACTCATTCCTCCCCCAATCCAACATTGTGCTTCGCCGGGCATGTTTCCCGACCCACTCTAGCGGTTCAACTACGTTTCCGCCGGCTGCAGACTGCTCCTGTTTCCTCCTCCTTCCTTCCGACTGAATCCACCATCTTCACCCGGATCTAGTGTTTGGTCTGGGAGCCTCGATCCTCCACGTAATTCCTGCAAGCTCTCTCTCCGTGGAACATTAGGTCGCTTGGAGGATGGAGGAGGAAAACTGAGTTGTTGTACTGTGGAGGCCAATGAGATTCAATCTTTCTTGATGCCCATATGCATTTAGAATTGCTATTTCACATATACTCCTTCCGTAAACTAATATTAGAGCGTTTAGATCACCACTTTATGATCTAAATGCTCTTATATTAGTTTACAGAAGGAGTAGATGCGAAATACTACCTCACATCGGTCCGGCAGCATTGGATCTTTGTTACGCTACGTGATCTTGTCCCTCGCGTTTTTTTTTGAGACAAGTCCCTTGCGTGCTAGTTCGAGTCACATCACATTGCTCTCGCTAAGGTTCAGTTTTTTGTACGCACATTTTGTCGGGCCATTTTTCTACGGACTTTTCTTTCATCTCTTGGGCTTTTGACTTGTTCTTTTACCGAGCCTTTTTCTTTTAGTTGCTTGAACTGTTGTGTTAGTTTTCACTTAAAACAAAAAGGGAAAAAGAATAGAGTCCCCTAGGGTTTCGCTAGGGTTTCGTCTTCCTCTGGCGATCTACCGCCGGAGTCCAACTTACCCTTACGTCCGGCCAACTTGCTGTCAGCGGGGCGAGAGTTGAGATGCCCCGGGGGGGTGCGGTCGAGAGGAGCATGGCGGATCAACATGGACGACAGGAAGAAAAGGGCGGCAAGAGTGGGGGAGAGGAGGTGGAATCGCGTGCGGGAGACCAGGTGGATGGCGGAGTGAATCGACTGGCCGAGGAAAGGCGGGATGGTGAAGGAGGAAACGGAAGCAATACGGGAGGCAAGGAAGGAGCAGAGGAGGAAGATCACACTTGGGGCCCTATCCCAAGTTTGGAGGACAAATTTGGGGGATTGCACTTGCGGGGGGAAGAAGAAGTTGATCTGGATTTCAATGGCGAGCTTGAGGATCTAGTCAGGGATGTTAGATGGTTAGCCATATTCAGGGTGCATACTACTCGTCAGTTCAGCCACTTAGCCATGTTTAATGCAATGAGGACGGCGTGGTCTGCAGCGCAACAAATTTTCTTCAAACCGAAGGGTGCCAACTTGTTCATCGCCCAATTCAGCTGCCTCGGAGATTGGAGGAGGGTGATGGACGGTGGTCCATGGTTATTCAGAAATGCAGCAATTGTGTTGCAAGAGTATGACGGCTTCAGTAATGTGCATGATTATAAATTGGACAAGATCCCAGTGTGGACGAGGATTGAAGGCATACCAGAAGGATTCATGAGGAGGAAGGAACTTGCAGAAAAGGTAGCTAGAAAGGTAGGAGAACCACCAATCACAGTGATGGTTAATGAGGGTTTTATCAATACCTCGAGATATCTTAGAGCGAGGGTGTTTCTGAATGTCAATGTACCCCTAGTCAGATATGTTCCAATAACACTAAAGGAGAGGGTAAAGTATCCAGTCTACTATGAGAAGATGCCTGATTTTTGCTTTCATTGTGGTCTGATGGGGCACATAGTGGAGGAGTGTGGGGACGGCATAGATGATCCTGCAGATTGTGAGTGGGGGGATTGGCTTCTTTGGAATTTCGAAAGTGCGGCACCAAGGCAGAATGGAGGGAGAGGTGGTGGTAGAGGCATGGGGGAAAGAGGAGGCGGGATGGGAGGAGGAAGAGGTGGATGGGGTAGAGGAGGTGTTGGGCGAGGGAATGGTGCGGCTTTTACTAGTGAGGAGGTCTCGGATATGGAACTCAGTTCACAAGATGTGAGGAATCAGAGGGGTCCAGAGATACGGGGAGTAAGGAAGAGGCTGGTTAATGAGGACGGATCAGTTGCTCTTAATGGTAAGGTAGTTGTGCCGCCGGGAATAGTTGATGGGAATGTTTTACAAATAGAGGCAGCACCAAACACGCCAACTAGTACGGGGACACCCGGCAAACAACCAATTGTGAAGCGGAGACGCCAAGGTGAGGGGGCGGATGGGCAGGATGAGATGGAGGTTCTGAATGAGGCGGCATCCCTAGCGGATGGCCGCCAAGCCCAATGAGAACTTTATGCTGGAACTGTCGTGGGATTGGCGACCCCGCGACAGTTCGTGAGCTCCGGGAGCTCATTCAGGAATGTGCGCCATCGGTGGTTTGCATTGTGGAAACACAACTGTCAAAACAGCGTGTGGAAGGCCTCATGGCAACGTTGGGGTTTGAAGGGGGTTTTGCGGTGTCAAGCAGAGGGAGGAGTGGTGGTTTAGAAGTTTTTTTGAGGCATGGCTTAGATTTCAGAATCAAGAATTTCTCTCGATATCACATCGATGCGTGGGTGGCAGAACCAGGAAAGGAGGATTGGAGACTAACCTGCTTCTACGGGGAGGCAAATAGATCATTACGTCAGAACACATGGAACACGATGGCTCGACTAAGAGGAGAGTCGACCTTGCCATGGTTGTGTATCGGTGACTTTAACGAGATACTTCGCAGAGAAGAACAGATTGGCCCTAATGAGAGAGATGAAGCCCAAATGACAGGATTTAGAGAAGCGGTGGATTTGTGTAACTTGGCTGATATTGGCTATATTGGGCTTGATTGGACGTTTGAGAAGAAGGTGCACGGAGGGCACTACTGTCGTGTGCGCCTCGATCAAGCATTGGCCTCACCGGAATGGAGTGCAATGTTTCCATATGCAACACTTAGACATTTGCAAGCTGCAAAATCAGATCACTCAACCGATTGTCTTATGTAATAATTTAGATTCTGTAAACAAGGGTATTGAAATAAATAAACCTTTTCGGTATGAGCGGATGTGGGAAACACATGAGGATTTTTTCCCTTGATAGATCGTTTGTGGTCGAGTGGGAGCGGTGACACGTTGCAGGACCTGAAGGCAAAATTGGACCAGCTAGCAGGAGATTTGGCGAGGTGGGGGTCCAGAACTTTTGGGTATGTTCGCTCGGAGCTCCGGACACTAAAAAGGAGGCTGGAGGAATTGAGGTCAAAACCAGATAGAAGTGAATCGTCTCATGAGGAATTAAAAGTTCAGGAAAGAATTGCGAAAATGAATTTTAGAGAAGAGATAATGTGGAGGCAGCGGTCCCGGATTTAGTGGCTTGCGGAAGGTGACGGAAATACAAAATTCTTTCACCAAAAAGCTACGACGAGGAAGAGAAGAAACAGAATATCCCAATTGGTGCGTGAAGATGGGATGATATGTAGTGATGAGGAAGAGATCAAGAGGATGGCAAAAGATTTCTATAAAAAATTATATGACTCGGAGGGCACAATTGGGATGGAGGAGGTGTTATCCCATATACCCAGAAAGGTCGATGAGGTCATGAATGATATGCTCTGTGCTTCGTACAAAGAATCAGAGGTAAAGGAAGCGCTGTTTGAAATGTATCCCACAAAGGCGTCAGGCCCAGATGGCTTCCCTGCCCATTTTTTCATAAAAATTGGGGGGTGTGGAGATGAGGTCACCAAGGTAGTTCTGAGAGTGCTGAATGGGGAAGAGTCTCCGGAAGTGGTTAACGGGACGTTCATCGTACTGATCCCTAAGGTATTGCATCCAACCACTTTAACTCAATTTCGGCCGATTAGCTTGTGCAATGTGATTTTCAAAATCATATCAAAAGTACACTCAAACCGGTTGAAGAAGGTTTTGCCAGAGATTATTTCACAGGAGCAGTCAGCGTTCGTACCTGGATGGCTCATCACTGACAACATTATAGTAGCATATGAGTGCTTACATTTTATGAAGCACTCTAGGAGTAAGAAGAATTCGCATTGTGCACTTAAGCTTGATATGATGAAGGCCTATGACTGTGTTGAATGGAATTACCTGGAAGCAGTTATGCTCAAACTTGGCTTCAGGCGTGCTTGGGTGAACAAAATTATGGCTTGTGTAATGACAATTTCGTTATCAGTATTGGTGAATGGTGAGAGGACAGAGGAGTTCAAACCTTCACGAGGGATCAAACAGGGAGACCCCATCTCTCCGTACTTATTTCTTTTGGCTGTTGAAGGTCTTTCATGTTTACTAAGGCATGCAGGTTCCAATGAGAATGCTAAAGGGCTGGTGGTTGCGCCCTCGGCACCCCCGGTTAATCACCTTCTTTTTGCCGATGATTGTCTTATGTTGTTTAAGGCAAATGTAGAAGGGGCGACCATTATTAGAGACACCATCCGGCAGTACTGTGATGTGTCCGGGTAGAGAATCAATCTCAACAAGTCTAGTATATTTTTCGGGAAAGGTTGTCCTGAGGAAACAAGGCAAGTTGTGAAAGGAGTTCTAGAAGTTGCTAATGAGTCCCTAACGGAGAAATATTTGGGGCTGCCAACCGAGGTTGGAAAATCATCTAATGGGACGTTCAAATATATAAAGGATAGGCTTTGGAGGAAGAGTCGGGATGGGTGGAGAGATGCCTTGCTGCTGCAGGTAAAGAAGTGCTAATTAAATCTGTAGCGTAGCCTATTTCGACCTTCTCAATGTCTTGTTTCCTGCTCCCAAAAGGGCTTTGCCAAAGCATTGACACCATGATCCGCAAGTTCTATTGGGGAAGCAAGAACGGGGAGAGGAAAGCTTCCTGGGTGTCTTGGGACGTTCTAACGATGCCCAAGTACATGGGCGGGTGAGGGTTCAGAGATACATATTTATTTAACCTGGCTATGGTTGCTAAACAAGCATGGCGCCTCACTCTGGATACGGAATCATTAAGTGCAAGATTACTCAAGGCAGTGTACTGCCCTACAGTGGATGTGCTGGATGCCGAGCTAGGGAATCACCCTTCCCAGATTTGGAGGGCCATCTGTCAAGGCAAGGAAGTGTTAAAGCAAGGATTGGTAAGGAGGATTGGTAATGGGAGAACGACGAATGTGTGGAACCATAACTGGATTCCTAGAGATCATATGCTCCGAGCTGTACATCCTCGCACACAAAACCCGCCTGTCTTTGTCGCTGAGATGATCAACGAGACAGAAGGGAGCTGGAACAAGGCGATGGTGGAAGAGCACATGCAGCCCATCGATGCACAGGCAATTCTGCAGATACCAATCCCCACGATGCACACTGAAGACTGCTGGGCTTGGCACTATGAGCGCAGCGGCTACTTCACGGTCCGGTCCTGCTATCGCATGTTGAAAGAAATCAAGAAAAGGAGAGAAGATTGGCTTGAGGGGAATGGTGGGAGCTCAGATTTGGAAGCTAACAAGAAACAATGGTGCAGATTGTGGGGAGCTAGAATACCATCCAAGTTGAAGAATTTTGGTTGGCGTCTTTCACATAATAGCATCCCGACAGAAGGGATGAGGTTCCATAGACATACGTCAGAATCGAATGTGTGCAAGATTTGTGAGGGGGTTGTTGATAGCTGGAAGCACTCCCTTATTGATTGTCATATGGCAAAGTGTGTATGGTCCATGTTGGATGAAGAGTTGGTGGAGCACATGATATCTATCAGATCAGAGGACGCCCGCTTATGGCTGCAGGAGATGCAACTTTCCTGTAATGAAGAACAGTTTGTGAAGGCAATAGTTACTCTCTGGTCCATATGGTGGGTGAGAAGGAAGGCAATACATGAAGATCAATACCAATCACCTCATTCCACCTTGTGTTTTATCAACAAGTATTTAGCTGATCTATCTCTAGTTCCTCGAAAGGTGTCTGTAACGCAGCAGAGAGGTGGAGCGCCGCAAAGTTCGTCTCATCACCAGTTGAAGTGGAGTCCTCCTCCAGCAGGGTGGGCAAAGCTGAATGTTGACGCTGCAATATCAAGATGCGGGAACAAAGGAGCTGCTGCGGTGGTTTGCCGGGATTACACCGGCTTGTATCTGGGCGCTTCAGCACTCGTGACAGAGAACATGACGGATCTGGAGACGCTTGAGGCTATGGCCTGCAAAGAGGGGCTATGCTTGGCCCTCGACATGAACTTGCGGCATGTCCAAATCAGCACAAATTGGCTGGTAACAGTGAAGCATGCAAACGAGGCGTTTCTGGGACCGAGCAAGGTGATAGTAGACGAGATTAAGGAGATGCTGCATTTATTTCCTTACTCAGTGCTTGTTCATGAAAAACGTGAATGTAATTTAGAAGCTCACATGCTTGCTAAAGCTGCTACTTCATTAGCCTGTGGTCGCCATCTTTGGCGCACAGGAACCCCGAACATCATTTGTATTCCGTCGAACTTGGATATTGAATAAAAGCAGTTTTAGCCCTAAAAAAAACTTAAAACAAAAAGGATAATTGTGTTAGCTGGAGAGAGAGAGAGAGAAGCTGGTAGTGCACGGACGAGTTGCCATGGTGGTCAGCCGGTGGGGTTCATTGTTATTTATTTTTTAGTTTTTCTAATAATGCGCCGTATGTTACAATGTCAACGTTAAAAATGAAAAGGTTTTCTTTTGCAAATTTGCTACCAGTTGTATGTCCACCCTCATGAGCAAAAGACTCGTGTTTTTAGCACGGCTTGCACGACCTAATCTTTTTTGTGCAGAAGTTCATTGTTTGTCCCATTGTCCCTTGTGCTAGGCCGTTTGTACGTTCACACAGCTTTTGTGTGCATTTTTTTTCTGCTGCAGATTAGTCACAGATTTGCTAATTATCATCTAGATGAGAAATTTGGTTGTGTCTATTTTTTTATTTTGTAGTCAATTAACCATGGAGAAATGTAGAAGATGTGTGAAATATCACTCAACCAACTAAAATATCATGTTTTTTCATATATTTAATTTTAAATTTCATGATTTTTTTAATTCAAGTTATTATCCTTTTCATTTTTCCAATTCATGATATTTTTAGTATGTGAACACTTTTGAAGTGTGTGAACACTTTTGAAGTTTGCGAACACAAATTAAAATTCACAATTTCTATATTTGTGAAAAGTTTTTTGAATTTGTTTTTTAAGACATTCATGAACATTTTTTGAAATAATTGAACACGTTAACAATGTCGCATCTAAGTTATATGTCCGATCTATTTGCTGTAATCTTTTGACCAATTTTTTATCCTGATTTGTTTTTGTCGCGCTCATCCTGCGATGGCGCTTCTTGCGTCGTCGTGATGTCCATTTGATCGACATGTTTCTTAGGTTTTTTTTGTTTGGCCTTTGTGTTTTTCCTGACTATTTTTATGCTCTTTTTTGTCATTTGTTATTAATCTGTTTTGTAGAAGTGGAAGAGAGATGGTGCTCTGTTCCCTGCCTTTCTATCATCTCCGTTCAGCGACCGCTCCATTACTCCTCATTCCCGATTCTTTCTATTTTCATTTTCCCTTTGTCTTCGATTAGAGCGGCACTTTTTCGTGTTGCATTTTTTTGCCCTAGTTGTAACTCCACCGTCAATTTGCAACTAGATCAATTTTTTCCTCGGTTGAAATCCACTATTAACTTGCAGATAGGCCCAATCCTTCTTTCTCCAGTTGCAAGTCCAAACTACAACTTGCAACTAGGGCTCGATGCTTTTTTGTATCGCAGCTAGGCCGACTCTCTTTTTTTTCACTAGATTCAAGTCCACCCTCAACTTGCAACTAGGCCAGACTTTTTTTCGTCCCGATTGCGAGTCTAGAATCGACTCGCAACTAGAGGATAACATTTTTTGTCCTAATTGGAAGCCAACCATTGTCTCGCAACTAGGTTCATTCTTTTCTAGTTGCAAGTCCATCCTTGACTCGCAACTAGGCCCATAATTTGTTTCATCCCGGTTGGAAGCTGACCCTTTACTCACAAATGGGCTTGGTTCCATAATTGTTCTAGTTGCAAGTCCAGCCTCGTCTCGCAAATGGGCTCGTAGTTATCGTAGTTGCAAGTCTACCTCAACTTGTAACTGGGCATGTGCTTTGTTTTTCATCACAGTTGCAAGTCCACACTTGACTCGCAACTGGGGTCTTAGTTTGTTATTGTCCCAGTTGCAACCCACCCTGGAGTCGCAAATGATATCGTATTTTTGTGTAGTTGTTCCTGTCGCAAGTCCGTCCTTGACTTGCAACTAGGACCAATAGTTTGTTTCATCCTAGTTGCAAGTTCATCCTTGACTCGCAATTGGGCTCGTAGTTTCATTGTTGTCCCAGTTGAAATTCCATCATTGACTTGCAACTGGGCCCATAGTTTTGTTGTCCCAATTGCATGTCCACCGTCAACTCACAACTTTTATTGTAGTTTTCTTACTTTCAAGTCCACCCAACAAGAATTATTGTTTTACGCCCCTAGCTAGGTGTAATGCATAGTTTTAAGTGTTGTCATCCATCATTATAAAGTCCTTTTTAATCAAATCTTCCAAAACATCTCTCAATAAGTCTCTACTCTCATGTTCTTCTTTCCTAGTAGGAGAACTTAAACTATTGAAAGGACTTTGTTTGGCAATTTTAACATTCATTACCTCAAATTCCGAATCATCACCAAAAACATCTTCATATAAAACATGTATTTCATCATTTATAGGTTCCCTAGCCATTTCCTCAAACCAATCATTACTAAATCCTTCATAAATTCCCTTAGTGATCCACTCCAGTTTATCACAAGTATGGTGGTACAAAGTTCTAATAATTTCATCATAAGGAACCCCTCTCCTAAGATTCTCACTATAAGCAAGATAGTCTTCAGATTCCAAACTACGTATAGTATATTTATCATGGAGAATTTCTTCTATTAGAGGATGCTCAAAATTTACTCTATAATAAGCAAAGATTTCTCTAGCTTCTCGAATTATATGGTCAAATTCACGTATAAGGATGATTGTAGCAACCTTTTTAATTTTAGGATCATGAATATTGGGAAGTTCATAAAATATCTTTTGTAGGGATGGATGCATGTGCATGAATTATCTTTCTAACTTAACCACCAGCATGGCAATAGAATCAACATAGCACTTTGTTTTGTCAATAGTAGACCCTCTTATTATTGGTATAACCCCCATGCAATCAAGGAATTCTTCAATAATGTTCTTCCCAATAATATATTCGCTTCCCACATGGTAAATTTTAGTTTTGAGATTCGTGGGATTGGTAGTTTCTGGAGGATCATGATTAAGATCAACAGATTTAAGCTTATCCTCAAGGGATTCACTAGTTCTATCCTCACTAGCGCTTTCAATGATAACTTTATCGAACTACGACATGGTAGAAACTTCAAGCAAACAAGAAAACAAGCAAAAAGGCAAACAAAAAAAATATTTTTGTGTTATTTTTGTAAAACTGCTTTAGAAGTGGGGGAGATGAAAACGAGAGGCAAATGGCAAATGAAAGTAAGAGCAAAGTAGATGACAGCTTATGTGAAGGTACTTGATAGGTTTTGGTGATGTCTCCCCGGCAGCGGTGCCAACAATTATTCCTTCTACTAGTGAGCTGTGTTGGGATTTTCTTGAAGAGGAGAGGATGATGTAGTACAATAGAGATAAGTATTTTCTTTAGTTAATAACCAAGGGTGTCAATCCAGTAGGAGAACCACACAAAACCTCATTAGCAACACCTACAGACAAAGAGCAAATACTTCCACCCAACACCATCAAGGGGGTTGTCAATCCCCTTGGCGGTTATTTGCAAGGATCAAATCTGATAGTGATAGATAGATAGATAAAAAATCATGGTAAATAAATTGCAGCAAGGTATTTTTTGATTTATATATGATAAAACTAGACCCGGGGGGGCATAGTTTTCACTAGAGGCTTCTCTCTCGAACAAAAAACATATGGTGGGTAAACAAATTACTGTTGGACAATTGATAGAAAATCGTATAGTTATGATGATATTTAAGGCAATGATCATGTATATAGGCACCACATCAAGACAAGTAGACCGATTGCTGCCTGCGTCGACTACTATTATTCCACCCATCAACCACTATCTAGCATGCATATAGAGTATTAAGTTCATAAAGAACGGAGTAACGCCTTAAGTAAGATGACATGATGTAGACAAAGTAAACTCAAGCAATATGATTAAAGCCCGTCATTTTCCCCTTAATGGCAACAATACAAATACATGTCTTGTCCCCTTATGTCACTGGGATATAGTGCAATGCAAGATTAAACCCATTATAAAGCACCTCTCCCGTTGCAAGATAAATCAATCTAGTTGGCCAAAATAAACAGATAGATCAAAGAGAAATACAAAACTATAATAGTCATGCAAAAAAGAACTCGAAAAAGACTCAAATATTTCTCATAAATAATCTGATCATTAACCAATAATTCATTGGATTCCAGCAAACACACCGCGAAAGAAGATTACATCGAATAGATCTCCCAAAACATTGAGGAGAACATTGTATTGAAGATTAAAGAGAGAGAAGAAGCCATCTAGTTACTAGCTATAGTGTTGGAAATATGCCCTAGAGGCAATAATAAAATGGTTACTATTATATTTCCTTGTTCATGATAATTGTCTATTGTTCATGCTATAATTGTGTTATCCGGAAATCGTAATACATGTGTGAATACATAGACCACAACATGTCCCTAGTGAGCCTCTAGTTGACTAGCTCATTGATCAATGGATGGTTACGGTTTCCTGACCATGGACATTGGATGTCATTGATAAAGGGGTCACATCATTGGGAGAATGATGTGATGGACAAGACCCAATCCTAAGCATAGCACAAGATCGCGTAGTTCGTTTGTTAGAGCTTTTCTAATGTCAAGTATCATTTCCTTAGACCATGAGATCGTGTAACTCCCAGATACCGTAGGAGTGCTTTGGGTGTACCAAACATCACAACGTAACTGGGTGGCTATAAAGGTATACTACAGGTATCTCTGAAAGTGTCTGTTGGGTTGACACAGATCGAGACTGGGATTTGTCACTCCGTGTGACGGAGAGGTATCTCTGGGCCCACTCGGTAATGCATCATCATAATGAGCTCAATGTGACCAATTGGTTGGTCACGGGGTCATGCATTACGGTAGGAGTAAAGTGACTTGCCGGTAACGAGATTGAAAGAGGTATTGGGATACCCACGATCGAATCTCGGGCAAGTAACGTACCGATTGACAAAGGGAATTGTATACAGGATTACTAGAATCCTCGACATCATGGTTCATTCGATGAGATCATCGTGGAACATGTGGGAGCCAACATGGGTATCCATATCCCGCTGTTAGTTATTAGCCGGATAGCTGTCTCGGTCATGTCTACGTGATTCCCGAACCCGTAGGGTCTACACACTTAAGGATCGATGACGCCAGGGTTATTAGGAAGACTTGTATGTGATTAACGAATGTTGTTCGGAGTCCCGGATGAGATCCCGGACGTCACGAGGAGTTCTGGAATGGTCCAGGGGTGAAGATTTATATATGGGAAGTTGTCATACGGTCACCAGAAAAGTTCCCGGGCATATCCGTATTGTACCGGGGCCACCGGAGGGGTTCCGGGGGTCCACCGGGAGGGGCCACCTCTCTCGGAGGGCCTCATGGGCCACAGAGGAAAGGGAACCAGACCTTGGAGGGCTGGGCGCATCCCCCCCTTGGGCCCATGCGCCTAGGGTTGGGGGGAAACCCTAGAGGGGGCGCCCCCCCTTGCTTGGGAGGCAAGCCCCCTCCCCTTGGTCGCCCCCCCTCTAGATCTCATCTAGAGGGGGCCGGCCCCCTTCCCCTTCCCCTATAAATAAAGGGGCGAGGGGAGGGCTGCACACCACATCAAAGGCGCAGCCCCTCCCCTCCCCAACACCTCTCCTCCTCCGTTAAGAGCTTGGCGAAGCCCTGCCGGAGTACTGCCGCTCCATCACCACCATGCCGTCGTGCTGCTGTTGGAGCTCTCTTCCTCAACCTCTCCATCCTCATTGCTGGATCAAGGCGTGGGAGACGTCTCCGCTCCGTACGTGTGTTGAACGTGGAGGTGTCGTCCGTTCGGCGCTAGGATCATCGGTGATTTGGATCACGTCGAGTACGACTCCATCAACCCTATTCTCTTGAACGCTTTCGCTCACGATCTACAAGGTTATGTAGATGCACTCCTCTCTCTCTCTCTCTCTCTCTCTCTCTCTCTCTCTCTCGTTGCTAGATAACTCCATAGATTGATCTTGGTGATGCGTATAAAATTTTAAATTTCTGCTACGATCCCCAACAGTGGTATCAGAGCTAGGTCTATGCGTAGTTTCTATGCACGAGTAGAACACAATTTTGTTGTGGGCGTAGATGTTGTCAATTTACTTGCCACTACTAGTCTGATCTTCTTTCGGCGGCATCGTGGGATGAAGCGGCCCGGACAGACCTTACACTTACGCTTACGCGAGATAGGTTCCACCGACTGAAATGCACTAGTTGCATAAGGTGGCTAGCGGGTGTCTGTCTCTTCCACTTTAGTCGGATCGGAATCGATGAAAAGGGTCCTTATGAAGCGTAAATAGAAATTGGCATATCACGTTGTGGTTTTGACATAGGTAAGAAACATTCTTGCCAGAATCCTATTGCAGCCACATAAAAACATGCAACAACAATTAGAGGACGTCTAACTTGTTTTTGCAGCATATGCTTTGTGATGTGATATGGCCAAAAGGATGTGATGAATGATATATATGTGATGTATGAGATTGATCATGTTCTTATAATAGGAATCACGACTTGCATGTCGATGAGTATGACAACCGGCAGGAGCCATAGGAGTTGTCTTAATTATTTTATGACATGCGTGTCATTGAATAACGCCATGTAATTACTTTACTTTATTGCTAAACCGTTAGCCATAGTATAGAAGTAATCCTTGGCGTGACAACTTCATGAAGACATGATGATGGAGATCATGGTGTCATGCCGGTGACGATGATGATCATGGCGCCCCAAAGATAGAGATCAAAAGGAGCAAAATGATATTGGCCATATCATGTCACTATTTGATTGCATGTGATGTTTATCATGTTTTTGCATCTTATTTGCTTAGAACGACGGTAGTAAATAAGATGATCCCTCATAATAATTTCAAGAAAGTGTTCCCCCTAACTGTGCGCTGTTGCGAAAGTTCGTTGTTTCGAAGCACCACGTGATGATCGGGTGTGATAGATTCTAACGTTCACATACAACGGGTGTAAGACAGATTTACACATGCAAAAACACTTAGGTTGACTTGACGAGCCTAGCATGTACAGACATGGCCTTGGAACACAAGAGACCGAAAGGTCGAACATGAGTCGTATAGAAGATACGATCAACATGAAGATGTTCACCGATGATGACTAGTCCGTCTCACGTGATGATCGGACACGACCTAGTTGACTCGGATCATGGATCACTTATATGACTAGAGGGATGTCTATCTGAGTGGGAGTTCATTAAATAATTTGATTAGATGAACTTAATTATCATGAACTTAGTCTAAAACTTTTGCAATATGTCTTGTAGATCAAATGGCCTACACTAATGTTGCCCTCAACTTCAACGCGTTCCTAGATAAAACCAAGTTGAAAGACAATGGCAGCAACTATACGGACTGGGTCCGGAACTTGAGGATCATCCTCATAGCTGACAAAAGAGCATATGTCATAGATGCACCGCTAGGTGAAGCACCCGTTTTCCTAGCAACTCAAGACGTTATGAACGCCTGGCAGTCGTGTAGTGATGATTACTCCCTGGTTTAGTGCGGCATACTTTACAGCTTAGAACCGGGGCTCCAAAAGCGTTTTGAGCAGCACGGAGCATATGAGGTGTTCCAAGAGCTGAAAATGGTTTTCCAAACTCATGCCCGGGTCGTGAGATATGAAGTCTCCGACAAGTTCTACAGTTGTAAGATGGAGGAGAATAGTTCTGTCAGCGAGCACATACTCAAAATGTCTGGGTTGCACAACCGCTTGTCTCAGCTGGGAGTTAACCTCCCGGATGATGCGGTCATTGACAGAATCCTTCAGTCGCTCCCACCTAGATACAAGAGCTTTGTGATGAACTACAGTATGCAAGGGATGGTGAAAACTATTCCTGAGGTATGTTCAATGCTGAAATCAGCCGAGGTAGAAATCAAAAAGGAACTCAAGTGTTGATGGTCAATAACACCACTAGTTTCAAGAAAGGCAAGGGTAAGAAGAACTTCAAGAAGGACGACGAGGGAGTTGCCGCACCCGGTAAGCCAGTTGTCGGGAAGAAGCCAAAGCATGGACCCAAACCTGAGACTGAGTGCTTTTATTGCAAGGGAAGCGGACACTGGAAGCGGAACTGCCCCAAGTACTTAGCGGACAAGAAGGCCGGCAACACCAAAGGAGCTGCGGAATAAGGGAGACTGGCGAAGGACGAGGTGACGATGCGCGTTGGGAATGTTTCCAAGGTCGATGTGATCGCCGTCGGCACGCTACCTCTACATTTACCTACGGGATTAGTTTTAAACCTCAATAATTGTTATTTAGTGCCAGCTTTGAGCATCAACATTGTATCTGGATCTCGTTTAATGCAAGATGGCTACTCATTTAAATCCGAGAATAATGGTTGTTCCATTTATATGAGAGATGTGTTTTATGGTCATGCCCCGCTGGTCAATGGTTTATTCTTAATGAATCTCGAACGTGATGTTACACATATTCATAGTGTGAATACCAAAAGATGTAAGGTTGATAATGATAGTCCCACATATTTGTGGCACTTCTGCCTTGGTCACATTGGTGTCAAGCGCATGAAGAAGCTCCATGCAGATGGACTTTTGGAGTCTCTTGATTACAAATCATTTGACACATGCGAACCATGCCTCATGGGAAAATGACCAAGACTCCATTCTTCGGAACAATGGAGCGAGCAACCAACTTATTAGAAATCATACATACTGATTTGTGCAGTCCAATGAGTGTTGAGGCTCGCGGAGGATATTGTTATGTTCTCACCCTCACTGATGACTTAAGTAGATATGGGTATGTCTACTTGATGAAACACAAGTCTGAGACCTTTGAAAAGTTCAAGGAATTTTAGAATGAGGTAGAGAATCAATGTGACAGAAAAAATAAAGTTCTTACGATCAGATCGTGGGGGAGAATATTTGAGTCACGAATTTGGTACGCACTTAAGGAAATGTGGAATTTTTTCACAACTCACGCCGCCTGGAACACCTCAGCGTAACGGTGTGTCCGAACGTCATAATCGCACTCTATTGGATATGGTGCGATCTATGATGTCTCTTACCGATTTATCCCTATCATTTTGGGGATACGCTCTAGAGACAGCTACATTCACTTTAAATAGGGCACCGTCTAAATCCGTTGAGACAACATCGTATGAATTATGGTTTGGGAAGAAACTTAATCTGTCGTTTCTAAAAGTTTGGGGATGTGATGCTTATGTCAAGAAACTTCAACCTGAAAAGCTCAAACCCAAGTCGGAAAAATGCGTCTTCATAGGATACCCTAAGGAAACCATTGGGTATACCTTCTACCTTAGATCCAAAGGCAAGATCTTTGTTGCCAAGAACGGGTCCTTTCTGGAGAAAGAGTTTCTCTCGAAAGAAATAAGTGGGAGGAAAGTAGAACTTGATGAAGTACTGCCTCTTGAACCGGAAAGTAGCGCAGCTCAGGAAGATGTTCCTGTGGTGCTTGCACCGACTAGAGAGGAAGTTAATGATGATGATCAAGGTACTTCGGATCAAGTTGCTACTGAACTTCGAAGGTCCACAAGGACACGTTCCACACCAGAATGGTATGGCAACCCTATCCTGGAAATCATGTTGTTAGACAACGGTGAACCTTCGAACTATAAAGAAGCGATGGCGGGCCCAGATTCCAACAAATGGCTTGAATCCATGCAATCCGAGATAGGATCCATGTATGAAAACAAAGTATGGACTTTGACAGACTTGCCCGATGATGGGCGAGCGGTAGAAAATAAATGGATCTTTAAGAAGAAGACGGACATGGATGGTAATGTTACCATCTATATAGCTCGACTTGTCGCTAAGGGTTATCGGCAAGTTCAAGGGGTTGACTACGATGAGAGCTTCTCACCTGTAGCGAAGCTAAAGTCCGTCCGAATCATGTTAGCAATTGCCGCATTCTACGATTATGAGATATGGCAAATGGACGTCAAAACGGCATTCCTTAACGGCTTCCTTAAGGAAGAATTGTATATGATGCAGCCGGAAGGTTTTGTCGATCCTAAGAATGCTAACAAGGTATGCAAGCTCCAGCGCTCCATCTATGGGCTGGTGCAAGCATCTCGGAGTTGGAACATTCGTTTTGATGAAATGATCAAAGCGTTTGGGTTTATGCAGATTTATGGAGAAGCCTGTGTTTACAAGAAAGTGAATGGGAGCTCTGTAGCATTTCTCATATTATATGTAGATGACATACTTTTGATGGAAATGATATAGAACTTTTGGAAAGCATTAAGGCCTACTTGAATAAGTGTTTTTCAATGAAGGACCTTGGAGAAGCTGCTTACATATTAGGCATCAAGATCGATAGAGATAGATCAAGACGCCTCATAGGTCTTTCACAAAGCACATACCTTGATAAGATATTGAAGAAGTTCAATATGGATCAGTCCAAGAAGGGGTTCTTGCCTGTGTTGCAAGGTGTGAAACTGAGCTCGGCTCAATGCCCGACCATGGTAGAAGATAGAGAAAAGATGAGTGTCATCCCCTATGCCTCGGCTATAGGGTCTATTATGTATGCCATGCTGTGTACCAGACCTGATGTAAACCTTGCCGTAAGTTTGGTAGGAAGGTACCAAAGTAATCCTGGCATGGAACACTGCACAGCGGTCAAGAATCTCCTGAAGTGCCTGAAAAGGACTAAGGATATGTTTCTCGTTTATGGAGGTGACGAAGAGCTCGTTGTAAAGGGTTATGTCGACGCTAGCTTCGACACAGATCTGGATGACTCTAAGTCACAAACTGGATACGTGTATATTTTGAATGGTGGGGCGGTAAGCTGGTGCAGTTGCAAGCAGAGCATCATGGCGGGATCTACATGTGAAGCGGAATACATGGCAGCCTCGTTGGCAGCACATGAAGCAATCTGGATGAAGGAGTTCATTACCGACCTAGGAGTTATTCCCAATGCGTTGGGGCCAATGACTCTTCTGTGACAACATTGGAGCCATTACCCTTGCCAAGGAGCCCAGGTTTCACAACAAGACCAGGCACATCAAGCGTCACTTCAACTCCATTTGTGAAAATGTTCAAGATGGAGACATAGATATTTGCAAAGTGCATACGGATATGAATATCCCAGATCCGTTGACTGAACCTCTTCCACAAGCAAAACATGATCAACACCAGAACTCTATGGGTGTTCGATTCATCACAATGTAACTAGATTATTGACTCTAGTGCAAGTGGGAGACTGTTGGAAATATGCCCTAGAGGCAATAATAAAATGGTTATTATTATATTTCCTTGTTCATGATAATTGTCTATTGTTCATGCTATAATTGTGTTATTCGGAAATCGTAATACATGTGTGAATACATAGACCACAACATGTCCCTGGTGAGCCTCTAGTTGACTAGCTCGTTGATTAATGGATGGTTACGGTTTCCTGACCATGGACATTGGATGTCATTGATAACAGGGTCACATCATTGGGAGAATGATGTGATGGACAAGACCAAATCCTAAGCATAGCACAAGATCGTGTAGTTCATTTGCTAGAGCTTTTCTAATGTCAAGTATCATTTCCTTAGACCATGAGATCGTGTAACTCCCGAATACCGTAGGAGTGCTTTGGGTGTACAAAACGTCACAACATAATTGGGTGGCTATAAAGGTATACTACAGGTATCTCCAAAAGTGTCTGTTGGCTTGACACGGATCGAGACTGGGATTTGTCACTCCGTATGACGGAGAGGTATCTCTGGGCCCACTCGATAATGCATCATCATAATGAGCTCAATGTGACCAAGTGGTTGGTCACGGGATCATGCATTACGGTGCGAGTAAAGTGACTTGCCGGTAACGAGATTGAACGAGGTATTGGGATACTGACGATCGAATCTCGGGCAAGTAACATACCGATTGACAAAGGGAATTGTATACGGGATTAATTGAATCCTTGACATCGTGGTTCATTCGTTGAGGTCATCATGGAACTTGTGGGAGCCAACATGGGTATCCAGATCCCACTGTTGGTTATTGGCCGGATAGCTGTCTCGGTCATGTCTGCGTGATTCCCGAACCCGTAGGGTCTACGTACACTTAAGGATCGATGACGCCAGGGTTATTAGGAAGACTTGTATGTGATTACCGAATGTTGCTCGGAGTCCCAGATGAGATCCCGGATGTCACGAGGAGTTCCGGAATGGTCCGGGGGTGAAGATTTATAAATGGGAAGTTGTCATACGGTCACTGGAAAAGTTCGGGGGCATATCGGTATTGTACCGGGGCCACCGGAGGGGTTCCGGGGGTCCACCGGGAGGGCCACCTCTCTCGGAGGGCCTCATGGGCCGCAGAGAAAAGGGAACCAGCCCTTGGAGGGCTGGGCGCATCCCCCCCTTGGGCCCATGCGCCTAGACCTGTAGGTCTGTGGTAAACTACTCCCACATCATTGGAAGGGCATCAAGGTTGATGTAGAAGCCATCTATGATCGATTCCCTCTCCAAGGGAGTTCCGGAAAAGGCCTCCAAATGAGACCACAGAAGAACATAGACTTGCGGCGGCAGAAAAATATTTTGGGTGGCTCTCTGATGTATTGGGAATATTTGAAAAATTATAGAGGTGGAATTAGGTCAGGAGGTGCCATGAGGGTCCCACTATCCTAGGGGGCGCGCCCTACCACCAAGGGCGCGCCTCCCGAGTTTGTCACTCCCTCGTGACTCTTCATCTCTTCTCCCGTACCTTCTAGGGTCCCTTCTGGTCCAAAAAAATTAATCCAAAGTTTTTTCTCGGTTTAGACTCCATTTGATATTGATTTTCTGAAAAGAAACAAAAACAAGCAAAAAACAACAACTGACACTGGCACTAAGTTAATAGGTTAGTCCCAAAAAATGATATGTAATTACATATAAAACATCCAAGATTGATACCATAATAGCATGGAAATATCAAAAATTATAGATACATTGGAGATATATCAGGTAGCGCTAATTTGTACTAACTGTTTATGTTTCATTATATCTATGCATCTGTTTTGTATGCTTATTTTTGTCAACTTGAGGAAAGCAATATATGGATGCCCCATGTGAGACATGCGGTTCAGTGAGATTCAAAAGGAATAAGAAGTTTTTCATAGGTCTTCCGAATGACTTCCTCACTAGGACGGTATGTTTTAGTTGAATTTGATTGAGTTTCATATGATGCGTACGGTTGGGCCCAAAATTGTCTAACTAGCTAGTTCCTTCTTTCAATTTTGCCTAGGTCATCCCTTGCGGGGCAAGGCGAGACTTATTAGAGATGTTTCGAGTACCAGTTGATGCCACCATCACATTCCAGTGCACCCTCATGAAGATGCTCATGGCCCAACAATTCAATTATCTTGTCAACAATGAGGCAAACACACCTATTTCGGTTGCCCTGATTGGAGAGCCTTGCAACTGCTTACGAGATGGAAGATGGGAAGAGAGTCATGTTCTACCTCGACTACGATCGTGATGAGATCATAGTCCACTACCGGCCTGATCGAAGCGATGATGGTTCACTTACTCCGGACTATGACCCCGCCCACCAAAAAGTCTAGTTAGCTAGTTGTCATGCATGGAAGATCTCATGTTATTATCACCACTATTTATTTAAACGTGTACATTCATATGTTACTTTGTTGAACTATATCAATAAGTACATTGTTGAACTTAAATTTTGTTAGTGGCTCTATTTAAAGTTGATTTAATTATTGTTCTTTAACTGGATTACGCTGCCATTCTGGTTGGGATCGCTGTTGAACAAATTTTATTGCAAATTTGAAAATGAAATTACTGGCGTCGCGGCAACATGGGATGTCACTACTGATGAATATTACCGCTAGCATTGGCCACGTGGCACGCCATTACCCTCCAAAATACTGCTGACGTAGGGTCCAATGCCAACACTATTTTTTTAACAATGACGCAATATTGGTGGTGTCGAGTGTCCACGTCAGCAAGCCCCTTTTTGGCACGTCATACCTAGCCTTTCCTGCACTCGTGCCGGTGGCTGTTTCGAGGTAGAGGGAGGTCATGCTCCATGCCGACTAGCACGGGGTCTCCTTGACGGCCATGCCAAACCTCTCAGTGAGACTGTCGTGCAGCTCATGGCCACACAGGTGGTGCGCATGCAGGTTGCAGCACACACTGCAACATGGAAGAATATGGACCACTTTTGGTGTGAAGTAAACAAATATAAAGGCGTCATTTGAAAAAAAAAATGCACCATAGATGCTAGCCATGCAAGCTTAGGACATGGGATAAACAAACTTACAAAGTTTTGGGACCCAAACTACAATTTCGCAATTATAGGATTAAACTAACACATCTCCAATAGTTTTAGAACCCAAAACAACAGTTTCAAAGTAACAGAACTAAACTAACACACCTCCGATAGTTTTAGGACCCAAAACTGCAGTTTCGTAGTAATAGGACTAAACTGACACACCTCCGATAGTTTTAGGACCCAAAACTGCAGTTTCGTAGTAATAGGACTAAACTGACACACCTCCGATAGTTTTAGGACATGTTATGCATTTTACTCTTCTGAAAACCCATCCACGTATTTTGGTTGTGTCATAGTGTCCCACGAGACCCAATGGGGTTTGTGGCGCTCGTCTTTACTTCCCCCACCAAAATTTACGAATCAACATGTTCAAATGTTCACGCAAACCTCTTGGCAGTTTAAAATAGGACATAGGAAACACACGAACAGCTTGCTCAACGGATTTTACCAGTACCTCCTTACCCGCTCAAAGCATTTTCATGTCGGTTTCTATATGGGCCAGCCCATCCAGGCTTCTCACCCATTCCAGGTTTTGAGAAGCTTTTTATCAAGTATTTGGTATTTTTTGTCAGGTTATTTACTACTCTCTCCGTCCCAAAATAAGTGACTCGACTTTAGTATAAAGTTAGTACAAAGTTGAGTCACTTAACT
This sequence comes from Triticum dicoccoides, assembly GCF_002162155.2. Classification (NCBI taxonomy): domain Eukaryota; kingdom Viridiplantae; phylum Streptophyta; class Magnoliopsida; order Poales; family Poaceae; genus Triticum; species Triticum dicoccoides. Next base: position 626,164,968 of record NC_041393.1, on the reverse strand, counting down.
TTAGTATAAAGTTGTACTAACTTTAGTATAAAGTTAGTACAAACTCAAGTCACTTAGTATCGAGTCACTTATTTCGGAACGGAGGGAGTAGTTTTTCTATTAGTTTATTAATGTCTTTTTCCAAAATTCATGAACTTTTTATTTTGAGAATATTTTAACAATTTATGAACATTTTTTCGAATGCATGGGAATTATATATATTTCCTAATATTTTTAAATATATGAATTTCTTTAATCCATTGAACATTTTTTAAAATTCATGATTTTTTTCAGCTGCAATTTTTTTTTGTATGTATGATATTTTTAACTTTTAAAAATCTGATCAATTTTCCCACCTAAAACCAATAACGGCTAGATTTTCCTTGAAACAGGAGCGAGCAAGGAGGCGAGTGAGGCGCTCCGGCGAGCGAACAAGACAGAAGCCCTAATGGACCAGCTCAAGCTTGCAGTATAGAGGTGCTTAAGCTGCCAAATAAGAGGGAGCTCCTATACGGTGTTGCAGGCGCCCATTCATGCTTCTGGTGCTCGAAGACGATGCAAGTGGGCCGGCCCAGGAAACACGCAGAGCAGCAAACGCAAAACCTGCAAAAAAAAAAACAGGAAAAATACAGCTCTCAGCAGGTTTCAAACCCACGGCATCCAGTTCACGTAGGAGACCCACTTGCGACTCGAGCAACTTGCCGTTAGTGATTAGTAACAATGGCCACATCGTATAACAATGTCGTCATCCTATTTTATTGCACAGAACCATCCATCTATTGCATCACTTAATTTTATGGAATTGTTTGGGAAATGTGAATTTGAAAATGTTCATGGATTTTAATAAAAAATTCTTCTATTTCGGAAGAAAAGTTCACAAACCTTAAAAAAGTTCATTGATTTTCAAAAAACAATTCATTCGAATTTGAAAAAGTTCATAAATTTTGAAAAAAGTTCGTCGCATATCAAAATAAGTTCTTCCATTTTGAAAATGTTCACCGAGTTTAAAAAAAGTTCACTGATTGGAAAACAAGTTCATCAATATTGGAAAAAATGTCCATTGATTTTCAAAAATGGTTCATGAAGGATTTTCATAAAATCATTCAATTTAGCAAAAGAAAAAAAAAGAAAAATAACAAAAAACAGAACGAAAAGAAAAATGAATAAAGAAAAAGAAAAAGAAAACCAATTATGAAAAAAATAGCTAACAAAAAGATATTGAAGCACATGAGGTGAGGCCGGTGTGTTGGTTAGTGCTCTGAAAGATGGTCCTGGAGGTCGCATGTTCAAATACCATCGGCCACAGTTTCATTTTTTTGTTTATTACAAGGGGGAAGATGGGCCGAGCCCAACAGTTTTTGTTTATACATGGGGAAGATGCGCTTAAGATCCGCCCAAATAAGAGCCCCCATTTTCTTGTTCCCTGTTATGAATCTCTATATATTGCGAATCGAGCAGGAGCCGGAGAGTCAGCTTAATGCGCTTCAATTAGTGTGGCCCATTAGAAAAATAGGTATAATGTTTCTTGCTATTATTCAAAATCTCAAAAATAATATTTATCTACTTATTCATATATAACTAATTAAATAATAAAAATGAAAAAAATTCACACATATCAGAAATGCACGTACGTCTACAGACATGTATTTTGAAAATGTGTTAATGTACTTTAGGAAAATGATCATGTAATTTAGAAAATGTTCACGCGATTAAAGATTGTTCACATATTTAAAAAATATTTATTTAATTGAATTTTTTGTTCACATATATAATTTTTCATTAGTTATAAATAAGATAAGTGAAGTGCTAGTTTACAACTACTCATATTAAAGATAAGTGAAGTGTTAGTTTACAACTACTCATATTAAAGATAAGTGAAGTGTTAGTTTACAACTACTCATATTTTGAACCTGCAAATGACATAACTCTCCGTGCCTACTGTTGTAGGTGATCCGTGTGATCCATGAATGTAATCAAATCTCTCACCTTCATTAAAAAAAAATCAAGTACAACTACCGCTTACATATTTACATAGCCTCCATTCTCTTATCGTCTCTTTGAGATGCCAATTTCTAAGTGTGGGAACAATTAGCGATGATCGTAGGTTTGTTGTTCTTCTCTTTCATTTCTTCACTCTCTATCTCAACGGTCTAGCCATTGGATAGGAGTGATAGGTATCGGGAGAGAGGTAGCAACTGGAATGGCATGCTTTTGATTGTGGTTTACTCGCACTTTACACGTCGTGGTGGAGTTTCAATGAGCTACCTTGGGTGCGCGGGTGCTCGACGATGGCCACCATGGTGCTGAGCACTAGTCCATCCTCCACAGCTCCTGCTTCCTTCTCATCGCGCCATGACAAAGGCGATAAGGCGGAGATGGAGGACGTCAAGGTATCATCGGACTGCGATCTACCGACCAACAGGACAAAGGGTCCCCTTTGACGTGCAATTACCAATCCCAAGGTGGAATGCAGGGGTGCACAAGAATCTATGTCATAGGATGGTGGGGACGGTCGAGTGGGGCGTCAAGCCGGCAGACACTAGACCTCATAGCTTTAAACTCAACTGCACCGGAGCTGCATACCGAAAAATCGAGGGTGGCGCCGCACCTGTAGCCTATGTTTTGTTTGTTACAAAAGAGTAATGAATAACAGGTCAAAAGGAACATGTGTTTGTGTGTCATCTGAGTTACCTCAGCTTGTGCTTTGAAAAACTACTTTGCAAATGGAACTACTTGTCAAGAATTCCTGGCTTTGGTTTGCAGAGCGGCAAAACTGCAAATATCATGGAAATTGGCGCTTCCGAATTTAAATAAAACAACATAAAGTTGGAAGTATCCAAGAATTTACAAGTAGTACAACAACGCAATTGCCAACCATCGTCGCGATGATTCTGAGAAACCACACGTGCTGATAAACAGAAGCCAGAAGGACAAATTAGCATTCTTGCAAAAAAAGGACAAATTAGCAACCAAAAGCAAGACTTCGAAATCCCAGCATTGGAGTTCCCCTCGAAATAGGTTTTCGCCCCGGTTTATAGATAAAGCAAACATCCATACATCCAAATTTCAAGTGGCACTATGAAAGAAACAGAGTTTTCTCCGCAAGGAGTGCCTACAAGCTACCGGACGCAATTAAGAGACAATCTGTGCTGGAAGCATCCCCGTCCAATAGAGAGGCAGGGGATAGATCAATTTGGGATGTTATTCAGAAATCCAAATTACTGGGCAAGAAAAGATCTGTGGGTGTCATGTTGCCACTAGATCCCTAGCGACAAAACATAATGCCTTCAGAGGCACAATTGCTAAGGATAATACATGCCAGATTTGCGGTATGGATGAAGAAGCTGAGTTTCATGTTGTGATCTCTTGTACTAGTAGTAAGGCTCGCAGACATGAAATATACCGAGATTCAGGTATACAGGGGATGATTGGCTACAACTGTTGCTGGATTCACAACCCGAGGAAATCAGGAACCGGATTCTCCTGCTAATCTGGCAAAGCTGGCACCTAAGGAACAATATAGTGCACGGGAATGGAAAGGAGACAGTCTTGGGAGCTGGGATTTTCCTAACAAGATATGAGGAGGAATTGTCACTGACTGTTCATTACAGAGTTTGTGAACACGGCTGTGCCTGCGACCAAAGGGTGAACGGCGCCAGTTGCAGGGAGAGTCAAATTAAATTCAAATGCAGGCTTCATCGCTGAGTCAGGAGACTGTTGTATTGGCGCTGTCACTAGGGACTGTAATGGACATATCCTTGTTTCAGTTGGCTGTGCCATTCAGCGCTGGTTGGGCTTTCAGAGCTTGCCAAGCTTTACAGGGGACCTTTGACCCTGGAAACGGACTATGCAAACCAGGGAAAAAACCTCCAGCAAACCGCGACAAACCGATTAGCTTGTTTCCCCTAATCACTGATATACTCCCTCCGTTCTGAAATAGATGACTCAACTTTGTACTAACTTTAGTACAAAGTTGGGTCATCTATTTGAAACGGAGGGAGTACGTCAGACTCTGAAGCTCTTCTCCGACATGTTAAGATGTAAAGGTAACTGCAAAAAAAATCCCCTCGGTTGGTGGCCTGTTTTTCATGCTCATCATCTCTATTCTAAGCACAGTTTGGTAGAGGCAAGGATGTCCCTCGGTTCCATGCTTAGTAATTCGCCAGCCCATGTCCCTTCCTGAATAGTGGGCATATGGCGCCTGTGAGTACCATTCACTTGCAATTTTCAAAGGCAAGCTGGCTGAGATAAAGGAAATGCAGGGACGATTATAACTTCAGTGTGTCCCTAACTGCAGAGATCAGCAGGACTGAAAGTAACATGCCCTTTTTATGGTCATAACTTCATCTTTTACATCCCTTTCACAGTTACATCTCTCACTTTCAGTAAGCACGTCCAGAAATGTGCTAACCATGGATGCATTAGTAGATGTTGCCGGTTAATCATGGGAAGATTCTCTGGTAAAAAAACTCCGTAGTTAATCCAATGATTCCCTATAATTTTACACCTTTCTTTTTGAATGGGTAAATTAGTTGTTGGATGTGTTAGAAATACATACGTGTTAACGTGTACTTAGAGATAAGGAAAAATAAATATAGAGTTAGTTTAAACATATTATGTCTTGTCTTGTACTTCAAGTTTCTCCCCTCACGATGTACTCTATATATTTCCCTGCGAGGGTCAGATCAATATAACAACAAATATTCAGTCATCTTATAATTTCACAGGTTGCATCAGCATGCTTGTGACCAAGAATACATTTCAAGAGGGGCATCCAAATTAAAATGCTGAGGTGATTGTTGAAGAGACCACATCCATCCAACTACAACATCATTGGAAAGGAAAGGCGTACGTCCACACGTGCGCTTGTGCATCACAACTGTTTGACCATGATAGCCGCTGAACTAAAACTCTAAGGACATATACAATAGTGGCATAATGGATATAGATGCCCCATGACCAAAAGTAGCTTGGGGCATCTACGTTGATTTTTTTCTGTCCAATGCAAGCTACCACTAATAGGCGTCATCAAAGAATAGAAAATAAAGACTCACACTACACATGCATCTCTACTCTACACCTCAACCTTTTCAACTTTATATATGCACTGGACCATATTTTTTCTCCCCAAGCACCCGCCTCCTCCAATGGATCCCGCTGCTTCATCCGAACCTACTTTTCCTTACATCCTATCCTACGTGGCCTATTGTCCATGTCCTTACACACAATATCTCCACCCTTTATCGGTTACATAGGCATGTCAATAGTAATGTGTTTGTTCATTACATCATATGTATTGTCCACTCAGTTTTTATATGTGGTAAGTGCATTCGTTATATGCATGACATTGATGAATGTACATCCGAGCGAAACCAAACAACAGTTGCATCCATCATTAGTCTACTGCCGTGTGTGAATGACGACGGATAACATTTCTTCAGAGATTTCAAGTGGTTGCGACTTCACTGTCCTCCATGGCCTTCACGGAGGTAGAGAAACATTATACCTGCAGCAGGCAGCCGCGGTTCCATGTGACGTTCATTGAGCATGATCGGGAAAGGTCAATGTCGGCGACGACAAGTGTTCTTAATCCTTAATTGGTTAGGTTGACGTGTTGTGGCACTGGCATTTGCTACGGGGATCAACGTCGTCGCACACATTGTTGAGCTATGTTAACAAATTGTATTTAGAGATGAATTTATTCGTAGTCCCTAAATTGATATTCCAGCTATGGATTTGCTTCACGGTGTAGCAATCCTAGCCAAAATATTAACAACATGTTTGATATTTTTTTATGCTTGAGAAATAGTTATTTAGAACTGAACGAGTTGCAAGCACATCTATGCAACTGCTCATGTGCGATTAGAGGAAGTTGTAACCTCCACAAGGCAAGTCATACGAAGACTATTGCAACCTCGGTAGTGCTTGTCTATTGAGAAATTTGAAACAAGCAAAATGCAAAAGTTTTCAGGAATGTGAGCACCATGCATGTCTCCCGTCCTTGTGAGTAAGACTAAGAGTGACGCGTTAATTTGCATGGAGGCATGGCCACATGATCTGAGAGAGAACTTTTAGGGCAGCTCATGTATCCTTCTTATACTATCCTGGATTTGGAAAGCTATCAGAAGCTTCCGTTCTGGTTTTACCCTTTTCCTCCTTTTATGTATTTTTTCAGGTTTGTTACTCGGCTTTTGTTCCTTTTGTCCTTTTTTATTTTATATTAATTTATTAATTGTTTATTTTTTTCATAATTCAAGAAAAAATTTGAAAGAAAAAAAATCAAATTTGTGAACATTGTTCTAAAATTATGTTTTCTTTCAAATATGTGATTTTTTTTCAAATGCATAAATTTCTTTTAATTCCATAAATATCTTTTAAATTTGCAAAAAAATTAATCAATAAAAACCAGATTGATTTTTGTTGAACGGTTAGCCACTGGTTTTTCCTTGACCCAGTAGCAAGGGAGGCGGTCGGGACAAGCCAGGGAGCAAGGTGCAGCACTAATGGGCCGGCCAGGTGTGCGCTGTTGAGGTATTCCACGGCTAAGGCGCCAAATAGTAGCTCTCATTTTCTTGTTCCCTGCTATGAACCCATATACATTGCGACGTAGTGAGCAAGGCATAGTCGGAGCTGAATGGGTTGCAATTAGTGTGGCTAATTATAAAATTAGGTACAACTTATTATTGTTATTATTCACAAATCTAACATATATATTACACATTTACATTTTTATAAATTTATAATAAAGAATTAAAGTTAATCACAGATAAAAAAATGCACATACATTTACAAGCATGTATTCTAAAAATGAGTTCACGTATTTTTAAAAAGGATCATGAAGTTGAAAAAAGTTGACATAATTAAACAAATGCTCACATATTTTAAAAAATATTTATGTAATTGAAAATTTTGTTCAGGTTTTTGAAATTTGTTCATTAATTTTAAAAAAAGGATTCAAGCCTATTAAAGATAACTAAAGCTGTATAGTTTAAAACTACTCATATTCTGAACCTCCAATTGGAACAACTCTTCCACCTAACATTAGACGTGACCCATGCTCTCCATGTCATCAAATCTCTCACCTTCAATACCAAAAAAATCAAGTACAACCGCCACCTACATATTTACACTGCCTCCTTTCATGTCCCGATGTCGTTTTTGCAATGTCAGTTTCCTAGCATTGTAAGAGTTAACCATGATGATAGTTTTGTTGTTTTTCTCTTTCGCCTTTCCCTTGATGTCTCAGCAACCTAGCCATTGGATGGGAGTGATAGGTATCAGGAGAGATGTAGCAACTAAGTCGGCAGCTCAGTGATGGTGGTTTACTAACACTCTACATATCTCAGTTGGTAGCATGTTTTTCCATGCTCATCATCTCCCTTCTAAGCTTACTTTGGAGGGCCTTGCAAGATGTCACTTTGTTTCATAGTACTTAGTAGTACTTTACAAGCGCATCAGATAAAGGAACTGCAGGGATGGTCATACCTGGCTGTAACTGCAAAGATCACTAGGGTAGAAATTAACAAGCCCTTGGAGATGACCTTCATTTGTACATGCCCTTTAAAAGTAGGTTCTTAGTTACACCTCTCACTTTCAGTAAGCATGATAAAATTTCTCTAAGCATAGTATTTGTGACAAGTTAATCATTGGGAGATTCTCGTCTTTTTACACTCTATGCACTTAATCCAAAGATTCCCCGTGATTTTATACCTTTCTTTTTGAATGGATGCTATACAAATTAGTCGTTGGATTGGATGCATCGGCATGCTTGTGACCAACATTACATTTCAAGAGGGGTATGCAAATTTAAGTGTTCAAGTGATTGCTGAAGAGACCTCATCCCTCCAACTACAACATCATTGGGAAGAAAAGGCGTACATCCACACATACGCTTGTCGATCACAACTGTTGGGGCATGATCCTGCGGCTGAACTAAAACTCTAGTACATGCATCTTATAGTAGTATCTCTAGTCTTTATCAGTTATATAGGGGTGTTAATATAAATTAATATGTGTTTGTTCAGGGTGTCATGTGTATTGCCCACGCATCCCAACGGCCAAAAGGGCAGAGCATAGGCAGTTGGAGGCTTTTGGTAAATTGCCAGAACTGAGCAAAGTAGAGGGCGTTGAGCTCAAGATGAAGGCCTATATGGACATGTAAAAAAAATGCTCTCACCGCAAGCGATCGAGGCTCTTAAAGCTTTGGCGAGCATCATGTAGACTAAGGTGGACCTTGTAGGATGTCTTTCACATGATAATGTTAGGCCATGATGCTTGGATGTATAGCGGGTGGCCTGGCTCGGCGTGGATGAGTGGTTTTGAGAGTGTGCTGGTCGTTTTCGTTGCTCTTGAGCTCCGTTTGTTAGTTTTGTGTCTTGGCACTTCATGTGTGTGTCTTCTTCTAGTCTCTGTCCCCAGCTGTAATGTCTTTGTGTGTGGTGGTGGGGAGGGGGGGGGGGGGTTGTTCGGACTTTTTTTCCGGATAATTTGGTTTTCGGCCTAATTTTCCTCACAAACTCGGCCACTCTGTACTGTTTTTTCTATCTTAATGAAATCGCTAAAAATCTTACCTTGCACTGTAAAAATAAATGTGTGTTGCCCACTCAGTATTTGTATTTTCTGAGTCTATCGGTTATACACATGACATCGAAAATGTACATCTGAGAAAAAACGAGACAACACACCTACATCCATCATTAGTCTAGTGTGTGACGACACATTATGGATTTTATTAATAGAAATACTAGATAAAGCATGACTAGTATAGCAGTGGTAAAACAAGTCATGCGATTTGACAAAGAAAAGGTAAACAACATCTTCATATATGAACCGTAACTAAGCACATCTAGAGCAGACAGTATAGCAAGTTACATATATGAAATAGTGTCTAACATATCTAGGGCAAATACTAGAATAAGGAACTGTAGCAGGACCTCTAATAGAAAGAGGAAGAACACGTACGGGACAGCAACAACAGAAGCGCTGGACTTGGGGTCGGTGTCCTCGCCAGCCATGTCATCGAGGATGTCGTGGACGTCGGTGAAGAAGTCATCGTCGGGGAAGTAGTCTTCGGAGTCCGGGGCATCCGTGATGAAGAAGTCAGTAGTCGCGCGAAGCGCTCCCCAAAAACCTTATCACCCTTCTCCCGTACAGGACTCAAAAGGTGCGGTTTTGGAGGCCTACTGTCCCGACCTGTGGTGCACGCCGCAAGCCGGGTTGGAGAAGATCATAGCAGTAGCTCAGTGGTCGGGAACTCTGAGGCGAGAGGGTTGTGTTGTTCTGGTGCGTCTCTCTGAGAGGAGCGAACTCCCTTTTATAGGCGCAAGAGAAGGAGGCGAGAGACTGCGCCGAGAGCTAAAGGGAACGAGGGAGACTAAAAAAATAGGCAGCAGTCGAAGGGTGCAGCGTTCGTATTCAATATCCACTACAACAAAAACTTTTCAGCTCTCGAGTGACCTTTCGTATATCCGTAGTGCGTGGAAAAAATTTAGACATCGACTCGGCTCATCTCCGCAACCCGTGGCGTGTCGTGACGAGGCGTGGCGAGGCAGGCGGCGGAGGAGGAGCGCGCATGGATGTCCCTCTTGTTCTCATGCTCATACAAGTGAGGAAAGAACCTCCCTTATAAAGAGGTCCAACTCCCTCTAAACTAGCAATGTGGGATTAAACTTTAGTTCCACCTCTTGCCTTGCACGAATGGGCGGCGTGGGCCTCTAGGATTTATTAGGAATTTTTGAAACTACTATTGGGCTAGGCCCAAAATAGAAAAAAATCCAGCAATTCCCCACCAGATCCCATAGGCACACAAAATCTACCTTTGGTTCCAAAACACTGTTTTATATACGGTACTGCAATGGAGACTGTTAAGTTGAACTTTCACCTAGAACTCTATGCTACACTAGTAAGCAACTTGAACAGTGGACTGGGCCTTGAACTGCAAGTTTTCCGTGAATCTAGCTTCACACAAAGCCTTGACTGATACTGGGCTACCGTGGGTCTTCCCCGCGGGTGGAGCTTATGCGTCATACTTCGAGACCTTTCATGAGTTTACTAGAGAGAACCCTACTCTCATAGATTGCGACGTTTAACAATCAGACTCATATAGGTGCATTCTTCAAAGATGTTCTGCAGGACAACATCTCTGCTTCAATGAGCCACTTAGAACACATTAAGATATACATCAACCTACCATGTAGATTAGGAGAGTATTGCATCTTCATGGAGTGGCATTGTTAATAGTAAGTATACTCTCCTCTCAGTTGACCAACAGCTTGCCTTCCACATCTAATTCACGGGATCTCCGATCACAAAGAATAAGTTACCACTGTTAACAACTCATATTGTGGGTCTCATACCCATCTCCCTTGATGCATTATCTATCACATTACGTGATAGACCCTTAGTAAAAGGATCTGCCAGATTTTTAGACGTTTGGATATAATCCAATGCAATAACTCCGGAATTTCTCATTTTTCTGACAGACTTTAACCTTCTCTAAACGTGTCTTGATGACTTCATGTTATCCTTTGAGCTGCTCACTTTTCTGATCACAGTTTGATTGTCGCAATTCATAAGGATAGCCCGTACATGTTTCTCAACAATCAGCAAGTCATTCAAGAGCCGGTGAAGCCAATCTGCTTCGACCGTAGTTGTATCTAGTGATGTGAGTTCTGCTTCCATTGTTGACCTCATTAAGATGGTCTGCTTGCAAGACTTCCAAGAAACATCGCCACCTCCATGAGTGAATACATATCCGCTCGTGGCCTTTATATCATCAGCATCTGAGATCCAGTTTGAGTCACTATACCCTTCAAGCACCTTTGGGTGCCCAGTGTTGTGAATTCCATAATTTGCAACGCCTTTCAAACAACGTAAAACTCTCTCTAGAGCTTTCCAATGCACATCTCCTGGTTTTGACACGAACCGGCTCAGTTTGCTAACAGCAAAAGAGATGTCAGGTCTTGTAGCACTGGTTAAATACATAAGCGAGCCAATAATCTGAGAATATTTCAATTGGTCTCTAGCAATTCTTCTATTCTTTCGAAGCAACACACTAGCATCATATGGTGTTGGAGAGGGCTTGCAGTCACTGTAGCCAAAGCGACTCAAGATCTTTTCCACTTAGTGGGATTGGAGCAATGTAATCCCACCATCATCGTCTCTCAACAACTTGATGTTTAGAATGACATCAACCACTCCTAAATCCTTCATCTCAAAGCAACGAGATAGGAAATCCTTGACCTCCTTAATAACCTTCAGATTTGTTCCGAAAATCAGAATGTCATCAACATATAAGCAAAAGGTAACTCACTCCCCCCCCCCCACCAGGGAGATAGTACACACATTTATCAGCTTCATTTACAACAAAGCATGCGGCTATTAAAGTTCTTTCAAACTTCTCATGCCACTGCTTGGGTGCTTGCTTAAGTCCATACAAAGAATTCAGCAACCTACACACTTTCCCTTTCTGACCATCTGTTACAAACCGATCTGGTTGTTCCATATAAATTTCCTCTTCTAACTCGCCATTTAGGAAAGCAGTCTTAACATCCATTTGATGAACGAGAAGACCATGTGAGGCAGCACATGAAAGTAGTACTCGAATAGTGGTCAGTGGAGCCACAAGCGAGTGAGTATCAAAGAAGTGTTCACCTTCCTTTTGGGTATAACCCTTAGCCACGAGCCGAGCCTTGTACTTATCAATAGTACCATCAGGCCTAAGCTTCTTCTTGAATACCCATTTGCATCCTATAGGTTTGCACCCATAAGGACGATCGGTTATCTCCCAAGTTTCATTTGCCAAGATGGAGTCCATCTCACTACGGACCGCTTCCTTCCAGTAGTCAGCATCTTCAGATGCATATGCCTCTGAAATAGAACTGGGAGTGTCATCTATGAGATACACAAGAAAATCATCACCAAAGGACTTTGCAGTCCTCTGTCTCTTCCTTCTAGTAGGAACTTCATTGTTCTCCTCCACAGGACTTTCAAAGTGTTTCATCAAAATGGCAGGTTCACTAATTGTAACTGGTTCATGATTCGATGAACTAGGCATCTTCTGATTAGATGAGGTAGCCATATCCTTCATGGGAAAGATATCTTCAAAGAAAGTTGCATCATTTGACTCCTTGATCGTACCGACATGCATGTCAGGTACCTCGGATTTTACAACCAAGAATCTATAACCAATGCTATGAAAAGCATATCCCAGGAAAACACAATCCACAGTTTTTGGTCCTAGCTTTCGCTTCTTTGGAATTGGCACATTGACTTTCGCCGAACAACCCCAGGTTCGTAGATAAGAGAGCTTTAACCTTTTCTTCTCCCATTCCTCGAATGGAGTTATCTCTTTGTTCTTTGTGGGAACTCGGTTTAGGACATGACATGCAGTCAATATCGCCTCCCCCCCACCATGCCTTGGAGAGACCCGATGTGTCTAACATGGCGTTAACCAAATTAGTTACAGTATGGTTCTTTCTTTACTTGATGCTATATTTTTATTCACCACATGATATGTCTTTTGCTTGGAGCGTCATTTTGTTTTATTTTATTCTGCTTGCTGTTTGAATAATATCCCAAGATCTGAAATTTTTAAATGTTAGAGAGTCTTCACATAGTTGCACAATTATTCGAATACTCATTGATCTTCACTTATATCTTTTAGAGTAGTTTGTCTTTTGCTCTAGTGCTTCACTTATATCTTTTTAGAGCATGGTGGTGGTTTTATTTTGAATAAATTAATGAACTCTCATGCTTCACTTATATTATTTTGAGAGTCTTTTAGAACAACATCGTAAATTGCTTTGGTTATGAATTTAGTCCTAATATGATGGGCATCCAAGATGGGTATAATAAAAACTTTGATATGGAGTGCATTAAACACTATGATAAATTTGATACTTGATAATTGTTTTGAGATATAAAGGTGGTAATGTTAGAATCATGCTAGTTGGGTAATTATGAAATTGAGAAATACTTGTGTTAAAGTTGGCAAGTCTCGTAGCATGCACGTATGGTGAACGTTGTGTGACAAATTTGAAGCATGGGGTGTTCTTTGATTGCCTTCCTTATGAGTAGAGGTCGGGATCGCACGATCGTTAACTCCTACCAACCCTTTCCCTAGGAGCATGCGTAGTAGTACTTTGCTTCGAGGGCTAATAAACTTTTGCAATAAGTATATGAGTTCTTTATTATGACTAATGCGAGTCCATGGATTATACGCACTCTTACCTTTCCGCAATTTGCTAGCCTCTACGGTACCGTGCATTGCCCTTTCTCACATTGAGAGTTGGTGCAAACTTCGCCGGTGCATCCAAACCCCGTGATACGATACGCTCTATCACAAATAAACCTCCTTATATCTTCCTCAAAACAGCCACCATGCCTACCTATTATGGTATTTCCATAGCCATTCCGAGATATATTGCCATGCAACTTTCCACCATTCTGTTTATTATGACACACTCATAATTGTCATATTGCTTTGCATGATCATGTAGTTGACATCGTATTTGTGGTAAAGCCACCTTTATATTTCTTTCATACATGTCGCTCTTGATTCATTGCATATCCCGGTACACCGCCGGGGGCATTCACATAGAGTCATATTTTGTCCTAAGTATTGAGTTGTAATTCTTGAGTTGTGAATAAATAGAAGTGTGATGATTTCCATTACTAGAGCATTGTCCCATGTGAGGGAAGGATGATGGAGACAATGATTCCCCCACAAGTCGGGATGAGACTCCGGACTTTATGCAAAATAAAAGAGGCCAAAGAAGCCCAAATAAAAAAAGAGAAAAAAAGAGAAAAAGAGAGGCCAAAGAAGCCCAAATAAAAAAATGAGAGAAAAAGAGAGAAGGGACAATGTTACTATCCTTTTTCCAGACTTGTGCTTCAAAATAGCACCATGATCTTCATGATAGAGAGTTTCTTATTTTGTCACTTTCATATACTAGTGGGAATTTTTCATTATAGAACTTGGCTTGTATATTCCAATGATGGGCTTCCTTAAAATTGCCCAGGTCTTCGTGAGCAAGCAAGTTGGATGTACACCCACTTAGTTTCTTTTTTATGAGCTTTCATACATTTATAGCTCTAGTGCATCTGTTGCATGGCAATCCCTACTCCTCGTATTGACATCAATTGATGGGCATCTCCATAGCCCGTTGATTAGCCGCGTCAATGTGAGACTTGCTCCTTTTTTGTTTTCTCACATAATCCCTATCATCATACTCTACTCCACCCATAGTGCTATGTCCATGGCTTATGCTCATGTATTGCGTGAGGGTTGAAAAGGCTGAAGCGTGTTAAAAAGTGTGAACCAATTGCTTGGCTGAAACCGGGGTTGTGCATGATGGGAGCATTTTGTGTGATGAAAATGAAGCATGGCCAAACTATATGATTTTGTAGGGACAAGCTTTCTTTGGCTATGTTCTTTTGATAAGACATAAACTTCTTGGTTAACATGCTTGAGGTATTACTATTTTTATGTCAATATTAAACTTTTATCTTGAATCTTTTGGATCTGAACATTCATGCCACAATAAAGAAAATTACACTGAGAATTATGCTAGGTAGCATTCCACATCAAAAAAAACTATTTTTATCATTTACCTACTCGAGGACGAGCAGGAATTAAGCTTGGGGATGCTTGATACGTCTCCAACGTATATATAATTTTTGTTTGTTCCATGCTATTATATTATCTGTTTTGGATGTTTAATGGGCTTTATTATACACTTTTATATTATTTTTGAGACTAACCTATTAGCCAGAGGCCCAGTCCAAACTGTTGTTTTTTTGCCTATTTCAGTGTTTCGCAGAAAAGGAATATCAAATGGAGTCCAAACGGAATGAAACCTTCGGGAGAGAGATTTTTGGAACAAATAAGATCCAGAGGACTTGGAGTGGACGTCAAGAAAGAAGCAAGGAGGACACGAGGCAGGGAGGCGCGCCTGCCCCCCTGGGCGTGCCCCCTCCCTCGTGGGCCCCTCGCAGCTCCACCGACCTACTTCTTCCTCCTATATATACCCATATACCCCGAAAACATCCAGGAGCACCATAGATCGGGAGTTCCGCCGCCGCAAGCCTCTGTAGCCACCAAAAATCAATCGGGACCCTGTTCCGACACCCTGCCGGAGGGGGGATCCATCACCGGTGGCCATCTTCATCATCCCGGCGCTCTCCATGACGAGGAGGGAGTAGTTCACCCTCGGGGCTGAGGGTATGTACCAGTAGCTATGTGTTTGATCTCTCTCTCTCGTGTTCTTTATTTGGCACGATCTTGATGTATCGCGAGCTTTGCTATTATAGTTGGATCTTATGATGTTTCTCCCCCTCTACTCTCTTGTAATGGATTGAGTTTTCCCTTTGAAGTTATCTTATCGGATTGAGTCTTTAAGGATTTGAGAACACTTGATGTATGTCTTGCCTGTGCTTATCTGTGGTGACAATGGGATATTCACGTGATATCCTTGATGTATGTTTTGGTGATCAACTTGCGGGTTCAGTGACCTTGTGAACTTATGCATAGGGGTTGGCACACGTTTTCGTCTTGACTCTCCGGTAGAAACTTTAGGGCACTCTTTGAAGTTCTTTGTGTTGGTTGAATAGATGAATCTGAGATTGTGTGATGCATATCGTGTAATCATGCCCATTGATACTTGAGGTGACATTGGAGTATCTAGGTGACATTAGGGTTTTGGTTGATTTGTGTCTTAAGGGGTTATTCTAGTATGAACTCTATGATAGATCAAACCGAAAGAATAGCTTCGCGTTATTTTACTACGGACTCTTGAATAGATCAATCAGAAATGATAACTTTGAGGTGGTTTCGTACCCTACAATAATCTCTTCATTTGATCTCCGCTATTAGTGACTTTGGAGTGACTCTTTGTTGCATGTTGAGGGATAGTTATATGATCCAGTTATGTTATTATTGTTGAGAGAACTTGCACTAGTGAAAGTATGAACCTTAGGCCTTGTTTCCTAGCATTGCAATACCGTTTACGCTCACTTTTACCATTTGCTACCTTGCTGTTTTTATATTTTCAGATTACAAAAACCTATATCTACCATCCATATTGCACTTGTATCACCATCTCTTCGGCAAACTATTGCACCTATACAATTTACCATTGTATTGGGTGTGTTGGGGACACAGGAGACTCTTTGTTATTTGGTTGCAGGGTTGCTTGAGAGAGACCATCTTCATCCTACGCCTCCCACGGATTGATAAACCTTAGGTCATCCACTTGAGGGAAATTTGCTACTGTCCTATAAACCTCTGCACTTGGAGGCCCAACAACGTCTACAAGAATACAAGAAGAAGGTTGTGTAGTAGACATCAACCACCTCGACAGCCGAACACACGAGCATGGCCACGCGAAGACGTTCACCTGCTGGGCCTGAGTGTGGACATCGCCCACATCCTGATGACCCACATGCTCTGGGTGATGAAGCACAGTGCTTGCCATGTGGAGGAGATGCTCGACTACTCGCGCCAGACCGCTTGGTGCTACCTCCTCCGGGAGTGAAGCGCTACGACCTCCTCATCCATGTCGACCGGGTGGAAGACTGGACGCCGCGCTTGCCGCCATCCTCCCACTCCGGCCTGTGTGTCATTCCGTCCTTGGATACCAACGAGGGCGAGGCCCTACCGCGCATCGAGCCGGTCGTCTGGACCATGAACATGGCGGATGGCCAGGAGCAGGCCCGCAAACGTGTGCCGGTGGAGCTCTTCTCTGGCTGTCGTGGATTCCCCTCCAACGGCAGCCGGCACGAGGACGACCACGATAACAGCAACCAAGGCAGCGGACAATGCTCCTGGAAGTATACACTCCTGGGGATCGGCCTGACCCCAGGGGCGAGGCAGCGGCACCAGGCGAGATGACCTCAAGACGGCGTAGCAGGACGTCGGTCCATCGGTGCCACAGTGGCAGCTCAAGGGGGCGCATCAACGACAAGCGCGCACACGAGCCAACGGCCATCAGTGCCACCCCACCGCTGCCACTTCGTACAACCACTCCACCCCCTTAGCCGGCTGCGCAGGACTCCGTAGCTGCCTACCTCGCCAGCCAGTCTGTGCCCACCCCCGCCCGCACGGGCTGCACCTAGTTGGATCTTGACGCCACCATCTCTACTTTGCCCAAGGAGCAGTTGGAATTCCCTGCCAGCCAGGTGTTTGCTGCTACTTCTTGAGCTTGTGTTCGTTTTTCCTTTGAAGAGGAAAGGGTGATGCATCAAAGTAGAGATAAGTAATTCTCTCAGTTAGAGAACCAAGGTATCAATCCAGTAGGAGACAACACACAAATCACCAATACCTGCACAAAGAATCAAACAACTTGCACCCAACGCGATAAAAGGGTTATCAATCCCTTCACGGTCACTTGCAGAAGTGAGATCTGATAGAGATAGATGAAACTAAGCAAAAGATAAAGTAAATATTTTTGGTATTTTTAGTTTATAGATCGCAAAGTAAAAGATTGCAAAATAGTAGATCGGAAACTTGTATGATGGAAAATAGATCCAGGGGCCATAGGTTTCACTAGCTAGAGGCTTCTCTCAAGATAACAAATAATACGGTGGGTGAACAAATTACTGTCGAGCAATTCATATAAAAACGCAAAGTTATGCGAAAATCCTTTTCTGAGCTCGGGCTCATCTGCACCTGTGCTGAATAAAAAAATCAAAACAAATCCTAAAAAAATTCAAAATATTCCATTTTTTTCCCATGGTAGAAAATTTGATGCGCCAGGTCCGCCCCAATTTTGAAATCATTTGGACAATTGAGCAACTCTTGTCAAAAAAGACAAATTTGGAGTCCGTAAAATAATTTACTGTTCATGTACTGTTTTGACCCGATTTGTCTTTTTTACTATGAGCTACTCAGATGCATAAATGATCTAATATTTGGAGCGAACCTCACGTAATAAACTGTCTACCATGGGAAAATTGTTGGAATTTTTTGAATTTTTCTACTATTTGTTTTGAATTCTTTTCTGACTGGGTGCAGATGAGCCTGGGCACCGTATCGCTACACTCAAAGTTATGACGATATCTAAGGCAATGATTATGAAATATAGGCATCACGTCCGTGCCAAGTAGACTGAAACGATTCTGCATCTACTTCTATTACTCCACACATCGACCGACTCCTGCCTGCATCAAGAGTATTGAGCTCATGAAGGACAAAGCAACACATTAAGTAAGATGACATGATGTAGAGGAATAAACTCAAGCAATATGATGTAAAAACCCATCTTTTTATTCTCGATGGCAACAATACAATATGTGCCTTGTTGCCCCTACTGTCATTGGGAAAGGATACCGGAAGATTGAACCCAAAGCTAAGCACTTCTCTCATTGCGAGAAAAAACCCATCTAGTTGGCCAAACCAAACAGATAGTTCAATGAGAATTACAAAGATATCAAATAATGCATAAAAGAATTCAGAGAAGATTCAAATAATATTCATAGATAAGCTGATCATAAATCCACAATTCATTAGATCTCAACAAACACACCGCAAAAGAATATTACATCGGGTATATCTCCAAGAACATCGAGGAGAACATGGTATTGAGAATCAAAGAGAGAGAAGAAGCCATCTAGCTACTAGCTATGGACCCGTAGGTCTGTGGTA
Source organism: Triticum dicoccoides (assembly GCF_002162155.2). NCBI lineage: Eukaryota > Viridiplantae > Streptophyta > Magnoliopsida > Poales > Poaceae > Triticum > Triticum dicoccoides. Next base: position 626,146,346 of record NC_041393.1, on the reverse strand, counting down.
AACTACTCACGTTTCATCGGAAGAGCAATATAGTTGATGTAGAAGCCCTCCGTGATCGAATCCCCCTCCGGTAGGATGCCAAAAAAGGGCCCAAGATGGGATCTCACGGGACAGAAGGTTGCGGCGGTGGAAAAGTGTTTTTGTGAATACTTCTGGTAGTTTGGGACGAAGAATTAGGTCAGGGGAGTCACGAGGGGCCACAAGGCAGGGGGCACGCCCTATCCCCTGGGAATATATATGGGATCTCACGGTTTAATTCCGTTTGGACTCTGTTTGATATTCATTTTTTGTGAAACTTTAAAACAAGGAAAAAACAGAAACTGGCACAGGGCTCTAGGTTAATAGGTTAGTCCAAAAATGATATAAAATAGCATATTAATGCATATAAAACATTCAAATAGATAATATAATAGCATGGAACAATAAAAATTATAGATACATTGGGGACGTATCAAGCATCCCCAAGCTTAATTCCTGCTCGTCCTTGAGTAGGTAAACGATAAAAACAAAATTTTTGATGTGTAATGCTACCTAACATATTTATCCATGTAATTTTTTTTATTGTGGCATGAATGTTCCGATCCATAAGATTCAAAAAAAAGTTTAATATTGACCTAAAAACAATAATACTTCAAGCATACTAACAAAGCAATTATGTCTACTCAAAATAACATGGCCAAAGAAAGCTTATCCCTATAAAATCATATAGTCTGGCTATGCTCCATCTACATCACACAAAATATTCAAATCATGCACAACCCCGATGACAAGCCAAGCAATTGTTTCATACTTTTGATGTTCTCAAACTTTTTCAACTTTCACGCAATACATGAGTGTGAGCCATGGACATAGCACTATAGGTGGAATATAATATGGTGGTTGTGGAGAATACAAAAATAAGGAGATAGTCTCACATCAACTAGGCGTATCAATGGGCTATGGAGATGCCCATCAATAAATATCAACGTGAGTGAGTAGGGATTGCCATGCAACGGATGCACTAGAGCTATAAGTTTATGAAAGCTCAAAAAGAAACTAAATGGGTGTGCATCCAACTTGATTGCTCACAAGACTAGGGCAATTTGAGGAAGCCCATCATTGGAATATACAAGCCAAGTTCTATAATGAAAAATTCCCACTAGTATATGAAAGTGACAACATAGGAGACTCTCTATCATGAAGATCATGGTGCTACTTTTAAGCACAAGTGTGGTAAAAGGATAGTAACATTGCCCCTTCTCTCTTTTCTCTCATTTTTTTATTTTGGGCTCTCCCTTTTTTTTGGCCTATTTTTTTCCGTCCAGAGTCTCATCCCGACTTGTGGGGGAATCATAGTCTACATCATCCTTTCCTCACATGGGACAATGCTCTAATAATGAAGATTATCATACTTGTATTTACTTACAGCTCAAGAATTACAACTCGATACTTAGAACAAACTATGACTCTATATGAATGCCCCCGGTGGTGTATCGGGATGTGCAATGAATCAAGAATGACATGTATGAAAGAATTATGAAAGATGGCTTTGCCATAAATACGATGTCAACTACATGATCATGCAAAGCAATATGACAATGATGGTACGTGTCATAATAAACAAAATGGTGGAAAGTTGCATGGCAATATATCTCGGAATGGCTATGGAAATGCCATAATAGGTGGGTATGGTGGTTGTTTTGAGGAAGATATATAGTAGGTGTATGGTGCCGGTGAAAGTTGCGCGGCACAAGAGAGGCTAGCAATGGTGGAAGTGCGAGAGTGCGTATGATCCATGGACTCAACATTAGTCATAAAGAACTCACATATTTATTGCAAAAATCTATTAATTATCCAAACGAAGTACTACGCGCATGTTCCTAGGGGGATATATTGGTAGGAAAAGACCATCGCTCATCCCCGACGACCACTCGTAAGGAAGACAATCAATAAATAAATCATGCTCCGACTTCATCACATAACGGTTCACCATACGTGCATGCTACGGGAATCACAAACTTTAACACAAGTATTTCTACAATCCACAATTACTTACTAGCATGACTCTAATATCACCATCTTTATATCTCAAAACAATCATAAGGAATCAAACTTCTCATAATATTCAATGCACTTTATATGAAAGTTTTTATTATATCCCTTTTGGATGTCTATCATATTAGGACTAAATTTATAACCAAAGTAAATTACCATGTTGTTAAGAGACTCTCAAAATAATATAAGTGAAGCATGAGAGTTCAACAATTTCTACAAAATAAAGCCACTGCGGTTCTCTAAAAAGATATAAGTGAAGCACTAGAGCAAAATTGCCTAGCTCAAAAGATATAAGTGAAGCACACAGAGTATTCTAATAAATCATGATTCATGTGTGTCCCTCTCAAAAGGTGTGTACAGCAAGGATGATTGTGGCAAACTGAAAAGCAAAGACTCAAATCAGATGCTTTAAGAAAAATACATATCATGTGATGAATAAAAATATAGGCTAACATGCTTCCTTACGATTGCTTCCTACCTCGGTTGTGGCCGTGCATGAGGATATTAGGCATGAAAAGTCTTCCCATGGCCCTGTATAGCCACCAAACTCCAGAACCGTCGGTCTGATATCATCATTGTCACCCGATCTCACTGAACCTACTCCTTAGATGCCTCTGTCTAGCCACCACACTCAAGCAACATAATTTCTACGAAGCAGTTCGTTACCAGCAGCACAAAATTAAGGAAGAATTGAGTGGGGAGTGCCAAATTAGGAAGGAAAAAACTGAACGCCTAACATCATATCGGATCAGACGAATAGTGTGACGTGAATCCAATAGTCATCCGTTGGTCTGATGGGAAGCAAGGGATCACTAGTCTGATGCCTAGCGGTAGTTTTCTTGTTACTAGACCAGAAGTAGTAGTCAACTTATTTTCTTACTTTTAAGGTTCTTCTAACCTAATCTGAAAAATGGGGTACTAAGTCTATATCTTGATTCCAGAACCTCCTAATTTAAGAGAGATAAGTTGTACGACTTCTGCATTTACTTCAAGGGCATACTACAGATAGTACACATCTGGGTATCTGGAGGGTCATACTCATACACACCGCCAAGAAAAGAACATCCACTTGACTGACCTAGAATGCATATGTTTAAATTTGTATGAAGTGTTCTCTATCAAAGCAAGAATAAATCTAATATCCATGTTCCGTTGTTGATGTATATACGAAATGTCAACAACAATACTTCACCACCCACTTTATTCGACACACATTCCTTCCTAACATTGATTGTAGTCCCTCCGGCTCTTTTAAGTCTGCAAATAAGTTTTGTCCAAAGTCAAAGTATCTCTACTTTGAACAAACTTATAGGAATAAGTATCAACATTCACAATGACAAATCAACATTGCTAGATTCATTATGAAATGTAGTTTCATGGTATATATATTGGGTATTGTAGATTGTTAATTTTTAATGTAAATTTAGTTAAACTTTACAAAGTTTGACTTGACACCAAATCTTATACACGAAGTAAAAAGTACTAGAGGGAGTGATGTCATCTATGTCCTCCTCTATCCTTGGAGTAAATAGAAAAAAACTACCACATTTGGAATTATGGTTAAAAAAAGTACCACCTTCTTTAATTTCTCAAAAACCTACAACTATTTTGGTTGATTGTTCCAAAAAACACTACTCCCTCCGTCCGGGTGTATAAGTCATTCGCGTAGTTCTAGATCATCGATTTAAGGAATTAAATATATGTTATATGTCATGAAAAGTATACCACTAGATTTCCACACGGATGTAGTTTTTAAATATATATTTTTTGTCACATATAATACATATTTAGATAGTTAAATTATCGACCTAGAACTACGCGAATGACTTATACACCGGGACGGAGGTAGTAGTGACTGAATGGAGGGACCGCTGTTCAGCTTCATGTGGCAAAAAAGTCAACATCATTATATAAAAAGTTAAGTTGACTGTTATGACCGAGTGGGGCCCACATGTCAGCTTCTTCTCCTATGTCTCCATTCTCTTCTGTGTCTTTATCTTCTCCAGCACTGGCGCCTAGCCACCCACTCCTACTCTCAACCATGCTCCCCATCAAGCAGCAGCAACAGCGGGCGGCAGCAAGTAGCGGCGTGATAAGGTAGCGCGGCAAGCAGCAGCACGAACGACAAACAGCAGCGCAGCAAGGCAGCACGATGGCAAGCAGTATCACAGCAAACGGCAACACGACAAGCAGCAATGCGGCAAGGAGCAGCACGGCCGGCACCACCATCGTCGGCGCTGCCATGGCCACAGGGACCTGATTGCTTTTTATAAAAAAAATATAGGGTCCCGGTTACTTTTTATAAACAAGTTACATGACCCGATTGCTTTTTATAAAAAAAGTTCGAGGGAGTTGATTGTTGTTATACCTTTTTGAAGGGACCGACATGTCGGCTCCACCTGTCATAACGGTCAAAACTAACGGTGTTGAGTTTTATGTTACGTCAGACCTGGCGGGTGAACCCGTGTTGTTATAATCATGGTTAAAAGTTAACGCTTTACCAGCTAGTGTTTTTTGAAACAACCAACTAATTTTGTGGTAGTTTTTTGAGAAATTAAAGAAAATGGTAGTTTTTTTTTGTAAACTTAGCCTAAAATATGGCAGTTTTTTGTTATTTACCCTCTATCCTGGGGACGTGAATTTTTGGCGCATGGTGCCACGCGATGCCGTTATCTTGGCCGTCCTTCTGCGCGTCGTGATTGCTACTTATTATAGCCCATTCGCAAATACATGGCACGCTAATTACCAGCTTCACGAATACGTCGTTGTATACACCAAGCCAGTGGCCCAGACAGCATTTATGTTCCTATGAAAACATGACCCACGTGACGGCCCCGGCGATGGCATAACTGCTCTCGCTGTTGGGTGGACATCATTGAGCACGCACACTACCTAGTTGCTCGCACTTTAGATCTCCCCCAAGCCGTTGCCTGTGGAGGAACAGAGGGAGCAGTGGAGATGGATTCTTCACCGACGGAGATCAGGTTAGACCATCAAAAACACTATCTGATGCGTTGTTTTCTTTGCCTACGAGTGTACGCGCCCACCTGTGATGATATCTCGTTTGCCTCGATCTAGTGAGACGTTTGAGTTGCCATTCCACCCTGATTCAGTGGTTTTTGGAAGCCATTCGGGGTGGCTCGGCACACTGCGAGAGGTGACTGAAGATGACCCAAGTGGTAGATTTGCAGATTTGTTAGATTTTGTTGAGGTTCGTCAAAGAATAGATATTATGGATTCAGACAAGAAGAACGTTGAGATGGCAGAGAACAGATATGTAGCACTTGATGATAAAGTTGGCTTGATCTTATAAATGTTGCCATGTCATCCGTTTCAGGAAAAGGAGGGCTGGTTGCATTGATGGTGTGCATTTAAACGAATGTCGGTCGATGTGAATTGACATTTCCGTTGGGTGGGTCGGGCGCATGCGTGGGCAGCAGGGATTTATGACATCTCTGTTGTCTGGTGTATTGACATTTGTTTCGTGATTAGGGGTCCACTAATTATCGTACGGGTCGATTACAACTTGCCAAAACGCTGCTGCATGCACACAACGGGTCCTTAAAATTTTATTGATAGGTCAGCTCGCAGCCTGCGTGAGCAAGCATAGTGCACTAGCGGATACATGCATTGCATAGAACACGAAAATCATATGAAAGACTACGTCAGTCCCTACGCAGAGGCCAGCAGGTTCACGAGGCCCAGCATGAAAATGTTCTTCAACAATGCCTGGTTCTATTTGATAAGTGATATGTGGCGATGGACCGATGCGTGCGAAATCATATGTTCTCCCACTTCCAGAAACTGCAGCCTCCATGCTGTGACAAGAAGAAAGATTAGCACGGCGTGGAGAAGATGGAGGCATCTGGTTGGCCATGTGGTGGGGAGGTGGTATTGAACAACTCTGGGACATGGACGAGCACATGCTTTGAAGCTCCGGCAACACTTAAAGGAATGGAGAAGGAGAACAAAAGAGAATGGCAGCACAAGCAAGCAAGCAGGTTGTTAAAAAGACTGAGAGGAGCATCAAAGCCTTTGTGGCCGAGGTGTAATCAACGCGTGTCTCGTTCCCGCGTGGTGCAGCTAGCATTGCGGTGTGATCAATGCGCCTATCGTTTCAATGTGGGAGTTTGCCTTGTTGGCCATTTACTGGGGAAGACAGAGGCAATACAAGACCTATACGCTGACCAGAAAACGTTATACCGTATTGATGTATTGGAGCAGCACGAATCACGTGGCAACGAGTGGTGATAGATACCGACCTCGCATGGCTGCATGTCCACCTGCGATTTATCACTATCCTCGCCTCTAATAACTCATGGTGTAAAGCGTCTGTCTCTTAAAATTGCAGGTACCCTTTTTCAGGTTTACTTTGTTTTTTTTTGTCTCGCCTTTTTTAATATAAGTGGTTCGCCTAGCCTCGTTGCCTCCCCTTATGTGTCCACCATGCACTTTATGTTTTTGCTTTTGCTAGCTCATTAGCCCAACCGTTCATGTCATCGGTAGAGATGGGAGGTATTGGGACATAGAAATGAAGACGCCCTGTTACAAGTTGATACCCTTTAATTAGCTATAATTATGACAGCACAGGTTCATTTTGCTTGTATCCACGAGAAGAAGCTGGTTAGGCTTGTTCTGCTAGTGGCTACTGAGTTTTTTCATAGTAAGCAAAGGATGGGGACCTATGATCGAGTAACAGATGGCGTTGGCTGGAGTCGCTGATGGAGATTGAAAGGTAGCCCAGGAAGTTAAATGTTGGAGGAGAAGAAATATTATGTATAAGTTCCTGATACTTTAGCCTGTGAAAAATAAGTGCCCACAGCCGTGGTGGGTACAAGTGAACTGTGTAATCGGCTACTTCGTTTTTAGTTTGCTGTTGGTGGCGCCTCCTGTATGAGGTTGTCCAGGTGTTGAAAATTCAGTAATTTTTCAACATTATTAGTCTCTCTATCATTGCCACATACTCCTTCCTGCTTTATTCGCACGTGTTCCTAGTTTATTTTTTACTTTCATCAAAAGAGAAAGAAGACATATATCACTCGGACCAGAACTAAAAAACCGCTTTAAAATAAGAGTGTAAATAACTAAAAACCATAAACAAAAATGGAAAAGAAAAGTGTAACTTAACATACAAACACAATCGTCCATGTGCCAGCAACGACACATGCCACTAGTTGTTGACTACTGCACAGTGCCGCCTGATCTCCCCATCGCCACCGGTCTTGACTTCTATCATGCCCATCCTCATCATGGACCGTGCGAACACCTGGAAGAACACCTCCGGGGGGCCCTTGGCCACGCTCTCGACGTCTGCCCTTGCCGCGGCGTTAGTGATGAGCGCGGCGTCGGACTGGAAGAGTCCCTGGTGCTGGAGCAGGCCGTGGTAGTAGCTGAGGTCAAAGGTGAGGAAGCTCCCGGGGTCCATCTCGACGATGGTGGTGTTGTCCGTGGGTGTGGTGCAATTGGTTCGGCGGAGGCTGGCCGCATACTCGGCGTCCAGAGATGGGTCTGCGTCGCCTGGCCCACCGTGGCCGGTGAAGTTGTATAGCCGCTCGCTGAAGAAGTTGCAGTGCGAGATGCCGATGGTGTGCGCCCCTGTGTTGTATCGGTACATGATGCTCAGGTCAGGTGGTGAACAGAACACAGCATAACAAGTGCAAACTGCAAAGTTCAGTAATACGACAATGCTATGGCATATGGAGGACTGTCAACTTTCCAGGGAAATCTTGAGGATGTCCAGGAATGTACTAAAGCTAGCTAAACTACATTAGATGTGTGTCGTTTGAAAAACACATGCAGCTTATTTTTTATCCGCAAATGCTTGAGGAGGATTTGAAGGGACCGTCTGTAGATGCTCTTAGCAGACTGACAGTAGCGTACAGGTCTCTAAATCATAACAGTTTGCCCATTAAGGTTTACTACATATAAATACATGCGAATCAATGACCTAAGATTGTAACTAAAAACTTAACAGACAGTGACAGAGTTGAGTCCAAGATGTCTTTGCGGGTTCATGTGTACTTGTACACTGTGCCGCTATTGTTTACATGTCATTGATCAACATATCGCCAACACATTTCACATTTTATCACGATCATGCCCCAAAGTTCCAAGCTAAATATATGTACTCCAGTAGTTAGCGACTTAGCATGTCAACATCCATGACCGTGCAGTGCAACAAATATAAAATCCGTGGAGCTAGTGGAGCTACAATGTGTATTGTTATTAGTCTGTCTGCTAGTTTCACATCTAATCAACATCGACCAAAGTCTTAAACCACTAACATATATTTCCTCCGTTCTACAATCTAGTGCTTATAGATTTTTCCAAAAGCCAATTTTTACAAAGTTTGGTCAAGTTTAAACATGAAATTACAAATATATATAATTCCACACATATAAAATATGGAAATACGAGGTCATGGTGTATCTAGAAGTATGTATCTGGTATTCTAGATGTAGATAATATGCTCACCAAATTAAATAAAATTTGCAATGTTTGATCTAAAAATATATATACAGGCACTACGTTCTAACTATAGAATGCAGGTAGTACTGTTGGTGCTTTTGTAGAGCTGCACATAGTCGGCCAGGCGTGTGGTTCACTTGTGTTTTCTTTTTATCTTGGACACATCAGTTTCAGCAAGCAACAATGTGAAAATGGACACACTAGCCCTTTTTAAAAAACTTTAGCAAAAAATGAACCCAATCCAAAACGAATCACAAAATGGGGCTCAGGCGCCATGCTATCAAGCAATGATGCCCTAGCCTTGGGCATCATGCATGCAAGAGTGGGCTCTTTTTTGAAATCATAATGAATTGGGTTCATTTTATACCAAAATTTAAGAAAAGGGCCAGATTTATCAATTTTCACCTCAATAACACCATTAGTGGTTGTCCTGTCATGTGACTATGTTATCTGAGTGGGAACTGGGTAGTAATGAGTAGGACCCTCTGGTAGCGAATATTGCAAATGGTGCATGGGTACCATGGTGCCCGTTTCCAAAAAGGTAATTCTACAACGTAAAAAAATTGTAAACACACACACACACACACGCATGTGTGTGTGTGTACTACTCCCTCCTTCCATCTATATAGGGCTTAATGCGTTTTTCGAGGCTAACTTTGACCGAAAGTTAGAGCAATAATATGACATGCAACTTACACAAAGCAAAGCATCAAATTCGTATGTGAAAGGAGCTTTCAATGATATAATTTTCACATTATACATTTCATGTATTATTAATCTTGTCATTTTGTCAACAGTCAAAAGGCGGTCTTGAAAAACACATTAGGCCCTATATAGATGGAAGGAGGGAGTATATATGTATGTGCCGATTTCACCACATTTTACTTGCAAATGTGGCGTACAAAGAAAAGACAATATGAAATTTTAAATTGGCATTTTTTTTCTTTTTGTGCCAGCATTTTTTGAAGTACAGCTTGCAAATAACATTTTTTCCAGAATTTTTTTCATGGATTATGTTTAAACTTTTAAATATGGTTTTTACTTGTTTCAAAAAAAGGGCACCATGGTGCCCGTGCACCATAACCTCGCACTCCCTCTGGTAGCTACCGGCTAGCTAGCTACCAGCTGTCTTGATCGAAAAATCATGAATCTAGCAAAGGACTTCGGTTCCGAACATAGTGCGTGGTGATTCTGAGCCCGAACTCCAGTGAGCTCGATCGGGTGAATAGTAAACTCCTAAATATTAATAAAAAACATGAATTTGTTTTGTGGCAAACAGTTATAAATGTTTTGAGCGCTCACAAAATTTCATTATCGAATGATATTCATGGAAGTAATGGCAAAAAAAATGATGCTCCAAAAGTGGTTTTTTCAAAAGCCTTTTAGAGTGCCGATTTATTTTTTGCCACAATTTCCACGAATTTCATTTCATGATGAAACTTTAAAGGCACTCAAAACATTCGTCAAAGTTTACCAAAAAAACTCAGAACTTTTTGAATTTGTTTTCAGTATTTCTGAATTTTACTAATCATCGTGAGCTCAAATGAGCTTGTAAGCGAAGATGACTTTCAGTTTCTCACTACTCACTCAACTATATGTCCAACCAATGTTTGCTCGAGTGCTTGTGCGTCACTAGTAAGCTTCACATCACCATCACCGTGCATGTATCGGGTGCCAATAATCGATAGGGACCGGCTACAGGTCAATAGTCTTAAAGAAGAAAACTTTCAGTCGATTATCCTTCTCCTGTATCAACCGTTCGATCAAGATTCAATAGACGTTGATCGTCTTCAACCTCAGACAGACACTGTTTCTCTTCTTCCTCTCTCTCTCACCCGCCGATCCAACCCAGCCCTAACCGCCGGCATCCACCGTCCGCGGTCGGCGGCACTCCCGTGATCTCCTCACCGCCAACCACCCCCACCGTTGGTCTTCCGCCGACCCCGGCCATCCCTCTGGGACCCCCGCCGAGTTTTTTCTCTGGCGAAGGCCCACCACCGCCTCACCCTAAACTCTAAGATAGATAATGGGATGCTGACGGCGAGCCCCTTCCTTCTCTCCAGTGAGGTCCTTCCTTCTTCTTTCTTTATTCAAAATTGATTGTCCCAAATTTGAAATTCGCTGACTGACATGTAGCTAAACTGTAATCGGTATGCCATGAACTCGGCTACTGATACTTAGTGCTCCCTCCGCTCAGAAATAAAAGATGTCTTGAATGAATAATTTAATGTGAACTATATACGAGCTGAAATGAGCGAGGAAACACACAAAACGTCTTACCTGAGAGCCAGACGAGGTCTGCGACGCCGAGGCCCTTGGCGCGGAAGGAGGCGAGGAGGTCGGTGAAGTTCATGGTGGGCGCCGGGAGCTGGTCCAGCGCCTCCTGCTTGATCGACACCCTGCCGTCGCGCCGCCCCGTCGGTACGCGCCAGAACGGCCCGCCCTGCATTTTTCTCACTCATCGTCGATCAGTCACCGAGGCGCGCGTGTGCTCTGCGTACGTGTATTCTATGTGTGTGTGTGTGAGGACAGTGCGCACGTGTATTCTATGTGTGTGTGAGGACAGGAAAGCAGAGCACTCACGATGATTCCGACGGCGTCGCGGGAGGCGAGCGCGAGGATGTCGGCGCAGGAGACGACGCCTGGACACTCCTGCTCGACGAGGGCCTTGACGCGGTCCAGGAAGTCGAAGCCGCGCAGCGTCAGGTTGGGGGCCGCGTCCTTCTCCGCCTCCCCGCCGCCGGTCGTCGCGTTCAGCAGCACCGACGCGTCACACCCCTGCACCAGCGCCATTCCGATCCATCAGGACCCAGAACAAACACGCGCCGGCATTGCTGTCGCCGTCGCCGTGGACGGTGCACCTGACGAAAGAGGGACGTAACGTACCCTGACGAAGCAGTCGTGGAAGTGGGTGCGGATGAGGGTGGCGGCGACGGATGGCTCCCGGGGTATTTGCTGCTCTACGTAGTCCTTCACGATCTGCTCTGCCCGCGGGCAGCTCTGCTCGTAGAACCCCTGCTGCAGCTTTCCGCCACGCTCCGCCGCCGCGACACCAACCGCCACCACGAGCATCACCAACACCAAAGGTGCCCCCGCCATTGCCACCACCACTAGCTTCTTCCCTCACTAGCTAGCACAATGCTCTCGAGTGGCGCGCGAGCGATGCCGTGCAATGCTCTGCTCTGTCTTGTAAGCCGCGGGTTTTGGACCGACGGATGGATTGCTTTTTAAATGGTCAGTTAATCAGTTCAATCATTAGTCAGCTCTAGATGTACTCCCCGCGATAAAATAGTAAGACTACTGGTATGCGTGGTGATAGGCTAGTCACAGTGGGAGTAACTTAACTAGTAACATAGGATACTCTAATTTATTTTGCTTATGCGGCAAGTAGTTAATAAAAAGTGGTAACATAATTTGTTACTGTAACATAGCGTTGTTTAAGACAAAATGAGTCTACAAGCTAATAAATGAAGCCATCTATAATACTACTATTATGTTACTTTGAACTATGAATGTAGTAATTTAGACTAGTATTATATGTATGACACTAGTATAAGTTACTTCCCACTATGGCCAGCTATATAAACAACATGCCAGCACGTACGAGTGCAAACAAATGGAAGTGCTATTTGTCATCGCCAGGTGATATGTATTATCTTAGGTACGCCTACGACCGAATAGGCGTACCTAATCTTCCAGTAAAATAGTTTCAAATCTTTGAATGTGACAAAATCTTCTACCTCCTGTATCCATCAACGACGCGCCATGAGAAAAGCTTTGCCACCACTTGGTCTCCGTCTCTGACCGAAACCGTTCCGAACCTGTTTTATAGGATACACCAACAGATTTTTGGCAGCACAATCTGATTCAAATCTGTGACTGATATGATAAGATAGTGGAAGACTTGTGTGAGATCTCACATCATGTAATGTGAGATCTATGAGATCGATCTTTTTGAAAAAATAAATATGTTCATTCTCAACAAAATTTGTATACACACATCAACATTTGATGTGCAACCTCAAAACGTTTAAGCTCCTAATTCAACTTACATTAATAGAAACAAAAAAGACAAAATCAGATGGGAATAGTGTCAAAGTACTATTCACCCAAAGCCGCAACTATTCATATTTGAATTTGTCTTATTTGAACCCCTAAATGTATAACGAGTTTTGAGCTGATTTTTTTCGGGGTTGTAGACATACCCCACATGAATGTTGTCAAATAATTTCAGATTTTTTGAATGTCTAAATATGACTTTGTCTGGTGATCTCACCGAAAAGTGAGATCTCATGCAAGTCTCCCACAGATAAGATAAATGATATTTTCTATTACTAATATAAGGTGCCGAAGAATAATCTGTTATTTGTAATAGGTGTTGGGGAACGTAGTAATTTCTAAAAATTTCCTACGCACACGCAAGATCATGGTGATGCATAGCAACGAGAGGGGGAGTGTATCTTCGTACCCTTGAAGATCGCTAAGCGGAAGCGTTTATCAACACGATTGATGTAGTCGTACGCCTTCACGATCCAACCGATCCAAGTACCGAACGCATGGCACCTCCGAGTTCTGCACACGTTCAGCTCGACGACGTCCTCGCCTTCTCGATCCAGCAAGACGGGCGAAGTAGTAGATGAGTTCCGGCAGCACGACGGCGTGGTGACGGTGTTGGTGAAGAACAATCTCCGCAGGGCTTCACCTAAGCACTACGGAAACTATGACGGAGGATAAACTAGAGGGGACGGGGTTGCCGGCACACGGTTTGGTGTTTCTTGATGTATCTTTGGTGCTAGCCCTGCCCTCTATTTATATGTTGAGCCCTGGGGTCGAAACTTGGAGTAAAAGCCTCCTCAAAATCGGTTTTGCCTGAAAGGCAAGAGTCCTACACGGACTCCAGGGCTAGACGCCAGGGTTCCCGACGTCTACCCCCTAGACGCCAGGGTTCCTGGCGTCTAGCCTCTGGTCTCCGCAAAACTTCCTTTTGCACTTTCCAAAAGCCTCGTGGGCTTTCCCCTTTGGCCCAAATAACGTGTTCTCATACCCAAACATTTCGGGAAATATCCGGAACCCCTTCCGGTGAATTCCGGAACCCTTCCGGAGATCAAACACTATTATCCCATATATCATACTTTATCTCCGGACCATTCCGGAGTTCCTCGTCATGTCCATGATCTCATCCGGGACTCCAAACAATATTCGGTCACCGACATACATAACTCATATAATACTATATCGTCAATGAAATGTTAAGAGTGCGGACCCTACGGGTTCGAGAACTATGTAGACATGACCGAGACACGTTTCCGGTCAATAACCAATAGCGGGACGTGGATGCCCATATTGGCTCCCACATATTCTACGAAGATCTTTATCGGTCAAACCGCATAACAACATACGTTGTTCCCTTTGTCATCGGTATGTTACTTGCCCGAGATTCGATCGTCGGTATCTCAATACCTAGTTCAATCTCGTTACCGGCAAGTCTCTTTACTCGTTCCATAATACATCATCCCGCAACTAACTCATTAGTTGCAATGCTTGCAAGGCTTTAAGTGATGTGCATTACCGCGTGGGCTCAGAGATACCTCTCCGACAATCGGAGTGACAAATCCTAATCTCGAAATACGTCAACCCAACAAGTACCTTTGGAGACACCTGTAGAGCCCTTTATAATCACCCAGTTACGTTGTGACGTTTGGTAGCACACAAAGTGTTCCTCCGGTAAACGGGAGTTGCATAATCTCATAGTCAGAGGAACATGTATAAGTCATGAAGAAAGCAATAGCAACATACTAAACGATCGAGTGCTAAGCTAACGGAATGGGTCAAGTCAATCACATCATTCTTCTAATGATGTGATCCCGTTAATCAAATGACAACACATGTCTATGGCTAGGAAACATAACCATCTTTGATTAACGAGCTAGTCAAGTAGAGGCATACTAGTGACACTCTGTTTGTCTATGTATTCACACAAGTATTCTGTTTCCGGTTAATACAATTCTAGCATGAATAATAAACATTTATCATGATATAAGGAAATAAATAATAACTTTGTTATTGCCTCTAGGGCATATTTCCTTCAGTCTCCCACTTGCACTAGAGTCAATAATCTAGATTACACAGTAATGATTCTAACACCCATGGAGTCTTGGTGCTGATCATGTTTTGCTCCTGGAAGAGGCTTAGTCAGCGGATCTGCAACATTCAGATCCGTATGTATCTTTCAAATTTCTATGTCTCCCACCTGGACTAGATCCCGGATGGAATTGAAGCGTCTCTTGATGTGCTTGGTTCTCTTGTGAAATCTGGATTCCTTCACCAAGGCTATTGCTCCAGTATTGTCACAAAAGATTTTTATTGGACTCAATGCACTAGGTATGACACCTAGATCGGATATGAACTCCTTCATCCAGACTCCTTCATTTGCTGCTTCCGAAGCAGCTATGTACTCCGCTTCACATGTAGATCCCGCCACGACGCTTTGTTTAGAACTGCACCAACTGACAGCTCCACCGTTTAATGTAAACACGTATCCGGTTTGCGATTTAGAATCGTCCGGATCAGTGTCAAAGCTTGCATCAACGTAACCTTTTATGATGAGCTCTTTGTCACCTCCATATATGAGAAACATATCCTTAGTCCTTTTCAGGTACTTCAGGATGTTCTTGACCGCTGTCCAGTGATCCACTCCTGGATTACTTTGGTACCTCCCTGCTAGACTTATAGCAAGGCACACATCAGGTCTGGTACACAGCATTGCGTACATGATAGATCCTATGGCTGATGCATAGGGAACATCTTTCATATTCTCTCTATCTTCTGCAGTGGTCGGGCATTGAGTCTTACTCAACTTCACACCTTGCAACACAGGCAAGAACCCTTTCTTTGCTTGATCCATTTTGAACTTCTTCAAAACTTTGTCAAGGTATGTGGTTTGTGAAAGTCCAGTTAAGCGTTTTGATCTATCTCTATAGATCTTAATGCCTAATATGTAAGCAGCTTCACCGAGGTCTTTCATTGAAAAACTCTTATTCAAGTATCCCTTTATGCTATCCAGAAATTCTATATCATTTCTAATTAGTAATATGTCATCTACATATAATATGAAAAATGCTACAGAGCTCCCACTCACTTTCTTGTAAATACAGGCTTCTCCAAAAGTCTGTATAAAACCAAATGCTTTGATCACACTATCAAAGCGTTTATTCCAACTCCGAGGCTTGCACCAGTCCATAAATGGATCTCTGGAGCTTGCACACTTTGTTAGCTCCCTTTGGATCGACAAAACCTTCTGGTTGCATCATATACAACTCTTCTTCCAGAAATCCATTCAGGAATGCAGTTTTGACATCCATTTGCCAAATTTCATAATCATAAAATGCGGCAATTGCTAACATGATTCGGACAGACTTAAGCATCGCTACGGGTGAGAAAGTCTCATCGTAGTCAATCCCTTGAACTTGTCGAAAACCTTTCGCAACAAGTCAAACTTTATAGACAGTAACATTACCGTCAGCGTCAGTCTTCTTCTTGAAGATCCATTTATTCTCAATGGCTTGCCGATCATCGGGCAAGTCAACCAAAGTCCACACTTTGTTCTCATACATGGATCCCATCTCAGATTTCATGGCCTCAAGCCATTTTGCGGAATCTAGGCTCACCATCGCTTCTTCATAGTTCGTAGGTTCGTCATGGTCTAGTAACATAACTTCCAGAACAGGATTACCGTACCACTCTGGTGCGGATCTTACTCTGTTTGACCTATGAGGTTCAGTAACAACTTGATCTGAAGTTTCATGATCATTATCATTAACTTCCTCACTAATTGGTGTAGACGTCACAGGAACCGGTTTCTGTGATGAACCACTTTCCAATAAGGGAGCAGGTACAGTTATCTCATCAAGTTCTACTTTCCTCCCACTCACTTCTTTCAAGAGAAACTCCTTCTCTAGAAAGGATCCATTCTTAGCAACGAATGTCTTGCCTTCGGATCTGTGATAGAAGGTATACCCAACAGTCTCCTTTGGGTATCCTATGAAGACACATTTCTCCGATTTGGGTTCGAGCTTATCAGGTTGAAGCTTTTTCACATAAGCATCGCAACCCCAAACTTTCAGAAACGACAACTTTGGTTTCTTGCCAAACCATAGTTCATAAGGTGTCATCTCAACGGATTTCGATGGTGCCCTATTTAACGTGAATGCAGCCGTCTCCAAAGCATAACCCCAAAACGATAGCGGTAAATCAGTAAGAGACATTATAGATCACACCATATCTAGTAAAGTACGATTACGATGTTCGGACACACCATTACACTGTGGTGTTCCGGGTGGCATGAGTTGCGAAACTATTCCGCATTGTTTCAAATGTAGACCAAACTCATAACTCAAGTATTCTCCTCCACGATCAGATCGTAGAAACTTTATTTTCTTGTTACGATGATTTTCAACTTCACTCTGAATTTTTTTGAACTTTTCAAATGTTTCAGACTTATGTTTCATCAAGTAGATATACCCATATCTGCTTAAATCATCTGTGAAGGTGAGAAAATAATGATATCCGCCACAAGCCTCAACATTCATCGGACCACATACATCTGTATGTATGATTTCCAACAAATTTGTTGCTCTCTCCATAGTATTGGAGAACGACGTTTTAGTCATCTTGCCCATGAGGCACGGTTCGCAAGTACCAAGTGATTCTTAATCAAGTGGTTCCAAAAGTCCATCAGTATGGAGTTTCTTCATGCGCTTTACACCGATATGACCTAAACGGCAGTGCCACAAATAAGTTGCACTATCATTATCAACTCTTCATCTTTTGGCTTCAACATTATGAATATGTGTATCACTACTATCGAGATTCGTCAAAAATAGACCACTCTTCAAGGGTGCATGACCATAAAAGATATTACTCATATAAATAGAACAACCATTATTCTCTGATTTAAATGAATAATCGTCTCGCATCAAACAAGATCCAGATATAATGTTCATGCTCAACGCTGGCACCAAATAACAATTATTTAGGTCTAATACTAATCCCGAAGGTAGATGTAGAGGTAGCGTGCCGACCGCGATCACATCGACTTTGGAACCATTTCCCACGCGCATCGTCACCTCGTCCTTTGTCAGTGTTCGCTTAATCTGTAGTCCCTGTTTCGAGTTGCAAATATTAGCAACAGAACCAGTATCAAATACCCAGGTGCTACTGTGAGCTCTAGTAAGGTACACATCAATAACATGTATATCACATATACATTTGTTCACCTTGCCATCCTTCTTATCCG
This sequence comes from Triticum dicoccoides, assembly GCF_002162155.2. Classification (NCBI taxonomy): domain Eukaryota; kingdom Viridiplantae; phylum Streptophyta; class Magnoliopsida; order Poales; family Poaceae; genus Triticum; species Triticum dicoccoides. Next base: position 626,128,549 of record NC_041393.1, on the reverse strand, counting down.
CCAAATACTTGGGGCAGTTCCGCTTCCAGTGACCAGTCTGCTTGCAGTAGAAGCACTCAGTTTCAGGCTTAGGTCCAGACTTGGGTTTCTTCTTCTGAGCAGCAACTTGCTTGCCGTTCTTCTTGAAGTTCCCCTTCTTCTTCCCTTTGCCCTTTTTCTTGAAACTAGTGATCTTGTTGACCATCAACACTTGATGCTCCTTCTTGATTTCTACCTCCGCAGCCTTTAGCATTGCGAAGAGCTCGGGAATCGTCTTATCCATCCCTCGCATGTTATAGTTCATCACGAAGCTCTTGTAGCTTGGTGGCAGTGATTGGAGAATTCTGTCAATGATGCTATCATCCGGAAGATTAACTCCCAGTTGAATCAAGTGATTATTATACCCAGACATCTTGAGTATATGCTCACTGACAGAACTATTCTCCTCCATCTTATAGCTATAGAACTTATTGGAGACTTCATATCTTTCAATCCGGGCATTTGCTTGAAATGTTAACTTCAACTCCTGGAATATCTTATATGCTCCATGACGTTCAAAACGTCGTTGAAGTCCCGGTTCTAAGCCGTAAAGCATGGCACACTGAACTATCGAGTAGTCATCAGCTTTGCTCTGCCAGACGTTCTTAACATCGTCAGTTGCATCTACAGCAGGCCTGGTACCTAGCGGTGCTTCCAGGACGTAATTCTTCTGTGCAGCAATGAGGATAATCCTCAAGTTACGGACCCAGTCCGTGTAATTGCTACCATCATCTTTCAACTTTGCTTTCTCAAGGAACGCATTAAAATTCAACGGAACAACAGCACGGGCCATCTATCTACAATCAACATAGACAAGCAAGATACTATCAGGTACTAAGTTCATGATAAATTTAAGTTCAATTAATCATATTACTTAATAACTCCCACTTAGAAAGACATCCCTCTAATCCTCTAAGTGATCACGTGATCCAAATGAACTAAACCATAACCGATCATCACGTGAAATGGAGTAGCTTTCAATGGTAAACATCATTATGTTGATCATATCTACTATATGATTCACGCTCGACCTTTCGGTCTCAGTGTTCCGAGGCCATATCTGCATATGCTAGGCTCGTCAAGTTTAACCTGAGTATTCTGCGTGTTCAAAACTGGCTTACACCCGTTATAGATGGACGTAGAGCTTATCACACCCGATCATCACGTGGTGTCTGGGCACGATGAACTTTGGCAACTGTACATACTCAGGAAGAACACTTTTATCTTAAAATTTTAGTGAGAGATCATCTTATAATGCTACCGTCAATCAAAGCAAGATAAGATGCATAAAAGATAAACATCACATGCAATCAATATAAGTGATATGATATGGCCATCATCATCTTGTGCTTGTGATCTCCATCTCCGGAGCACCATCATGATCACCATCGTCACCGGCGTGACACCTTGATCTCCATCGTAGCATCGTTGTTGTCTCGCCAACTATTGCTTCTACGACTATCGCTACCGCTTATTGATAAAGTAAAGCAATTACAGGGCGATTTCATTGCATACAATAAAGTGACAATCATATGGCTCCTGCCAGTTGCCGATAACTCGGTTACAAAACATGATCATCTCATACAATAAAATATAGCATCATGCCTTGACCATATCACATCACAACATGCCCTGCAAAAACAAGTTAGACGTCCTCTACTTTGTTGTTGCAAGTTTTACGTGGCTGCTACGGGCTTAGCAAGAACCGTTCTTACCTACGCATCAAAACCACAACGATAGTTCGTCAAGTTCGTGTTGTTTTAACCTTCTCAAGGACCGGGTGTAGCCACACTCGGTTCAACTAAAGTTGGAGAAATTGACACCCGCCAGCCACCTGTGTGCAAAGCACGTCGGTAGAACCAGTCTCGCGTAAGCGTATGCGTAATGTCGGTCCGGGCCGCTTCATCCAACAATACAGCCGAACCAAAGTATGACATGCTGGTAAGCAGTATGACTTGTATCGCCCACAACTCACTTGTGTTCTACTTGTGCATATAATATCTACGCATAAAACCAGGCTCGGATACCACTGTTGGGGAATGTAGTAATTTCAAAAAAATTCCTACGCACACGCAAGATCATGGTGATGCATAGCAACGAGAGGGGGAGTGTATCTTCATACCCTTGAAGATCGCTAAGCGGAAGCGTTTATCAACACGGTTGATGTAGTCGTACGTCTTCACGATCCGACCGATCCAAGTACCGAACGCACGGCACCTCCGAGTTCTGCACACGTTCAGCTCGATGACGTCCTCGCCTTCTCGATCCAGCAAGACAGGCGAAGTAGTAGATGAGTTCCGGCAGCACGACGGCGTGGTGACGGTGTTGGTGAAGAACAATCTCCGCAGGGCTTCGCCTAAGCACTACGGAAACTATGACGAAGGATAAACTAGAGGGGACGGGGTTGCCGGCACACGGCTTGGTGTTTCTTGATGTATATTTGGTGCTAGCCCTGCCCCTCTATTTATATGTTGAGCCCTGGGGTCGAAACTTGGAGTAAAAGCATCCTTAAAGTCGGTTTTGCCCGAAAGGCAAGAGTCCTACACGGACTCCAGGGCTAGACGCCAGGGTTCCCGGCGTCTACCCCCTAGATGCTAGGGTTCCTGGCGTCTAGCCTCTGGTCTCCGCAAAACTTCCTTTTGCACTTTCCAAAAGCCTCGTGGGCTTTCCCCTTTGGCCCAAATAACGTGTTCTCGTACCCAAACATTTCGGGAAACATCCGGAACCCCTTCCGGTGAATTCCGGAACCCTTCCGGAGATCAAACACTATTATCCCATATATCAAACTTTATCTCCGGACCATTCCGGAGTTTCTCGTCATGTCCATGATCTCATCCGGGACTTCGAACAATATTCGTTCACCGACATACATAACTCATATAATACTATATCGTCAATGAAACGTTAAGCGTGCGGACCCTACGGGTTCGAGAACTATGTAGACATGACCGAGACATGTTTTCGGTCAATAACCAATAGCGGGACCTGGATGCCCATATTGGCTCCCACATATTCTACGAAGATCTTTATCGGTCAAACCGCATAACAACATACGTTGTTCCCTTTGTCATCGGTATGTTACTTGCCCGAGATTCGATCATCGGTATCTCAATACCTAGTTCAATCTCGTTACCGGAAAGTCTCTTTACTCGTTCCATAATACATCATCCCGCAACAAACTCATTAGTTGCAATGCTTGCAAGGCTTTAAGTGATGTGCATTACCGAGTGGGCCCAGAGATACCTCTCCGACAATCGGGGTGATAAATCCTAATCTCGAAATACGTCAACCCAACAAGTACCTTTGGAGACACCTGTAGAGCACCTTTATAATCACCCAGTTACGTTGTGACGTCTGGTAGCACACAAAGTGTTCCTCCGGTAAACGGGAGTTGCATAATCTCATAGTCATAGGAACATGTATAAGTCATGAAGAAAGCAATAGCAACATACTAAACGATCGAGTGCTAAGCTAACGGAATGGGTCAAGTCAATCACATCATTCTTCTAATGATGTGATCCCGTTAATCAAATGACAGCACATGTCTATGGCTAGGAAACATAACCATCTTTGATTAATGAGCTAGTCAAGCAGAGGCATACTAGTGACACTCTGTTTGTCTATGTATTCACACAAGTATTATGTTTCCGGTTAATACAATTCTAGCATGAATAATAAACATTTATCATGATATAAGGAAATAAATAATAACTTTGTTATTGCCTCTAGGGCATATTTCCTTCAATAGGGCAATCCGAGCTTTTAACTATGTATACTAATTATGGGTAAAGTGTAAGTATTAACTAGCAATACGTGGATGTTATGTTTGCTTATGAGATGGTACATTTATACTTCTTAGTTATTTATTTGGCTTTATGTGTGCTTAAAGTGTATAAGTATTAATACTTGCTATTTTTTTATATAATTTTATGTTAAATCATTTATATATTCCTCTTATATGCATGTGGTATATGACCGTTTGCGATCCGAGTCTGCTCTGTTACTATATCATGTCCAATCCGCCATAATCCCGTATTTAGATCTGCCTATTACTGTATTCAAATCTGTCTATTACTGTATTCAAATCTGAATGTGTCCTGCCACAATATGGTATGATAACTACTCGATTCCGATCCGGTATAATTCCTATCTGTCTTTGTGCAACAAACTTGTTTAAACCAAGAACCTTGAAGAAGTAGTGGTGAAGAATTCGTTGATGTAGACCAGAAGACACCAACGACCATCCCGGAGAAAAACCACCGGAGAGGGCCCATAGAACGCTCTATTTTCGGCCATAGGGATGAGTACTGAACTTTCAAATAGAACTGAAATCTCTCTAAACTGCCACATAGAATGTTATCCGGCACCTATACATACGAACCAACCCATTGGTTGTGACTTCGCAAAAAGTTCTCAAAAGGTCAGCTTATGTCTCAAAAATCTTCTGTTGATTTTACAGTTTGCTAAAACAGATTTTAAAAGTATTCACCATCTTGTATGGTGTCAAAAAGTAAAATGAACAGTATTATCTCAGCTGACAGTGAAAATCTTATTCCTTGTCCGTCTTTACAAACTTCGTTCATACAAGTCTAATAAAATATTAACTACGCCCTAATAATTTGTTCACACATTGGACAAAAGAATGTAGTATTTCTTCCCAAATTTTATAAATTCGTAGAACTTTGCGTTGACTACAAATAAGAAATTCTTAAAGTACCAGAAATTAGCAATGTTGTTTAAATAATTATGAACTTTTTTTACTAGACTAATAATGGGTAACAATTTATATTTTACAACTTTTCTTTGAAAAACGACTTTTACGAGTTGTGCAAAATATGACTAATAGATGTACAAAACGAATTGCAACGTACAAGTTACTCCCTTCGGTAGGGTTTACATGGCACAATTTGTTTGCCAAAAGTCAAACTTTTTTAGGTTTTACTTGCAGAATAAATTATTAGGTTTAAATTTCAGTAGAGGGACAAGACTAGTTAACTTTTTAATTGTGAAAAGGCTTAGATCGTGCTAAATTTTTGAAGGCTGTCAAATCGTGCTAAACTTTGGCAAAAGGGTCAAAACAGTGTTTTTGCCCCTTGCTCGACTCATTTCAATTGGATTGGTACCCTATCAATATCAGTTTGCAGAGCACAGATGTTACATGTAATCTGCAACCCTGCATAGAAGAAAGGACTGCTAGCAACTCACAGTAAACGCAGAACAGCTCGAGCATGAAGCTTGCTCCTCTTTTAGTTTTCTGTTTGCAATCAGGGACAGTAAGGCTTCCGCATCAACCGGACTCACTGAAACCAGGGTACTGAAGCGATGTCATTGCTCACCACATCGTCTCGTCCCGTCCTTGGTCAGTGGTTCTTGGCTCACCATCGTCACGCTCACCGACAGCCTATCCTGCTAGCTTCCCTTGTCATTACACGCCAGAACTGCATTTATCTAAATATAAGATGACCCTTTGTCAGAACTTTCTCACCAAACGTGATGCCCACAATACGTATTACTCTTTTTCACGGGCTGATTGAGTGAGCCCCATGCATCTTTCCTCCTGTGATTTTCATGAGAGAGCTTCAAGGGGAAGAGGGGCCTTTGGAATGACTTGTGACCAGGGAAAAATGGTTATGATAGTGTGACATTGCTATGGATTGCATTGCACGCAATGCCTACAAATGAGCTACTGCTGCTTTTTATCTGATGAAACATCCTACAAGTTGGAATTAGCTCTCATACATCTTTCCTTTGATACAGTTGAGTACCACCCTAACATCCTACAAGTCCGAATTTTTACTTTTACTATTTATTTTGAATTTACTATTCATTGGAGAGCATATGCACCCCAGAGCCAAAACGGCAGGGGTGGGAGCTAACTTCATACTCTCTCCGGGGTGTATATCCACAGTACTATCAGTGAGGCCTAATAGAAGTACAATTTTTTTCGTCCTTGCACACCTTTCTAGAATCAAGATATTTTGTCGAAAATGATCTCCGGAACACGACAAGTTAACTAACTGAGGTCATAGTGACATGCTGAACGCCTGGTAGGCTGATATGGTCAAACATGTTAAGATGTAAAGGTAACTGAAAAGTGAGGACTGCAATTGTATTTAGAACTCATTGTCTTGAGCACTACAATTGTCACACTGCAACACATCCAGTCAGCGGGTAGCCCTTTTTTCATGCTCATCATCCCCTTCTAGAGCTCACTCTGTTAGAGGGTTGCACGATGTACTCTGTTTCATACTACTTACTAGTACTTCACCAGCCCGTTTCCACTCACTTGCAAGTTGCAAAGGCAAGTTGTGGCGCATCAGATAAAGGAAATGCATGTACTCTCTCCGTCCCAAAATTCTTGTCTTAGATTTGTCTAAATACGGATGTACCAAGTCACGTTAACTTCAGAGTGGCCGTAACTGCAAAGATCAGTAGGACTGAAAGTAACATGCCCTTTTCATGGGCATATCTTTGGAGATGACCATCTGTACATTCCTTTCACAAGTAGCTTGTCTGTTACACCCCACTTTCAATAAGCATAATTAGAAATGTCCTAAGCATAGATGCATTAGTATCTGTTACCATTTTATCAAGGGATGATTCTCTGATCTTTTAACCTCTACAGTTAATCCAAAGATTCCCTGTGATTTTAGACCTTTCTTTTTGGAAGAATACATGACAAATTAGTTGTTGGACTCATGAGCATGCTTGTGACAAAGAATACTCAAGAGGAGCGGAGGGCTATGCCAATTAAAGTTCTGAACAAACCTCATCATCCAACTACAACATCACTCGGAAGAAAATGCACACGTCCAGACACGCGCACGCTTGTGCATCACAACTGTTGGGTCATGATGCTGCGCCTAATAAGCTGAAACTCTAGTACATGCATCTTGTAGTAGTATCTCATAGCTTTTATCGGTTATATACGTGTGTGAATAGTAAGATGTATTTGTTCAGTACCATATGTATGGCCCGCTCAGTTTGTGTATGTGGTAAGTTCATCGGTTATGCACATGACGTCGACAAATGCACATCCGAGCAATACAAGACAGCAGCTGCCTCTATCATCACTATAGTGTGTGTCTGACGACACGTTACATTTTTTGAGAGATTTTAGTGTGTTGTGACGTCGCCGTCCTCCATTGCTTTGGAGGAGATGCAGATCCAATAAACATGCAGCAGGCAGCAGCGGTTCCGTGGGGCGTTCATTGGACACGACGGAGAAAGGTCAAGATCGGCAGACAAGTGTTCTTAATCCTTATTTGGTTAGGTGCTTATTGACTACCGTTGACGTGTGCTGTGGCGCCGGCCTTCGCTACTGGGTTCGACGTCCCATGCGCTTGAACTGCGTCCACTATTTGTACATAGACCGAATTTTATTATTCTGTCCCTAAATCCATATTCTAGCTATGGATTTCCTTCGCGTCGTAGCAATACTAGCCAAAATATCAACAATAGGTTTGATATTTTTTATGTTTGAGAAATAGTTCTTTAGAATTGAGCGAGTTGCAAGCATGTCTATGCAACTGCTCAAGAGCGATTAGAAAAAGGTGTCACCTTGACAAGACAAGTTACAAGAAGGCTATTGCAACCCTTGTGGTGCTTGTATTGAGTGATGCGTTAATTGGAGTGGGGGCAGGTGCAGATGATCTAAGAGAGAACTCGTTCTACAAGTATGTGATTTTACAAACTCTATGTGCGTGCACGGCGGCGTGTATGTGTGGGTATTCTTTTCTTAATATCGCGCACCTCGCTGAAGCCGTATCAAGTAAAATGAAATAATAAAGAGCATGTGTGAAGCAACGAATGACAAAGCTGATATGATGAGAGTATTTTCATGTAGGTTATCTCATAAACAAATCTTATTATTTAGTGATTCAAATCTTCAAACCTAAGCATGCGGGGGAGTGGGGAGGGCGTGGATGCTGACATCAAACAAACACATTTTCTTGGGAGATTGCGCCTAATAATGCGTTATCGGTATAGGGCGACCACAACTCGATAAGTTTTGTTATGGGCCAGCCCATGTAAGCTTCTCACACCATCCCAGATTTGGAACATTTTTAGAAGTTTCCGTTCCAGTTTTTTTTTTAATTTTCTTCCCTTCTTTTTCCCAAGATTTTTTAATTTGTGTTTTTTCTTTTTTCATTTTACCATTCCTTTATTTATGGTTTTTATTTTCCCAAAATTCATGAACAACCTTTTATTTTATTTAAACAAATCATGTTCATGAACATTGTTTAGAAACATGTTTTCTTTCAAATATCTGAAAAAATTTAAATGCATTAATTAATTTTAAAAAAATAGAAGAATAGTTTGTGAATGTGCGGTTTTTGTTAACTGTAAAAACTTGATCAGTTTTTTTTCTCAAACCTGTAGCCACTGGTTTTTCCTTGAAACCAGCAGCGAACGAGGCTGTCGGACGAGTGAGGTCAAAGTGCTAATGGGCCGGCTCATGTGTGCACAATAGAGGCTATTTGGCGGCGAATAGAAGCTCTCATTTTCTTTTCATATATCGTGATGTAGTAAGCAGGAGCCAGGCATGGCCAGGGCTGAATGCGCTGCAATTAATATGGCACATTAGAGATTAGGTACAATTTATTCTTGTTATTATTCACATGTCTAAGAAATATACATTTACCTTACACATTTATATATTATCAGTTTGACACTAGAAAAAATCAGAAGTATTCACAAATATAAAAATGCACGTACTTCTACAAACATTTATTCTAAAAATGAGGCCACGTGTTTTTATAAAATAACTATGTAACCAAAAAAGGTGTTCACATGTTTAGAAAATGGTCATTAATTATAAAAAGGGATTCAGACCCCTTGAAGATAAATTAAGTTGTATCGTTTAAAACTACTCATATTTTGAACCTACAATTGGAATAACTCTCCCCACCTAACATTGTACGTGGCCCATGCAGGCTCTCCATGTCATCAAATCTCTCACCTTCATTACAAAACAGTTCAAGTACAGCTACTGACTATACATATTTACATAGTGTCCCTTCATGTCCAATCATCTTTTTTGCAATGTCAATTTCCTAGCATTGGAAGGATTAGCGATGATGGTAGGTTTCTAGTTTCTCTCTTCGCCTTTTTCTCCCGCTGTCTCAGCAACCTAGCCATTGTATGGGAGTGATAGGTATCGGGAGAGAGGTAGCAACATGGAGGGTGGCTGTCTAATCAGGGTTTACTCACACTCTACACATCTCGATGGAGTCGCAATGTGTGACGTTGGATGACTGGGAGCTTGACAAGCAACCGCGAAGCCAAACACTACTCCATCCTCCGCGACTCCAGTCTCCTCCTCGTCTTACCATGATGACGACGATAAGGCGGAGATGGAGGATGACAACGTCCCAGTGGAATATGGCCAGCGGGTTAGAGGGTCTCTGTCGTACCAGACTATCTAGCAAGGCCATACTGACTCCTGGTAGGATGTTTAGTCATGTAGCTTACCTCATTTTCATTCCTGGTGGGATGTTTAGTCATGCACCCTAATTTCCAGTATGATAGCTCACTTCTTTCACATGTAAATAGTCTCCTCTCCAAGGCATTCCATACTTTTTCTATCCTAGCAGTTCGTACATATCAATATTTCGATGTGTGGAGCGTTTTCTATCGATTTTCTTTTCATTATTTTGTTTTTCATATATGTTATTTGACTGCAGTAATTCAGGTTTTACACCAACTGTTGGATGCTTAAATTATCTATAAGAAGTGTTTTTCCCACTCCCACATAGCATGTAGCAGTTATATGCATCATCTGATTGGTCATACAGTTGAATGGTTAGTATTTTTGCTCATACAAGAAACTCATTCAGTTCAGTTAATTCAGCTCTAATGGTGGTTTCTGTAAAACGTGGAAGTGTGCAGTTTTGTTGTACATACTCGCCTATTTATACCCCTTCTTATGCTTTCTTCAAAATAAAGGGAAATGTTATTTGGCGAACTTTCACCAGGAGGCCAACTTGGCACACGCCTTCCCTGCCGTCGCACGAATCTTAGCGCAAGGCCAATGCCACGTCAACTATCAGGAAGAGTTCACTATGAACAGGTCCCTGGCGAACGGGCCCTTTTTTATATTTTTTTCAAAAAATCACGAACAATAAGGGGAAATTTTATTTGGCGAATGTTCGCCAGGAGGCCAACCCTGGAGAATGAGTTCCCTGGTGTCGCACGAATCTTGGCGCAAGGCCAATGCCACGTCAACTTCCCAGAAGAGTTCACTGTGAACGGATCTCTGGCGAACGCTCCCTTTTAAAAAAAAATCAAAAAATCACGAGCAATGTAAGGCTGCAGGTGGTCAAACTCATGACCTCCTGCAGGAGCACAGTCACGCTCACCATTGGGCTGAAGTTGCCTTATGTGAACACTTGTGTTCAAAATTTCTTTTTGTATATTCGAGTGAACTTTAAAAAAAATCATTTAAAAAATATCAGAAAATCCCAATTTTTCCCATTTCTGAAAAAACAAAAATTTCTATTAGAGGGATTTTTTTCCTAAACTTGCCATGTGCATTTTTATTATAGGTAGCTGGGCAATTCATAGGCCTTTTTATCATATCTTTATTTTTTAGGAGGATGGTATTTTGTTATCAATAACATGGCAATTTTATTTATTAAGAGCATGCCATTTTAATAGTCAAATAACATGACATTTTCATTTTTTAGAGGATGGTAGTTTAATAATCCAAACATAGCATTTTTATTATTAAGAGGATGGCTGTTTTATTACTCGGAGCATGGCATTTTATTATCAATAACATGGCAGTTTTATTACTAGGAGCATGGCATTTTTAATAGTCAATAACATGTCATTTTATTATTAAGAGGATGGCAGTTTTATTATTAAGAGTATGACAATTTTATTTATCATTGTCATTAACATGGACGTTTTTATTAAGGGCATGTCATTTTAATAGTAAATAGTAGGTAACATGTCATTTTCTTATTATTTAGGAAATGTCATTTTTTTCTTTTTTGACCATGGCAATTTTTAAAGTTTAGCATGGCTGTTTTTCATAATTCAGATCATGGCAATTAGGGTCCTCTTTTTTGTTGTTGGCAGTTTTTCTAGAAAAAGTTAATCGGGCCTATGGGCAAAGCAAAAACTGTGTGGCACTTTTTTCGTGAATGGTTGGGATTCTTTTTAAGGCCTGAACCGATAAACTAGTCGCCGAGCAAGCCCATATCCCTCTATCCCAAAATTCTTGTTTTAGATTTGCCTAGATACGGATGTATCTAATACTAAAACGTGACTTGATACATCCGTATTTAGACAAATCCAAGACAAGAATTTGGGACAGAGAGAGTACTTGCGAAAGTTTTCAATGATAAAAAAGGTTCACTGGATGGACCCTCCTGGGGCAAACGAATCGTTCGCGGAGGGGTCCTCCCAGAGCTGCCATAAGCTGGATATTAGGGTCCAAAATAATTTTTCTTTTTGCGACAAAGGGTCCAAAATAAATTGATACTCCCTCCGTCCGGAAATACTTGTCAGAGAAATATATAAAAATGGATGTATCTAGAACTTAAATATGTCTAGATACATCCATTTCTCCGACAAGTATTTTTGGACGGAGGGAGTACAAGAGAAGGATTGCTTCATGTGAGGTCTGCTTCCAAGTTTATTTAGGAGTACCTTATTTTTTTTTTCTTTCAATTTTCTTGACCTATTTTTAGGTGCACTGACATGGTGTCTTCAGTGGAAAATTCTGATGCTTCTATCCTTTCATGACTCCCGTGTATAATATTTTAAATATGATTTAATGTATGTTCTTTTCTCATGGAAAATCAAGTTATATGTAGCTTAAATGCTTATTGTTTTTTGTATGAGATCTGTAGGTTCTCTCTTAGTAATCAAACACGTCAACTTCTGCGATTCAGAGAAGGTTCCATTTTGTCATGCTGTTCTTTCTAAAGTTAAATTGGCGTTACAATTTTTGTGATCAAATATCTTTTCAGAAGAAAGCTGCTCAAGCTGTTCTTCATCAACTATACACACATCAGTACATCACGGCACTGACGGAGCTTAGGCAAGGCCAAATGGGCCATGGCCCGCCCAGCTCTGCAGCTTTTTCTCACAATATAGCTAGCCCATGGGTTGTAGAATGCCAGCTAGTAGTAATTCCTTGCAGCCTGGCCCATTCAGCCCGCCCAGCTTTTTTTGGCAAGCTCCGCCACTGCATCACGGTGTAGTCATCTATGACCACAATCATGATGCACTCAAGACAATGTCCAGGAGTTACTCAACAGCACAAGAGCGGAGCAGGACGAAAGAATACGAACTACAAATGGAGAAGCAGAAGACGCTAGCATTTCAGCAAGAAAGAACAAGACGGACAAGAGTCTTAAAGAAAATTTGCCTCCAGTTCTCCAACATTTGACCACTTTGTCGTCTACTAGGAAGTGCATCTGATGGCAACACACCTATGGTTTACACTTTAAAAAGACCACCTGGAAGCAGAACAGATCGACTTTAGGTAGAAGTGTTTACAAGATCATTTAGATTATTAAAGTAGTGATATAAATGATCTTATATTTATTTATAGATGGAGTAATAAGTTAGCACTTCCTGTACTACTAGCTACCATCATGTACCCTAAAGCTCTGCACATTGACTGAATGTACACTGTCTATATATGAATCACTACGTCATTAACCAAACCAGAGAATACACTCCAAAAACTTCAAGACAAAAAAAAAATATGAAATCAGTCAGTGGTAAGTCAATATATAGATAAGCTTACTTTTGCAATGCATGTGTTGCTCTCTGTTTCAGCAATTTTCCAGTAAGGGCACTTGACCACTTATAACTTTTCTGTGATGGAAGTGGCATGTTCGGTTCATCAATTTTAGATCGTCCCATGATTTGCATAGACTTAGTTCTCCTTTAAAGCTGGGACATTTCCATTGATTCAATTTTAGATCGCCTCATGTCATCTCTGTAATGCTAATGTTCTGTTCTTCATCGTCTTGCCGAGAGGTTGCGGAACGTAGTAAGAGTTTTGGTTAGTGATATATATTGTAGATTTTTCTTTGACATGTCTGTGCATTAGGAGAATCGAGCTATTGCTTAAGCTGTCGACAGGAGTCATAGATTCTGCTTACCAGTGTAGGAGCACTTTCAGTGTTTACTCGATGCACTGAAACCTGAATACTTGAAGCTCATTGCCGCAAGACAGGTTAACACACACCCTCAACCTTCGTTGCTTATGTACACACAGCCTATCCATTCCCGCCTGTCGTTTTCAAAATTCGAACATTTAATCTGGTTTGAATACATGAACATTGTTACGCCATGTGTCACAACTGGTTTTTTAATGCATCTCAGCATCTGCAACACACTTGCTTGTACTGAAGACTAAAGCCTTTGCTTTCTTTAACAGACACCTTCTAAGGTTGAGCTAAGGAGCGCGGCTACGGCACCACCTCCATACTTCGATTATGGCCATGCTTTTTATGTTTGAATACACAAGTACTGATGGAATTAATGTGACACCACAACAGATGACTTCAATTGGTATTAAACCGCATCACTTTACATGAAATCCGGATTATTACCCCCTCACTGGCTTCTTGAAATCACTCACGCGAGATGGGCAACATGTCTGGCTAGAGGCAGCACCACCAATTCTCAACCGGCATCATATACAACTTGCTTCAAATTAATTGAATCCAGTAAACATCATGATGTACATTATCTGTGTGTGTTGCTGCGAGATCAGGGCGCATCATTAAGCTTGTAGGTGTAACAACAGAGCTCACCAGGAAGTAGCTTTGGGTAGATCCATGTATTAATTTTGTCATTGTTTGTTGAATAATATTATATAAAAATGGTTGTGTGCACCTTTGGATGTAGAGACCGAGGGTTTCAACCTCCTTTTTGCAAAAACAAAAAAAAGTGAACATCATGGTTTACCCTGAACAAATTATTTATCAATCTATGCTAATGATACAAGAAAGTTGGTATACTAAGTTGCCAATGTGCATTCTCCTAATGCATCAGTTAACCGAAATCAGTAAACATCATGGAGCACTCTGAGCTAATAATTTTAGTAACCAATGAACATCATGTCTGTCCAACAAAGGTATCACCTCTTCGTTTTTCACATGTTTAATTGATTAATCCATGGGAGGTAACTACTAACTTGGGCAAGACCAGCTGCTCTTCTAACCTACTCCATCATAGCATGTTCCGTCTTGCAGAACAACTCTTCATTTTGAGACAGAGGGCCACTGTCAGTAGTACAACTAGCTAACATCATAACTTGTCTTTTTTGGTTTCTCTCCATTTGGAGTGCAACCAAATCTGTCTATATTTTGTGGAGAGGTTACTGAATGAATTCAGTACACAACAGATGCCTTGGCATGAGAGAACTAGTGGATTATGTTGTTTCAGTTATATTTCTTCTGATACAATCAGTGTAATCGTGTGACGTTCATTCAGTGTTAGAACTGCGACGCGTATTGATGATTAGAAATCACAGAGGCTATTATCACATAAAAATCTCCAGCCCAGACGCAAAGCACTGAAGTAAAGCTTGTTTTAAGATAGTTTAAACTAATAATCTATTTTTATTTTACTTTTCAACACTATGCTAGTAGTTGTCACCGTCGCCGCGGTCGCTGCCGTCAAAACTCCCGAGTTTCTCCTTTGCCAGAGTCTCACCCTCTGCGTACCGGTTGATCTGATGCATTTTTTAAAAACATTTCTTTTTATATAAAGAGTGCATCCTCTCCGATTTCTATTAATAGAAACCACAATGTCTCAGCTACAACCACACGAGATAACCAGCAAAAGAAAGGCGACGATGCATGATTGGACAGATACCTTTTCTTCCTCAGAATTATCTAGTCCCATTTTGTGCATGATTTATTGAATCTCTACACATTATAGTTTTTTATTTGATAGATATAAGAATTAGCAATAGATTATCAGAATTACAACCTGTGCTACTTAGCACCCGGTGTCCTCGCACCTCTCCCGCCAACTCTGTACCTTGTCTATTCACACTCCGCATGATTTACAAAGAAAAGAAACATATTTTTTAACTTGCTTATGTATTAATTCAGTTAAGAGAACGTACATCTAGCATGGTGGTAGAGTAGAAACCTCCTGGAGTGGAGCTACCAACCATATCTCGAATCCTGGTTCTCACAAGAAAAAGGCCCCTTGCTGCATATACTTGTGTTGTACAAACCGGCATTCGGGTCCTTTCTCGACCTTAAATGGAATGTCGTCGGGATGTCTCTCCCCTTGGTTCGAGTTTTTTTTATTAATTCAGTTAAATGCATTGAAAAAAATAGTGCTATAGCGTTGCTAATAGCACGCTATAGCATGCTGAGAATTGGCTCGCTAAATAAATCAGTGTAGAATGACACGTTAATAGCGTGACATAGTACGCTAATAGTGTATTTTGAAGCCGGCGCTATTTTTTTCCTTGGTTAGATGTTCCTGCTGGATGTTGAGCATTGTATCTTTTGAAAACACTATCTCTTGTTAACTTGGCTCTTTCGGCTGAGATGCATCTTGTATTGTATGCATGCAAGAGTTACTTTGCTTCCTGTACGATGTACAGTCGTATCAATGGTGAGTGATGGAAAATTGGAAATAATGAGCAAGCATGCAGCAGCAGCGGCTAACCATGTGGACACACCCATAGTTGAGTGAATTGCAGAAAACCATCACATTTCAGCTTAGGTTTGCAGAAAACACTTTTCTACGTTTTTGCTGCAGAAAACACTGATTTTTTTTCTAATATTTTGCAGAAAGCACCAAACCTCCTGTTTGGGCAGTTTAAGCACTATTATGACAGGTCGGACCCTGTCTTGTCGACGTGGCGTCACGGCTGCGAGCTGACGCCATGTAACGGCGTGATGGCCAGTCCGCCGATAGAAACCGGCTCGGTCCAGCTATCTCCTCTGCCTCGCCCTCTCCTCTCGTCACTCTGTTCTCCTCCCCCGACGCCGCCACACCGCCGACCGCCGTTCTGCTGCTCCCCCGTGGTCATGGTGTCATGGGGCGACGAGACCAGTGAGGATTCAGTCATGAACATCTCCTCCTCCTGCGATGGCATCATCAAGGTCAGTTTGCTACAGCTAGGGTTAGGGTTAGGGTTAGTGAATTGGGGATTTTGTGAATGAGCTCGAGCTGAATCTAGGTTTATCTTTGCTTGCTCCCGCAGCTTCCAGCTACGATGCACGATCCGAATTTCAATGGCACTGACACAGATGTGAATGTTTTGTGCGAACACCGCAAGCCGGCCGAGCGCTTTGTTGCATTTGAAGGGATGCACACCGGCAGGAGGTTTCTAGGATGTGCTAAGAAGGTTTGATCCTTTATAAAGGAAGTTGTTCATTGCTAATGTTTTGTTTACGTAGTTGTTAAGCTTTGTTTAGTTTGGTCTTTGTTTATCTAAATCTGACATGCCTTGTCATCAGATGGTACACATTGTTTATTGTGGTTAGTTATTACTGCCTTGTTTATCAAGTTGTTAAGCTTGGTTAAGTGCTTAGTCTTTGTTTAACTTGTTTTATCCATTGAGTGGATGGTAGCCATTGTTTATTATGGTTAGTGCTTCATTACTTGTTTAACAGTGGTCATTATTTATCTTGTTTAACTTAGTCTTTGTTTAACTTGTTTTATCCAGTGAGTGGATGGTAGCCATTGTTTATTATGGTCAATGCTTAATTACTTGTTTAACAATGTTCATTGTTTATTTGTTTGTTGTGTGATATGTTTGCTGCACATATTAGAACCCTGAACATGTTTGCTTATGGAGTATGGCACTTAATAGTGGTCTTCATCCTACTCACTTAGATGATTCTTTATTATTTTATTGTTTATTTTACAGGAAGGCATAAACTGTGGAGTAGTTCAATGGATTGATTTTGAATGGCCAGACTCAATGGAGAAGGCATTGGCCAAGTTATGGAATATGTATGAGGAGATTAAGTCAGCTAGGACCAATGACAATCTGGAGAGTTCATTTGCAATTCACAACCAGACAGAAGAGAAGAAGAAACTACAGGAGAATTATGACAGTTTGTATGCTGATGTCAATGCTCTCTTGGATGCCCAGCAGCAGTGGGGTCTGGAGTCGAACAATCAAAAGGAGCAGAAGCAATGTCTTGATGTGAAGATTGCAGAGTTAGAAACTATAGTGGGCAACTTGAAGGCAGAGCTGGCAAAGAAAGAGGAGGAGAAGAAGAAAGTACAGGAGGACTATGATAGTTTATATGCTGATGTGAATGCTCTCTTGGATGCCCAGCAACAGAAGGGTGTGGAGTGAAACAATCAGAAGGAGCAAAAGGAATATGTTGATGTGAAGATTGCTGAGCTAGAAACTGTAGTGGGCAACTTGAAGGCAGAGATATCAAAGAAAGAGGAGGAGGAGAAGAAGCTACTGCAAAAGTATGATACTCTAGTGAACCTGACAGGTGCTCAAGCCAATGTGATTAGGAACTTGAAGTTCAATCATTTGAACGAGAAGGAAAGGCTGACACAAGAGAGGCTTAAATTGCAGCATCACATTTCTGAGCTTCAAAAGTCTGAGGAGAAGATAAAGCAGAAGCTTCAGGGGGTGAAGGCCATCTTAGATGAGTAGGGGTGTCTTCTAGTATGATAATCATCTATCTGTATGTAGATGATAGTCTTCTATGCAAAACTATAGTATGAACTTGGTCCTCAACTACTTTAACTATGTATTTTGTGATCCATGGTATTGGATCCAGCAGTGTTGTAATGTAGATGATAATCATCTATTTAGTACTTTAGTTTGAATTTGTGAACCCAGTAATTTAAGTATGTATGTTGTGATCCATTGTGTTGGATCCAACCTTGATGAACCTTTATGAATGTGAGTCAAATTTGATGTTATATGGTTTATGTGCTGAGTACAATTTGGTTTTATATGGTGTAGATGATTATCATCTATTCAGTATTTGAGTATGAATCTGTGAACCATATAATTTAACTTACTATTTTGTTACCAATGGTGTTGGATCCAATTTGACACTAATTTCATTGATTCATTGACAAAATGGGCCTAGGGGTACCTTCACCCTCATTTCATTGATTCATCGACAAAATGGCCCTAGGGTTACCTTGACCACCATTTCATCGATTCATCGACAAAATGGACCTAGGGGTATCTTGACCCTCATTTCATCGATTCATCGACAAAATGGCCCTAGGGGTATCTTGACCCTCATTTCATCGATTCATCGACAAAATGGCCCAATGGGTACCTTGACCCTCATTTCATTGATTCATCGACAAGATAGACCTAGGGGTATCTTGACCCTAATTTCATCGATTCGTCGACAAGATGGCCCTAGGGGTACCTTGACCACCATTTCATCGATTCATCGACAAAATGGGCATAGGGGTACCTTCACCCTCATTTCATCAATTCATCGACAAAATGGCCCTAGGGTTACCTTGACCTGTTGGGTAACGTAGCAGAAATTCAAAATTTTCCTACGTGTCACCAAGATCTATCTATGGAGAGACCAGCAACGAGTAGAAAGAGAGTGCATCTACATACCCTTGTAGATCGCTAAGCGGAAGCGTTCAAATGAACGGGGTTGATGGAGTCGTACTCGTCGTGATTCAAATCACCGATGATCCTAGTGCCGAACGGACGGCACCTCCGCGTTCAACACACGTACAGCCCGGTGACGTCTCCCACGCCTTGATCCAGCAAGGAGAGAGGGAGAGGTTGAGGAAGACTCCATCCAACAGCAGCACAACGGCGTGGTGGTGGTGGAGGAGCGTGGCAATCCAGCAGGGCTTCGCCAAGCACCATGGGAGAGGAGGAGTAGGAAGAGAGGTAGGGCTGTGCCAGAACTTCGTGTATAGCTCCCATGCGCCTCCCCACTATATATAGGGATGGAGGGGCTGGTTTCTTGCCCTCCAAGTCCATTGGGGCGTTGGCCAAGGTGGGAGGAAAGAAATCTCATTATTTCCTTCCCCACCGATTGTTATCCCCCCTTTTTAGGGATCTTGATCTTATCCCTTCGGGATATGATCTTATTCCTTCTAAGGGGGGATCTTGGTGCGCCTTGACCAGGGGTGTGGGGCCTTGCCCCCACTACCCACGTCCATGTGGGTCCCCCCATGCAGGTGGGCCCCACTCCGGAACCTTCTAGAACCTTCCCGGTACAATACCGAAAAATCCCGAACATTTTCCGGTGGCCAAAATAGGACTTCCCATATATAAATCTTTATCTCTGGACCATTCCGGAACTCCTCGTGACGTCCGGGATCTCATCCGGGACTCCGAACAACATTCGGTAACCACATACAAACTTCCTTTATAACCCTAGCGTCATCGAACCTTAAGTGTGTAGACCCTACGGGTTCGGGAGACATGTAGACATGACCGAGGCGTTCTCCGGTCAATAACCAACAGCGGGATCTGGATACCCATGATGGCTCCCACATGTTCCACGATGATCTCATCGGATGAACCACGATGTCAAGGACTTAATCAATCCCGTATTCAATTCCCTTTGTCTATCGGTATGTTACTTGCCCGAGATTCGATCGTCGGTATCCAATACCTTGTTCAATCTCGTTACCGGCAAGTCACTTTACTCGTTCCGTAACACATCATCCCGTGATCAACTCCTTGGTCACATTGCGCATATGATGATGTCCTACCGAGTGGGCCCAGAGATACCTCTCCGTTTACACGGAGTGACAAATCCCAGTCTCGATCCGCATAAAACAATAGATACTTTCGGAGATACCTATAGTGCACCTTTATAGTCACCCAGTTACGTTGTGACGTTTGATACACCCAAAGCACTCCTACGGTATCCAGGAGTTACACGCTCTCATGATCGAAGGAAGAGATACTTGACATTGGCAAAGCTCTAGCAAATGAACTACACGATCTTTTGTGCTAGTCTTAGGATTGGGTCTTGTCCATCACATCATTCTCCTAATGATGTGATCCCGTTATCAACGACATCCAATGTCCATAGCCAGGAAACCATGACTATCTGTTGATCACAACGAGCTAGTCAACTAGAGGCTCACTAGGGACATATTGTGGTCTATGTATTCACACGTGTATTACGATTTCCGGATAATACAGTTATAGCATGAATAAAAGACAATTATCATGAACAAGGAAATATAATAATACTTTTATTATTGCCTCTAGGGCATATTTCCAACAGTCTCCCACTTGCACTAGAGTCAATAATCTAGTTCACATCGCCATGTGATTAACACTCACAGGTCACATCGCCATGTGACTAATACCCAAGAGTTTACTAGAGTCAGTAGTCTAGTTCACATCACTATGTGATTAACACTCAATGAGTTTTATGTTTGATCATGTTGCTTGTGAGAGAGGTTTTAGTCAACGGGTCTGAACCTTTCAGATCCGTGTGTGCTTTACAAATCTCTATGTCATCTCCTAGATGCAGCTACCACGCTCTATTTGGAGCTATTCCAAACAACTGTTCTACTTGGAGCTATTCGAAATTATTGCTCCATTATATGTATCCGGTCTCTCTACTCAGAGCTATCCGGATAGGTGTCAAGCTTGCATCGTCGTAACCTTTACGACGAACTCTTTTACCACCTCCATAATCGAGAAAATTCCTTAGTCCACTAGTTACTAAGGATAACTTTGACCGCTGTCCTGTGAGCCATTCTTGGATCACTCTTGTACCCCTTGACTGACTCATGGCAAGGCACACTTCAGGTGCGGTACACAGCATAGCATACTGTAGAGAGCCTATGATAAAAGCATAGGGGACGACCTTCGTCCTTCCTCTTTCTTCTGCCGTGGTCGAGCTTTAAGTCTTAACTTCATACCTTACAACTCAGGCAAGAACTCCTTCTTTGACTGATCCATCTTGAACACCTTCAAGATTATGTCAAGGTACATGCTCATTTAAAAGTATTATTAAGCATTTTGATCTATCTTATAGATCTTGATGCTCAATGTTCAAGTAGCTTGATCCAGGTTTTCTATTGAAAACACCTTTCAAATAACCCTATATGCTTTCTAGAAATTCTACATCATTTCTGATCAACAATATGTCAAGAACATATACTCATCAGAAATTCTATAGTTCTCCCACTCACTTCTTTGGAAATACAAGTTTCTCATAAACTTTGTACAAACCCAAAATCTTTGATCATCTCATCAAAGTGTACATTCCAACTCCGAGATGCTTACTCCAGTCCTTAGAAGGATCGCTGGAGCTAGCATACCTTTTAGCATCCTTAGGATTGACAAAACTTTTCTGATTGTATCACATACAACCTTTCCTTACAAAAACTGGTAAGGAAACTTGTCTTGACATCCATCTGCCAGATTTCATAAATGCAGCCAATGCTAACATGATTCCGACGGACTTTAAGCATCGCTACGGATGAGAAAAACTCATCGTAGTCAACTCCTTGAACTTGTGAAAAATTCTTCGCCACAAGTCGAGCTTCATGGACGGTGACATTACCGTCCACGTCCGTCTTCTTCTTAAAGATCCATTTATCTCAATGGCTTGCCGATCATCGGGCAAGTCCACCAAAGTCCATGCTTTGTTCTGATACATGGATCCTATCTCGGACTTTATGGCTTCTAACCATTTGTCGGAATTTGGGCCCACCATCGCTTCTCCATAGCTCGTAGGTTCATTGTTGTCTAGCAACATGACCTTCAAGACAGGATTACTGTACCATTCTGAAGTAGTACGTATCCATGTCACCCTACAAGGTACGGTTGTGACTTGATCCGAAACTTCATGATCACTATCATAAGCTTCTACTTCAATTGGTGTAGGTGCCACAGGAACAACTTCCTGTGCCCTGCTACACACTTGTTGAAGTGATGGTTCAATAACCTCATCAAGTCTCCACCATCCTCCCACTCAACTCTTTCGAGAGAAATCTTTCCTCGAGAAAGGACCCGATTCAAGAAACAATCCATATTGCTTTCGGATCTGAATTAGGAGGTATACCCAACTGTTTTGGGTGTCCTATGAAGATGCATTTTATCCGCTTTGGGTTCGAGCTTATCAATCCTGAAACTTTTTCACATAAGCACCGCAGCCCCAAACCTTTAAGAAACGACAACTTAGGTTTCTCTAAACCATATTTCATACGGTGTCATCTCAACGGAATTACGTGGTGCCCTATTTAAAGTGAATGTGGTTGTCTCTAATGCCTAACCCATGAATGACAGTGGTAATTCGATAAGAGACATCATGGTACCCACCATATCCAATAGGGTGCAACTATGATGTTCGGACACACCATCACACTATGGTGTTCCAGGCGGTATTAATTGCGAAACAATTTCCACAATGTCTTAATTGTGTGCCAAAACTCGTAACTCAGATATTCATCTCTATGATCATATCATAGACATTTTATCCTCCTGTCACAATGATCTTCAACTTCACTCTGAAATTACTTGAACCATTCAATAATTCAGACTTGTGTTTCATCAAGTAAATATACTCAACATTTACTCGAATCATCTGTGAAGTAAGAACATAGCGATATTCACTGCATGCCTCAGCACTCATTGGACTGCACACATCAAAATGTGTTGCTTCCAACAAGTTGCTATCTTGTTCCATTTTACTGAAAACGAGGCTTTTCAGTCATCTTGCCCATGTGGTATGATTTGCATATCTCAAGTGATTCAAAATCAAGTGAGTCCAAACGATCCATCTGCATGGAGTTTCTTCATGCGTATACACCAATAGACATGGTTCGCATGTCTCAAACTTTTCAAAAATGAGTGAGTCCAAAGATCCATCAACATGGAGCTTCTTCATGCGTTTTATACCATTATGACTTACATGGCAGTGCCACAAGTAAGTGGTACTATTATTACTATCTTATATCTTTTGGCATGAAAATGTGTATCACTACGATCGAGATTCAATAAACCATTTATTTAGGTGCA
This sequence comes from Triticum dicoccoides, assembly GCF_002162155.2. NCBI lineage: Eukaryota > Viridiplantae > Streptophyta > Magnoliopsida > Poales > Poaceae > Triticum > Triticum dicoccoides. Next base: position 626,105,571 of record NC_041393.1, on the reverse strand, counting down.
AGACCATCGAAGGTATTATTCAAATAAATAGAGTAACCATTATTCTCCTTAAATGAATAACCGTATTGCGATAGACATAATCCAATCATGTCTATGCTCAACGCAAACACCAATCTCGGTGGTAGAGGGAGCGTGCGATGCTTGATCATATCAACATTGGAAACATTTCCAACACATATCGTCAGCTCACCTTTAGCTAGTCTCCGTTTATTCCATAGCTTTTATTTCGAGTTACTAACACTTAGCAACCGAACCGGTATCTAATACCCTGGTGCTACTAGGAGTACTAGTAAAGTACACATCAACACAATGTATATCCAATATACTTCTATCAACCTTGCCAGCCTTCTCATCTACCAAGTATCTAGGGTAATTCTGCTCCAGTGGTTATTCCCGTTATTACAGAAGCACTTAGTCTCGGGTTTGGGTTCAACCTTGGATTTCTTCACTAGAGCAGCAGCTGATTTGCCGTTTCATGAAGTATCCCTTCTTGCCCTTGCCCTTCTTGAAACTAGTGGTTTCACCAACCATCAACAATTGATGTTCCTTCTTGATTTCTACTTTCGCGGTGTCAAACATCACGAATACCTCAAGGATCATCATATCTATCCCTGATATGTTATAGTTCATCATGAAGCTCTAGTAGCTTGGTGGCAATGTCTTTGGAGAAACATCACTATCTCATCTGGAAGATCAACTCCCACTCGATTCAAGTGATTGTTGTGCTCAGACAATCTGAGCACAAGCTCAACGATTGAGCTTTTCTCCCTTAGTTTGCAGGCTAAGAAAATCGTCGGAGGTCTTATACCTCTTGACATGGGCACGAGCCTGAAATCCCAATTTCAGCCCTTGAAACATCTCATATGTTCCGCGACGTTTCGAAAACGTCTTTGGTGCCTCTACTTAAACCATTTAATTGAACTATCACGTAGTTATCAAAACGTGTATGTCCGATGTTCGCAACATCGACAAACGATGTTGGGGTTCAGCACACCGAGCGGTGCATTAAGGACATAAGCTTTCTACTGATAGCATAATCGCTACTATCAACTTTCAACTATATTTTCTCTAGGAACACATCTAAACAGTGGAACTAAAGCGCGAGCTTACGACATAATTTGCAAAAGGTCTTTTGACTATGTTCAGGATAATTAAGTTCATCTTATGAACTCCCACTTAGATAGACATCCCTCTGGTCATCTAAGTGATCACATGATCCGAGTCAACTAGGTCGTGTCCGATCATCACGTGAGATGGACTAGTCATCATCGGTGAACATCTTCATGTTGATCGTATCTACCATACGACTCATGCTCGACCTTTCGGTCTCCGTGTTCCGAGGCCATGTCTGCACATGCTAGGCTCGTCAAGTTAACCCTAAGTGTTTTCGCTGTGTAAAACTGTCTTACACCCGTTGTATGTGAACGTAAGAATCCATCACACCCGATCATCACGTGGTGCTTAGAAGCGACAAACTGTAGCAACGGTGCACAGTTAGGGGAGAACACTTCTTGAAATTTTGTAAGGGATCATCTTATTTACTACCGTCGTCCTAAGCAAACAAGATGCATAAACATGATAAACATCACATGCAATCAAATAGTGACATGATATGGCCAATATCATTTTGCTCCTTTTGATCTTCATCTTCGGGGCTCCATGATCATCATCGTCACCGGCACGACACCATGATCTCCATCATCGTGTCTTCATGAAGTTGTCACGCCAACGACTACTTCTACTTCTATGACTAACACGTTTAGCAATAAAGTAAAGTAGTTTACATGGCGTTCTTCAATGACACGCAGGTCATACAATAAATAAAGACAACTCCTATGGCTCCTGCCGGTTGTCATACTCATCGACATGCAAGTCGTGAATCCTATTACAAGAACATGATCAATCTCATACATCACATATCATTCATCACATTCTTCTTGGCCATATCACATCACATAGCATACCCTGCAAAAACAAGTTAGACGTCCTCTAATTGTTGTTGCATGTTTTACGTGGCTGCTATGGGTTTCTAGCAAGAACGTTTCTTACCTATGCAAGACCACAACGTGATATGCCAATTGCTATTTACCCTTCATAAGGACCCTTTTCATCGAATCCGTTCCGACTAAAGTGGGAGAGACTGGCACCCGCTAGCCACCTTATGCACCAAGTGCATGTCAATCGGTGGAACCTGTCTCACGTAAGAGTACGTGTAAGGTCGGCCCGGGCCGCTTCATCCCACAATACCGTCGAAACAAGATTGGACTAGTAACGGTAAGCATATTGAACAACATCAACGCCCACAACTACTTTGTGTTCTACTCGTGCAAAGAATCTACGCAATAGACCTGGCTCATGATGCCACTGTTGGGGAATGTAGCAGAAATTCAAAATTTTCCTACGTGTCACCAAGATCTATCTATGGAGAGACCAGCAACGAGTAGAAAGAGAGTGCATCTACATACCCTTGTAGATCGCTAAGCGGAAGCGTTCAAGTGAACGGGGTTGATGGAGTCGTACTCGTCGTGATTCAAATCACCGATGATCCTAGTGCCGAACGGACGGCACCTCCGCGTTCAACACACGTACAGCCCGGTGACGTCTCCCACGCCTTGATCCAGCAAGGAGAGAGGGAGAGGTTGAGGAAGACTCCATCCAACAGCAGCACAACGGCGTGGTGGTGGTGGAGGAGCGTGGCAATCCAGCAGGGCTTCGCCAAGCACCATGGGAGAGGAGGAGTAGGGAGAGAGGTAGGGCTGTGCCAGAACTTCGTGTATAGCTCCCATGCGCCTCCCCACTATATATAAGGGTGGAGGGGCTGGTTTCTTGCCCTCCAAGTCCATTGGGGCGTTGGCCAAGGTGGGAGGAAAGAAATCTCATTATTTCCTTCCCCACCGATTGTTATCCCCCCTTTTTAGGGATCTTGATCTTATCCCTTCGGGATATGATCTTATTCCTTCTAAGGGGGGATCTTGGTGCGCCTTGACCAGGGGTGTGGGGCCTTGCCCCCACTACCCACGTCCATGTGGGTCCCCCCATGCAGGTGGGCCCCACTCTGGAACCTTCTAGAACCTTCCCGGTACAATACCGAAAAATCCCGAACATTTTCCGGTGGCCAAAATAGGACTTCCCATATATAAATCTTTACCTCCGGACCATTCCGGAACTCCTCGTGACGTCCGGGATCTCATCCGGGACTCCAAACAACATTCGGTAACCACATACAAACTTCCTTTATAACCCTAGCGTCATCGAACCTTAAGTGTGTAGACCCTACGGGTTCGGGAGACATGTAGACATGACCGAGACGTTCTCCGGTCAATAACCAACAGCGGGATCTGGATACCCATGATGGCTCCCACATGTTCCACAATGATCTCATCGGATGAACCACGATGTCAAGGACTTAATCAATCCCGTATTCAATTCCCTTTGTCTATCGGTATGTTACTTGCCCGAGATTCGATCGTCGGTATCCAATACCTTGTTCAATCTCGTTACCGGCAAGTCACTTTACTCGTTTCGTAACACATCATCCCATGATCAACTCCTTGGTCACATTGCGCATATGATGATGTCCTACCGAGTGGGCCCAGAGATACCTCTCCGTTTACACGGAGTGACAAATCCCAGTCTCGATCCGCATAAAACAATAGATACTTTCGGAGATACCTGTAGTGCACCTTTATAGTCACCCAGTTACGTTGTGACGTTTGATACACCCAAAGCACTCCTACGGTATCCAGGAGTTACACGCTCTCATGGTCGAAGGAAGAGATACTTGACATTGGCAAAGCTCTAGCAAATGAACTACACGATCTTTTGTGCTAGTCTTAGGATTGGGTCTTGTCCATCACATCATTCTCCTAATGATGTGATCCCGTTATCAACGACATCCAATGTCCATAGCCAGGAAACCATGACTATCTGTTGATCACAACGAGCTAGTCAACTAGAGGCTCACTAGGGACATATTGTGGTCTATGTATTCACACGTGTATTACGATTTCCGGATAATACAGTTATAGCATGAATAAAAGACAATTATCATGAACAAGGAAATATAATAATAATACTTTTATTATTGCCTCTAGGGCATATTTCCAACATGATTACCATTTCATCGATTCATCAACAAAGTGGACCTAGGGGTATCTTGACCCTCATTGCATTGATTCATCGACAAAATGCCCCTAGGAGTACCTTGACCCTCATTTCATCGATTCATCGACAAGATGGCCCTAGGGATACCTTGACCACCATTTCATCCATTCATCGACAAAATGGCCCTAGGGGTATCTTGACCACCATTTCATCGATTCATGGACAAAATGGCCCTAGGGTTACCTTGACCACCATTTCATCGATTCATCGACAAAATGGCTCTAGGGGTACCTTGACCCTCATTTCATCGATTCATCGACAAAATGGCCCTAGGGGTATCTTGACCCTCATTTCATCGATTCATCGACAAGATGGCCCTAGGGTGTAACACCCCCGGTGTCATGCTACAGTAATTCCCTGTTAATGGTGCCATGTCATCATGTTACTGTTGCTAATCTTCACTTGATCCAAATCTCAATTAAAATTCAAATCCAATCTAAAGTGAAAAATTCAAATTGCTCAAACATGAAACTAAAATGTTCATTTTGTGGCAATTAATCACTTGTTAATATTGGTGGTGAACTAACATTTTCCCAAAATGTCTAAGTTCCCTAAACTAGTCAAAACTGTGGCTAAAGCAATTAAATTAAATGCCTTTTATATTTATAAAAATTGCAAACTATTTCAAGAGCCTCACAATCTTTTTGTGGCAGTGCCCAATAATTCATTGAAATTGTTTTGGTCAGTGGCATGTTTTTGCAAGGTCAATTGTGGCTAAAAGAAAAGACAAAAGCTGTTGGAAAAGAAAAACAAAAAAAAGGGAAAAGGAAAAGCAATGGGGTGGGAGAGGCCCTGGCCTTCCCATGGGCCTCGGCCCATCCCAGCAGGCCGGCCCACGCCCCCTCCCCGGTCGCTCTCCCCTCACTCCTGTTCCACCGACCCGGTGCACGGCTGACCGCGCGCAGCTGCACCACCTCGCCAGTGTCGAGGGGATAAGGCCGCCCCAGACGGCTCAAGCTCCCCCCCTCACCTACCACTACTCCAACTCCCCCACTCGCCTGCCCTCCTCCCAGATCCATCAGGTGCTCACTTCCTCTCCCCCTCGTTCCCCATCGATGCCCGAGCGCCATCGCCGTCGTTCTCCGTCGTTCACGCGACCACTGCGCCCCATTCGTCTCTCCGTCTCGTCCTCTAGGCTCGCCGACGTCGGCCACTTCTTCCTCGACCACGTACGAGGGACGAGGAGCCCTGCATCACCGGCAAGCCGCCTTCTTCCTCCTCAGATCCCGATGCACCACCGCCGCCGACCCGCTCCGCTTTGCTGCTCCTAACCTGTCGAGGGCTTTTCTTAGCCGCTCGGTGAGCATTCCCCACTCTTCCTCTCCCACTGTCCGCCTGCTTTTCGCCGTAGCTTGCGTTCGACGCCGCCGTGCCATTGCCAGAGCTTTGCTCCGCTATTGAACTAGTCACTAGCGTTGTGGTAACTGTCGTGGTCACACGAGCCCACCCGTGCTCAGGGCACTTATGTGGTGCGGCCAGGCCGCTTAGATCGCTCGCGCACGCGCCGTTTCACCATTTCCGAAGATCGACCGAGAGCGTTGCCGCCCATAGCCGCCGTCACTACCCTTGTACTGCTACTGCTACCGCGCACTGCTGCTATTGCTGCTCCGCGCGTGCACTCGCAGCTTCCTGGCCACGCCCTCGCCATCCCGACAAAGAGCTCCACCGCAGTCGCACTGCTCTCTGCTTGCTGCTCCACCCCCTGCTCCTACTTACCGCCACTAGCCACAGCAGCTGCAGCGCTCTTCTCCAGCCGTCACCGCTGTGGTGACCGGCTACCGCCCGCGCGCCCTTGCCGTGACCTCGCCAAGCACCCACACCACCTACGCCTGTACGTACGTTGCAGCCGACGCACAGCCACCGCAAGACCTCGTCGCCGGCACCCCGGCTGGCCATCCCTGACCCCTGCGACTGCCACAATGGATGCGCGACGTCGCCAGCTTCCCAACACCGCCTCGCGCGTGAAGAACGGGCCACCATAGTGATTTTCCGGTCGACTCCGGTGAGGAGCCGCCTCGAGAGGGTTGCCAGAGCGACTCCGGCATCGCCTACTGACATGTCCGCCACACGGCCCTCCTTGTGTCGCTGCCATCGGGCCCCATGGGCCCTGTTAACCCAGTCAACGGCTGACTGGGCAGTGCCCAGTCACTGCCGGTAGGTTCCACACGGGCCCGTAGACTAGTCAACTGACTGCTGATGCATGGATGACGCCATGCTGACATCTTTTTCCCTTTTCTATCATTTTAACACTACTAGGGAAAACCTTATACACAGAATCTTAGCAGCAGCGCGGCACAAAAAGAAGCGCTACTGCTAATTAGCAGTAGCGCGGGTTTTTAACCCTCGCTACTACTAAGTTGATAGTAGTAGCGCGGGTTTTTAACCCTCGCTACTACTAAGCGGTCTCTACCGTGCCCCCCGACACATGCCATAGTAGTAGGGAGGGGTATAAACCCGCGCTACCACTAAGTTGATAGTAGTAGCGCGGTTTTATACCCCTTGCTACTACTAAGTATGAGGTAGGTGAAGTCGCCATATCCTCGGCCGAATCCCCATCTCCTCCCCCAAATCCCTCCTCTCTTCCACCACTCTCTCCTCTCACTTTCCATAGGCTCTCACATGGACCTCTTGCCCATGCGCCCATCCTCCTCCATGGCGCCGAAAGAGGCCGCCGCCTCGCGCCACCGGTGTCTAGGAGCTCGTCGGTGGAAGGAGGCCGCCGCCCCGCGCCACCACACCGGAGCACCTCACCACCGGTGACTAGCTCCGCTGCTCCCTACATCACCTTCCTCTCTCCCTCGGTTTTCCTTTTCTCTCTCTCCCTCTGGTTTGACTCACCCTCCCATGTCCATGCCCCTGCAGGTCGTCGCCGTGGATGACCCGGAGCTATCTGGCATGGTCGGGAAGAGGAGCCCCACGCCGCGGCCTGGCTCTGCCATAGAAACGGGCCCTCTCCAACAGCCACTGCTGGATCTGGTCTTCCGCTGTCCGTTCATGCCTCCGGCGACACCAATCATCGCTAGATCGAACCACTGCTGCCATTGACAACACGCACGAGATCGAGTTTTTTTTGTTTTTGAAAGTAATAGCAGTAGCGCGGGGTATAAGACCCGCTACAACTAATTAGCAGTAGTGTTGTTTGCCACACACGCTACAGCTAACCATGTATAGCAGTAGCGTGTGTCAACACGCGCTACTGCTACAAGTTAGCTGTGGCGCCGTATCAGTAGCGCGGGCACCCACGCTACTGATACACCCAAAACTCGCACTGCTGCTAGGCTTTTCCCTAGTAGTGTAAGTAAATAGAATAATTTAAAAAAAATGCTTAACCTTTGAAAATTAATAGAAAATGAACCGTAAGTCGGATGAAAATGTTTTATATATGAAAGTTGCTCAGAAAAAAAGAACGAATCTTACGTGGTCCATTCATCTGTCACATGCCCCTAGCATGCTGAACATGGAACATTCCTCCTCTGGTTATCTGTCTGACACAGGTCCGGAACCGGGAATACCTTCCCGGTTGAATTCCCCCTTCACCTATATCGTGTAGCCATACGTGAGGTTACACCCTGCACAACATATTGCCATGTTATGCTTAGTGATGCATCTGTTTGCTTTGTATTTACTGTTTCTCCCCCCTCTTCTCTCCGGCAGGCCCCGAGACTGATGCTGCCCCTGTGATCGACTACGTCAACGATGACCCTTCTTCCCTTTCAGCAGAGCTTCCAGGCAAGCCCCCCTTTGATCATCCTGATATCGCCCATTCCTTTCTCTCATGATTGCATTAGATTTTTCTACTGTAATTATTTGCTCCTATTCTGATGCATAGCTTGTTTTGTAACCTGCTTATCCTAAACTGCTTAGTCTAGGTTGGGTAGTGATCCATTAGTGACCCCCACCTTGTCCTTGTTACCCCTGCTTCATCATCGAAGACCCGATCAACGGGATCGAAGACCAGGCCCCGGCACCACACATCACTTTCCCCTTAGTTGCTCGACACTACTGGGTTACTATCAAGTGCCGAGGGTGAGACCTCATCAGCACTTCTGATGTTAACCCTGTAGTGTAGCTATTCGGTCGTGGTCATTTAGGGTGATTCCGCCTTAACCACTTCCGATACGACTCTGTCGTGCAACCCCTCAAGTGTGAACCTCGAGGGTGGATCCTCTTACGTTCACCTTGATGATTACATCGAGTGGAACCCATCAAGGGTGATTCCTCAGGTTTTCCCCTTGGTGTTAGACACACGGTTACTATGGTTACTATGACTTTACACTGAACCCTGTTACTAAAGACGGGTCGGCCCTGAGGGGTACCCGCACGAGCATATTTGCGAGTAATGCGGAGTCCGGTTGACCTAGAGGGTGCCCGTGAGATAATTACGAGGCGTGGCCGGGCATTCTTAGCCCTTGCCGCAAGTCCTTGAGACGGGGCAATAGGGTCACATCTTTCGTGAGTCTCTGCTTGTTACCGCGCGTTCCTAATCCACTACGATTTGGATATTTGATCCGAGGGGCCTCTGGCCTGATAGCACTAACCATCAAGTGGGCATAGTATGGGTGTTCTGCGTCGTATGCATCAGCCGAAGCTTAAAAATGTCAATGGCTGAGCAGCGCGCACCGGGTTGGACTGCGTAAACACCTGCCTTGTTTAAGGAGGTAGCTAGGTCTGCTCACTGGTCGCATTCGCAACGTGCAGGAGTTCCTGGGGCGATGGCCCATGACCCTTGTGGGCATAGTCTTAGTCTGGCGTGCTTGACCTCTCTATTAAGCCTAGGTCGGGTTGCGCGTATTGTTTGGCCGAGGCCGGGCATGACCCAGGAAAGTGTGTCCGACCAGAGTTAATCGAGTGTGGTGGGTAAGTTGGTGCACCCTCTAGGGAAGAAAACATCTATCGATAGCCTGTCCTACAGTAACGGACACTCGGAGTTGTATCCCGATCGATACAACGGGATACAACTTGAATTAGATGCTGAGGCATGATGTGGATATGTTCCTTCGGGAGTCGAGAAAGGATCTCGGAGCATTTATACAACAACATAAATATGACTTATGTTATACTACTCTACTCCCTCCTGTTGCTGCAAGATGTTGGTTTCCAGAAGATGCTAGTCTTCGATAGGACTAGCTTCTCTCCCTCTTATTCTAGCATTTCTGCAGCCCAGTCCACATATCGAGCCTTCCTTTGATAATGTTGCATATGTAGTGTAGATCCTTGCTTGCTGAGTACTTTGGGTGAGTACTCACGGTTGCTTTGCTTCCTCTTTTCCCTCTTTTCCATTCTTTTCGGATGTCGCAACCAGATGGTGGAGCTCAGGATCCAGACGTCACCTTCGACGATGACTACTACTATACTGATGGTGCCTACTACTACGTGGAGGCCGCCGATGACCAGGAGTAGATAGGAGGCTCCCAGGAAGGAGGCCTTGCCTTTTTGATCGATATTGCTTTTGTGCTATCCTTCTTAAGGCAGACTTGTCTAACCAATGTCTGTACTCAGATATTGTTGCTTCCACTGAATCTTGTGTTTTCGAGGTTAAGTATTCGAGCCCTCGAGGCCCATGGCTTGTAATATAAAGCTTGTATTATTTTATTTGTGTCTAGAGTTGTGTTGTGATATCTTCCCGTGAGTCCTTGATCTTGATCGTACAATTTGCGTGTATGATTGAATCGAGGGCGTCACAAGTTGGTATCAGAGCTGACTGCCTGTAGGTAGCCTCCTTTCCAACTCCTTGGCCGAAGTCGAGTCTAGTCACTACAAAAACTTTTACTAACGTGGATGTGTGTCTTACGGGCACACGTCGCCATTGGGTGGTATTAGGATCTTTTACTCCTTGTCTATACTCTGGGACTTTAATCTCTCTCCCATTCGGGTTAAACATTTTACTAACTCTAACATTAGGTTCTCGTACCCACTTCCTCCCGGAGAGCCCGACATTACCGATGATCGCTTGCTTCGCCAGAAGATTCTGAGGATACTCCTCGATGTTTCCGAGACCCTGTGCCCACTGCTTCGCAGTTCCTGACCACCGACAAGTCCCCATGGATAACATCGTTGCCGTTTGTACCTTCATCCCCAGTTGCTCTTGTTGTTAGAAGTTACCCCTAGTACTCTTCGTTGTTCCAAGAATCCTTTGTGCCTTCTGCTTTGCAGCTTCTTTTCGCACTGCGGGTAATTCACATAATCGGGGTTCGTTCGTCCCCAGTTGTTCATATGCTTTCCAAAATACTTGAAAATGCTATCTGATCTTTCAAAATCCTCTGCAGCCTATTGCTCATGATTCTCCTTGCCTGCTTGCATTAGGATTAATTCCAAATATCTAGCAATATTCTTTAAAATTCTTTGTGATTGTCATTCTGTTCCTATGGATTCAACGTGTGTGTGAATACTCGCAATCATCAGTTAATCCTTGGAAATTTTCTTTCTGGCTCAGACATCCTTCCAGATACGAACTGGTTCTTGCCCAATCCAGATTTGATCGGGTGCACCATCGGGTGCAACTCTAAGTCTATTCAACCTACTCATATTTTGATGAGAGCCTCTGCTTATGATCCTTCGTCTTGAAATCATAATTCCTTTGTACCCAAGCATCGAATCATTCAGACGTTTCTATAAGCCGATGCCTTCGCATCCCCTTCATCTGATTGATTATCGATACTCACATCAACTCTGTCATGAATCGCCAGATCCATTGCTGGGTTGTTATCCGACAGTGTCCTTCACATCCAAAATCTTGTGAGTTTTTCCCTGATACATAATACCTTCGGTAAATTATATCATCTGCTTTGACTTTGATACTCTGCTTTTGAACTCGTATCTTTTGCTTGGTTGATGATTCTATAGAATCATAAAAATGCCCCGATAGGTTGAACTTATGCCTTCCATAATCCGTGTGAAGCTGAGAGTTCTCACGAGGCTTACTCTTCTCGTACTTCACCAGATAAATCTTCTGCACTACAAATTCTTTGAAAACGAGGAGTGAATGAAAGGTTATGCATTGAAGAAGTGAGAGTCGACCTTGAGCCTTTGTGTTCATGCCCATGGACCCAATGTAGAACTTATCTTGGAAGTTGCTCGTAAAAATAATTATTTCTTTGGTACAAGCTCATCTTGTATCTATGAATTGATCCTTCGCAATCGTGGTTCCGACCATATTTCCTCCTTGATTCCATTTATCGGATAAGTTAAAATACTTATCCTCTGCAAATCATTAGCCCCGTCCAACCTCTACTCTGATTTACCTTCTGGCATTACCCCTAGTACTTGATATTGGGAAGTTTTATACCCCATCACATCATTCCTAGCCTGATCGACTATATTTTTTTATCGTGTCAACTTTTAACTGTGCTACCTGGTCCTTATGCCCGGAGCAACTTCCGACGATGAGCTAAGCTTACGTCGATCTTCCTCATCTTATCATTTCACCTCTAACAACAAGCTTGACTTCGAGCTTGTGTCGAATCCATGGTTCTCATAGCCTTTCACTTCATCCTTCCTTTTGTGCTCGATGGCATCCACATAGAGTCTCTCGACAAAATTTGTCGTGATCACCGTCAACACTTTGGCTTCTTTAGAAATGTCAATTGAATTCATGGCTAGAAATACATCCTTACCCTCGATGATTTGTGTTACCATTGACAACATTCTTGACTTCCCTCCAACACAAAACATGAACATTGGAAGCATAATGCTAAATGTTTCTTGATCTATTATCCAAACACCGTTGTATGGGTAATATCATGATTCTTCCCTCGCCCCTTTATCTAAATGCTTTTGAACTTGCTGTCATATCATGTATATCCTGCTCTGCTTCCCCTTGGGAAGGATATACTCCCAATTCTTGTGTGTAAACACATTTTCCTTTCCAATGTTCTGATTAATCTAATGATCAACTTTCTTTTCCATTGTTTTGTTTAACCTTTCTTGTGGTTTATGTGATATAAGCAGTAATATTCCCTGCTTGTGTAAGACCTTAGTTGTACAACTCTGTCAGCAAGACCCTGTTACTATTGTTCATGACATTCCGGTAGCCACCGATGGATGAGAACATAGCCTATTGGTCCGCCTCATTTCAACGAGCAGGAAAATGATTCTCTTCGTCCCTCACCCTTGGTACTGACGTTGTTTGCAACATAACTGACAGTCTATCATCTGACATGCCTTGCTATCGGCCCCCTCTCTACGTTTAACACACATGGTGGGCCCATAACCCACAGTTCCACAGGATCGAAACCTGACTCTCATGTATACTGACACGTCCATTTTGCATCATGCTTTTATATCAATATTTATTGCATTATGGGCTGTTATTACACATTATATCTCAATACTTATGGCTATTCTCTCTTATTTTACAAGGTTTACCATGAAGAGGGGGAATGCCGACAGCTAGAATTCTGGCTGGAAAAGGAGCAAACATTGGAAACCTATTTTGCACAGCTGCAAAAATCCTGAAACTCCACAGAAGTTATTTTTGGAATTAATAAGAATTATTGAGCGAAAAAACTACCAGAGGGGGACCACACCCAGGCCAGGAGGGTGGGGGGCGCACGCACCCCTACTGGGCACGCCCCCTGTCTCCTGGGCCCCCTGGTGGCCCTCCGGTGCCCATCTTCTGCTTTATGAAGGCTTTTACCCTGGAAAAAAAAATCAGAGGCAAGCTTACGGGACGAAACTCCGCCGCCACGAGGTGGAACCTTGGAGGAACCAATCTAGGGCTCCGGCAGAGCTGTTCTGCCAGGGAAACTTCCCTCTGGGAGGGGGAAATCATCACCATCCTCATCACCAATGATCCTCTCATCGGGAGGGGGTCAATCTCCATCAACATCTTCACCAGCACCATCTCCTCTCAAAACCCTAGTTCATCTCTTGTATCCAATCTTGTATCAAAACCACAAATTGGCACCTGCGGGTTGCTAGTAGTGTTGATTACTCCTTGTAGTTGATGCTAATTGGTTTACTTGGTGGAAGATCATATGTTCAGATCCTTAATGCATATTAATACTCCTCTGATTATGAACATGAATAATTGAATATGCTTTGTGAGTAGTTACGTTTGTTCTTGAGGACATGGGTAAAGTCTTTCTATTAGTAGTCATGTGAATTTGGTATTCGTTCGATATTTTGATGAGATGTATGTTATCTCTCCTCTAATGGTGTTATGTGAACGTCGACTACATGAAACTTCACCATTATTTGGGCCTGGAGGAAGGAATTGGGAATTAATAAGTAGATGATGGGTTGCTAGAGTGACAGAAGCTTAAACCTAGTTTATGCGTTGCTTCGTAAGGGGCTGATTTGGATCCATATGTCTAATACTGTGGTTAGGTTTACCTTAATACTTATTTTGTAGTTGCGGATGCTTGCAATAGGGGTTAATCATAAGTGGGATGGTTGTTCAAGTAAGGGCAGTACCCAAGCACCGGTCCACCCACATATCAAATTATCAAAGTACCGAACACGAATCATATGAGCGTGATGAAAACTAGCTTGACGATAATTCCCATGTGTCCTCGGGAGCTCTTTTCTCATTATAAGAAATTGTCCAGGCTTGTCCTTTGCTACAAAAAGGATTGGGCCACCTTGCTGCACTTTATTTACTTTCATTGCTTGTTACCCGTTACAATTTATCTTATCACAAAACTATCGGTTACCTACAATTTCAGTGCTTGCAGAGAAAACCTTACTGAAAACCGCTTGTCATTTCGTTCTGCTCCTCTTTGGGTTCGACACTCTTACTTATCAAAAGGACTACAGTAGATCCCTTATACTTGTGGGTTATCAAGACTCTTTTCCGGCGCCGTTGCCGGGGAGTGAAGCGCCTTTGGTGAGTGGAACTTGGTAAGGAAACATTTATATAGTGTGCTGAAATTTTCTGTCACTTGTTACTATGGAAACTAATCCTTTGAGGGGCTTGTTTGGGGTATCTTCACCCCGGCCAGAAGAGCAAAGAGTTGCTCCTCAACCTACTGAACCTACTGAAAATATTTACTTTGACATTCCTTCGGTATGATAGATAAACTGCTAGCTAATCCCTTTGCAGGAGATGGAACATTGCATCCTGATTTACACCTTATCTTTGTGGATGAGGTTTGTGGATTATTTAAGCTTGTAAGTATTCTTGATGATCTTGTCAAAAGGAAGGTCTTCCCTTTATCTTTGAAGGGAGATGCATTGACATGGTATAGGCTATGTGATGATACGAGATCTTGGAATTATAAACGATTGAAGGTGGAATTTCACCAGAAGTTCTATCCTATGCATCTTGTTCATTGTGATCATAATTACATATATAATTTGTGGCCTCGCGAAGGAGAAAGCATCACTCAAGCTTGGGGAAGGCTTAAGTCAATGTTATATTCATTCCCCAATCATGAGCTCTCTAGAGAAATGATTATTCAAAAATTTTATGCTCGGCTTCCTCCCAATGATCGCAACATGCTCGATACTTCCTGTGTTGGTTCTTATATGCTGAAGACTATTGAATTCAAGTGGGACTTATTGGAAAGAATTAAACGCAACTCTGAAGATTGGGGTTCCGACGATGGTAAGGAGTCAGGTATAACACCTAAGTTTGATTGTGTTAAATCTTTTATGGATACCGATGTTTTTCATGGATTTAGCGCTAAATATGGACTTGACTCTGAGATAGCAGTTGCCTTTTGTGAATCTTTTGCTACTCACATTGATCTCCCTAAGGAGAAGTGGTTTAAATATAATCCCCCCATTGAAGTAAAAATAGTTGCACCTATTATAGTTGAAGAAAAGACTGTCACTTATAATGATCCTATTGTTCCTACTACTTATGTTGAAAAACCTCCTTTTCCTGTTAGGATATAGGATCATGCTAAAACTTTGACTGTTGTTCATGATAGTAATACTAGGACTTATACACCTCTTGAGCAAATCAAGGTTGAACCTAGTATTGCTATGGTTAAAGATCTCTTGGATAATAATTTAGATGGGCATATTATTTATTTCTGTGGTGAGACTGCTAATATTGCTAGACCAGATGCTAAGATACATAGACCTGTTGTAGACATGCCTGTTATTTCTGTTAAAATAGGAGATCATTGTTATCATGGCTTATCTGATATGGGTGCTAGTGCTAGTGCAATACCCTATGACTTATATAAAGAAATTATGCATGATATTGCACCCGTTGAATTAGAAGATATTGATGTTACCATTAAGCTTGCCAATAGGGACACCATTAAAGCAGTTCGGATTGTTAGAGATGTCGAAGTCTTGTGTGGGAAGGTTAAATATCCTGCTGATTTTCTTGTTCTTTGTTCCCCATAAGATGAATTTTGTCCCATTATTTTTCGTAGACCCTTCTTGAATACTGTTAATGCTAGGATTGATTGTGAAAAGGATATTGTTGCAACTAGCTTAGGGGATATGTCTCATGAGTTTAATTTTGCTAAGTTCCGTAGACAACCCCGTGATAAAGAATCACCTAGTAAGGATGAGATTATTGGTCTTGCTTCTATTGCCGTGCCTCCTACTGATCTGTTAGAACAATATTTGCTAGACCATGAAAATGATATGTTTATGAATGAAAGAAGGGAAATAGATGAGTTGTTCCTTGAACAGGGTCCTATTCTGAAACTCAACTTACCTGTTGAAATCCTAGGGGATCCCCCTCCACCCAAGGGTGATCCCGTGTTTGAGCTCAAACCATTACCTGATAATAAGTATGCTTATCTTGATGAAAAGAAAATATATCCTGTTATTATTAGTGCTAACCTTTTAGAGCAAGAAGAAGAAAGATTATTGAAAACTCTGAAGAAGCACCATGTGCTATTGGATATACTCTAGATGATCTTAAGGGCATTAGTCCTACTTTATGCCAACACAAAATTAAATTGGAGAAAGATGCCAAACCAGTTAGAGATCCTCAATGGCGATTGAATCCTAAGATGAAGGAAGTGGTAAGAAAGGAGATACTAAAGCTCCTTGAGGTAGGTATAATTTATCCCATTGCTGATAGTGATTGGGTAAGCCCTGTCCATTGTGTTCCTAAAAAGGGAGGTATTACTGTCATTCCTAATGATAAAGATGAATTGATCCCGCAAAGAATTATTACAGGTTATAGGATGGTAATTGATTTCCATAAATTAAATAAAGCTACTAAGAAAGATCATTACCCTTTACCTTTTATTGATCAAATGCTAGAAAGACTATCCAAACACACGCATTTCTGCTTTCTAGATGGTTATTCTGGTTTCTCTCAAATACCTATGTCAGCAGGGGATCAATCAAAAACTACTTTTACTTGCCCTTTTGGTACTTTTGCTTATAGACGTATGCCTTTTGGTTTATGTAATGCACCTGCTACCTTTCAAAGGTGTATGATGGCTATATTCTCTGACTTTTGTGAAAACATTTGTGAGGTATTCATGGATGATTTCTCCGTTTATGGATCCTCTTTTGATGATTGCTTGAGCAACCTTGATCGAGTTTTGCAGAGATGTGAAGACACTAGTCTCGTACTGAATTGGGAAAAGTGCCACTTTATGGTTAATGAAGGCATTATCTTGGGGCATAAGATTTCCGAGAGAGGTATTAAAGTTGATAAAGCTAAAGTTGATGCTATTGAAAAGATGCCATGTCCTAAGGACATAAAAGGTATAAAAGTTTTCTTGGCCATGCCGGTTTTTATAGGAGGTTCATTAAGGACTTTTCTAGAATATCTAGGCCTCTGACTAATTTATTGCAAAAAGATATTCCTTTTGTCTTTGGTGATGATTGTGTAGAAGCATTTGAAATACTTAAGAACGCTTTGATCGCTGCACCTATTGTTCAGCCACCTGATTGGAATTTACCCTTTGAAATTATGTGTGATGCTAGTGATTATGCTATAGGTGATGTTCTAGGGAAAAGGTTGATAAGAAATTGAATGTTATCCAGTATGCTAGTAAAACTCTTGATACTGCCCAGAGAAATTATGCTACTACTGAAAAAAGAGTTCTTAGCAGTTGTGTTTGCATGTGATAAGTTTAGACCTTATATTGTTGATTCCAAAGTTACTATTCACACTGATCATGCTGCTATTAAATATCTTATGGAAAAGAAAGATGCTAAGCCTAGACTCATTAGATGGGTTTTCTTGCTCCAAGAATTTGATTTGCATATTATTGATAGAAAGGGAGCTGAGAACCCCATTGCAGACAACTTGTCTAGGTTAGAGAATGTTCTTGATGACCCACTACCTATTGATGATAGCTTTCCTGATGAACAATTAGCGGTCGTTAATGCTTCTTGTACTGCTCCTTGGTATGCTGATTATGCTAATTACATTGTTGCTAAATTTATACCACCTAGTTTCACATACCAGCAAAAGAAAAAGTTCTTTTATGATTTAAGACATTACTTCTGGGATGACCCACACCTTTATAAAGAAGGAGTAGATGGTGTTATTAGATGTTGTGTACCTGAGCATGAACAGGAACAGATTCTACGCAATTGTCACTCTAAATCGTATAGAGGACAGCACGTTGGAGATAGAACTACACATAAGGTATTGCAATCCGGTTTTTATTGGCCTACTCTCTTCAAAGATGCTCGTAAGTTTGTCTTGTCTTGTGATGAATGTCAAAGAATTGGTAATATTAGTAGACGTCAAGAAATGCCTATGAATTATTCTCTTGTTATTGAACCATTTGATGTTTGAGGCTTTGATTATATGGGACCTGTTCCTGACTCTAATGGTTACACACATATTTTAGTTGTTGTTGATTACGTTACTAAGTGGGTAGAAGCTATTCCAACTAGTAGTGCTGATCATAACACTTCTATTAAAATGCTTAAAGAAGTTATTTTTCCGAGGTTTGGAGTCCCTAGATATCTAATGACTGATGGTGGTTCACATTTTATTCATGGTGCTTTCCGTAAGATGCTTGCTAACTATGATGTTAATCATACAATCACATCTCCTTATCACCCGCGGTCTAGTGGTCAAGTAGAGTTGAGCAATAGAGAGCTCAAATTAATTTTGCAAAAGACTGTGAATAGATCTAGAAAGAATTGGTCCAAGAAACTTGATGATGCTTTATGGGCCTATAGAACTGCATATAAAAATCCTGGGTATGTCTCCGTATAAGATGGTTTATGGAAAAGCATGTCACTTACCTCTTGAACTTGAACATAAAGCATATTGGGCTATTAAAGAGCTCAACTATGACTTCAAACTTGCCGGTGAGAAGAGGTTGTTTGACATTAGCTCACTTGATGAATGGAGAACCCAAGTCTATGAGAATGCCAAGCTATTTAAAGAAAAGGTTAAATGATGGCATGACAAAAGGATACAAAAGCGAGAATTTAACATAGGTAATTATGTGTTATTATTCAACTCTCATTTAAGATTTTTTGCAGGAAAACTTCTCTATAAATGGGAAGGTCCTTACGTTATCGAGGAAGTCTATCGTTCCGGTGCCATAAAAATCAACAACTTCGAAGGCACAAGTCCGAGCACTAGTAGAAAACAGGGCTTTCGTCCAGGCCAGTTTAGCCCATTAGTCCCGGTTCAATCCAGAACCGGGACCAATGGAGCTATTTGCCCCGGTTCGTGAGCCCAGGGGGACGGCCGGGCCACGTGGGCCATTGGTCCCGGTTCGTTCGGACCTTTTGGTCCCGGTTGGTGGGACGAACCGGGACCAATGGTCCTGGCTCCTGGCCCACCACTATTGGTCCCGGTTGGTGGCATGAACTGGGACCAAAGGGTTACCTGTAGTCCCGGTTCATGCCACCAACCGGGACCAATGGTTCTGCCTATATATAGCCCCTCGCGCAAGAGCAGAGCATACTGCTCTGTTTTTTCTGGCCAAGGGGGAGAGGGCTTGGTGGTGCTCTAGCTCACCTCCTATGCACACAAGGTGTTCGATGGAATGCCCGAGCCACACTACTTAAGGTTTCTCCTCTCCAAGCTCGACCGCTAAGCTCCATTTTCCTCAATATTTATCTAGGTTTAGCGGTCCGTCACACCCCGTCCCCGTCTTCACCGCCGTCAATCACCCGCGCCGATCTCATCGCCGGCACCACCGTGGTGAGCCTCTTGTTCTTATCTTCTTTCTGAAAGGAAAAATATTATTACTTGTTTGTTTAGATAGATACTTGTATTATTTTCTTACTTTTATTATTGCATCTTATATAGTGCGCCGATGGTTTTGGTATCCGCCCCCGTCGGCCCTCGTCCTGTCTATGATTCGGATGTGGTATATATTATCTTTTCATAACTATTGGTTCATTTATTGTTTATGAAAATTATGCCGACCAACGTGACATAGATTTTATTTATCTAGGAGGTTGTTGAACCGGAAATTCCAACCGACCCTATTGTCGAGAGGTTAAATTTAGTTGAAGAACAAAACAATTTCTTGAAGGAAAAAATAAAAAAACTTAAGGAGGAGAAGATGATATTGGAGTTGCATGTTGCGGATGTCGTCGATGATCACAAGATCAAGATGGATGCAATGCGCTTGAAGATGAGAAAGATTAGAAAATATGCCATTCATACCGAGGCTTGGTATCATTATGCCGTTGGATCAGTTGTTACCTTGGTTGCGATTATGATCGCATTTGTTTTCGCATTGAAATGTTTTACATAGTTTCAATGTATGGTTTAATTAATTTAGATGCTCTGCAGAGCTTTATGTTGTTAGATGAGAAGTATGTATCTACTTTGGTTTTTATGTGATGATGAACTTCTATTAATTTGGTCACTTAATTATCTATTCATGATGTTCTGTAATGATTTTTGACACACTTAATTATATATAATGCACGCAGATGAACCGGCAATGGATGTACGGTGACAGACACACCTCCGAGTACATTAAGGGCGTGCATGATTTTCTCGAAGTGGCTGAGGCAAACAAGCAGAATGGTTTTATGTGTTGTCCATGCCCTATATGTGGGAATACGAAGTCTTACTCTGACCGGAAAATCCTACACACCCACCTGCTTTACAAGGGTTTTATGCCACACTATAATGTTTGGACGAGGCACGGAGAAATAGGGGTTATGATGGAAGACGGCGAGGAAGAAGAGTACGATGACAACTATGTGCCCCCTGAATACGGTGATGCTACTGAACATCAAGATGCACCAGACGATGTGCACGATGGTGCTGCAACGGGCGAAGCTGCTGAAGATCAAGAGGAACCAGACGATGTGCCCGATGATGATGATCTCCGCCGGGTCATTGTCGATGCAAGGACACAATGCGAAAGTCAAAAGGAGAAGCTGAAGTTCGATCGCATGTTAGAGGATCACAAAAAGGGGGTCGTACCCCAATTGCGAAGATGGCAACACAAAGCTCGGTACCGTACTCGAATTGCTGCAGTGGAAGGCAGAGAATGCTGTGCCTGATAAAGGATTTGAGAAGCTACTAAAAATAATGAAGAAGAAGCTTCCAAAGGATAACGAATTGCCCGACAGTACATACGCAGCAAAGAAGGTCGTATGCCCTCTAGGATTGGAGGTTGAGAAGATACATGCATGCCCTAATGACTGCATCCTCTACCGCGGTGCCTACAAGGATCTGAACGCATGCCCGGTATGCGGTGCATTGCGGTATAAGATCAGACGAGATGACCCTGGTGATGTTGACGGCGAGCCTCCCAGGAAGAGGGTTCCTGCGAAGGTGATGTGGTATGCTCCTATAATACCACAGTTGAAACGTCTGTTCAGAAACGGAGAGCATGCCAAGTTGATGCGATGGCACAGTGAGGACCGTAAGAAAGACGGGAAGTTGAGAGCACCCGCTGACGGGTCGCAGTGGAGAAAAATTGAGAGAAAGTACTGGGATGAGTTTGCAAAGGACCCAAGGAACATATGGCTTGCTTTAAGCGCGGATGGCATTAATCCTTTCGGGGAGCAGAGCAGCAATCACAGCACCTGGCCCGTGACTCTATGTATGTATAACCTTCCTCCTTGGATGTGCATGAAGCGGAAGTTCATTATGATGCCAGTTCTCATCCAAGGCCCTAAGCAACCCAGCAACGACATTGATGTGTACCTAAGGCCATTAGTTGAAGAACTTTTACAGCTGTGGAATGGAAACGGTGTACGTACGTGGGATGAGCACAAACAGGAGGAATTTAACCTAAAGGCGTTGCTGTTCGTGACCATCAACGATTGGCCCGCTCTCAGTAACCTTTCAGGACAGACAAACAAGGGATACCACGCATGCACGCACTGTTTACTTGACACCGATAGTATATACCTGGCAAGCTGCAGGAAGAATGTGTACCTGGGCCATCGTCGATTTCTTCCGACCAACCATCAATGTCGAAAGAAAGGCAAGCATTTCAAAGGCGAGGCAGATCACCGGAAGAAGCCCGCCATGCGTACCTGTGATCACGTACTTGCTATGGTCAATGATTTACACGTAATCTTTGGAAAGGGTCCCGGCGGACTAGCTGTTCCGAATGACGCTGATAATCACGCACCCATGTGGAAGAAGAAATCTATATTTTGGGACCTACCCTACTGGAAATACCTAGAGGTCAGCCCTTCGATCGACGTGATGCACGTGACGAAGAACCTTTGCGTGAACCTGCTAGGCTTCTTGGGCGTGTATGGGAAGACAAAAGATACACCTGAGGCACGAGAGGACCTGCAACGCTTGCACGAAAAAGAGGGCATGCCTCCGAAGCAGTATAAAGGTCCTGCCAGCTACGCTCTTACGAAAGAAGAGAAAGAAATATTCTTTCAATGCCTGCTCAGTATGAAGGTCCCGACTGGCTTCACGTCGAATATAAAGGGAAAAATAAATATGCCAGAGAAAAAGTTCCAGAACCTAAAGTCTCATGACTGCCACGTGATTATGACGCAACTGCTTCCGGTTGCATTGAGGGGGCTTCTACCGGAAAACGTCCGACTAGCCATTGTGAAGCTATGTGCATTCCTCAATGCAATATCTCAGAAGGTGATCGATCCAGAAATCGTACCAACGCTAAGGAGTGATGTGGCGCAATGTCTTGTCAGTTTCGAGCTGGTGTTCCCACCATCCTTCTTCAATATCATGACGCACGTCCTAGTTCATCTAGTCGACGAGATTGTCATTCTGGGGCCCGTATTTCTACACAATATGTACCCCTTTGAGAGGTTCATGGGAGTCCTAAAGAAATATGTTCGTAACCGTGCTAGGCCAGAAGGAAGCATCTCCATGGGCCATCAAACAGAGGATGTCAACGGGTTTTGTGTTGACTTCATTCCTGGCCTTAAGAAGATAGGTCTCCCTAAATCGCGGTATGAGGGGAGACTGACTGGAAAAGGCACGCTTGGAAGGGACTCAATAATATGCAGGGACGGATATTCTTGGTCTCAAGCAAATTACACAGTTCTACAGAACTCTACCTTGGTGACCCCATATGTCGATGAACACAAGAACAGTCTGCGCTCCAAACACCCGGAGCAGTGCGACGACTGGATTACATGTGAACACATCAGGACTTTCAGCAGTTGGTTGGAAACACGTCTCAGAGGTGACAGCACTGTTTGTGATGAGCTGTACTTGTTGTCCAGGGATCATCTTCGACTGTAATGATTTGGAAAGGATACGAGATAAATGGGAATACATTTTACATGATTTACCAAGATGAAAAGAGCACCAACCAAAACAGCGGTGTCCGCTTTGATGCAGCAACCGACAATGGAAATGACACATATTATGGTTACATAGCAGACATATGGGAACTTGACTACGGAGTAGATTTTAAGGTCCCTTTGTTTAAGTGCAAGTGGGTCAATCTGTCAGGAGGCGGGGTACAGGTAGACCCACAGTACGGAATGACCACAGTGGATCTGAAAAATCTTGGGTACACTGACGAACCGTTCGTCCTAGCCAATGATGTGGCACAGGTTATCTATTTGAAGGACATGTCTACCAGACCGAGGAAAAGAAAAGATAAGGAAGCGAATACATCATACAATGAGCCAAAGCGCCACATAGTTCTTTCAGGAAAAAGGGACATCCTGGGAGTGGAGGGCAAGACAGACATGTTTGAAGAGTATGAAAAGTTTCATGAAATTCCCCCCTTCAAAGTCAAGGCTGACCCAAGCATCCTGATAAACGATGAAGATTATCCATGGTTACGGCGCAATAAGCAAACGACACAAGCGAAGAAAAAGTTAAGACTTTCTCCCGCAACTATTATGATGATAACATGCCAACTTTGTAACAGACGAGTATGATACCATTGTCCGTTTTGTACATGCACATGCTATGCCAACTTTTTCAGAGTTCATTTGAAAACTATGAATTTTAAAACCTCGCCAACCGAAGGGCGCTCACACCGGTTTATAAATAAAGCAACAAAGAAAACAAAAAAAGAGTTTCCAAATTTGAAAACTAATGGCACTAACAGAAAGTTTATAATTTTTCTAAAACTAAAAGCAAAAAGAATTAAAAAATAAAGCAAAAAACAACAAAAAATAAATAATGCAGAAAACAGAACAAAAAACTAAAAAAAATAAAAATAGCAACAATAAGTATTTTGTTGTAAGTAGAAACAAAATAAAATAAATAAAGCAACAAAGGAAACAAAAAAAGAGTTTTCAGATTTGAAAACTAATGGCACTAACAGAAAGTTTATAATTTTTCTAAAACTAAAAGCAAAAAGAATTAAAAAATAAAGCAAAAAACAACAAAAACTAAATAATGCAGAAAACAGAACAAAAAACTGAAAAAAAATAAAAATAGCAACAATAAGTATTTTGTTGTAAGTAGAAACAAAATAAAATAAATAAAGCAACAAAGAAAACAAAAAAAGAGTTTTCAGATTTGAAAACTAATGGCACTAACAAAAAGTTTATAATTTTTCTAAAACTGAAAGCAAAAAGAATTAAAAAATAAAGCAAAAGACCAAAAGAAAAAAAAACCAAAACCAAAATAAACTAAATAAAGCAACAAATAAAACAAAAAAACAAAAAAAATGCCACCTACTGGGCCCCCACGGCCTGAATACGACTAGAAACCCTATGGGCCAGGATTCAGGCCCGTGGAAGGCCCAGTAGGCCCACAGGCACAGATGGCAGAGTTAGGCCCGAAAGCCTGATTTAGAGAGGAGCTCGAGAGGGGAGCCGCACCGCACCTTATAAACTGGTGCGGCTCCCTCTCAACTAGCGAGGTTGGACTAAACATTTGGCGCGGGGCAGCACAAGGCCTTTGGTCCCGGTTGGTGGCACCAACCGGGACTAAAGGGGGCCTTTGGTCCCGGTTGGTGGCACCAACCGGGACTAATGCCCCCCTTTAGTCCCGGTTG